>NC_084806.1:22004234-22363734 GCF_963583255.1 Pyrus communis | reverse complement strand
GTAGGTGAAGTAGGTGGATGTTGTAGGTGAAGTGGATGGATGTTGTAGGTGAAGTAGGTGGATGTTGTAGGTGAAGTAGGTGGATGATATGTTAAGTGATAAGTGATAAGTGATATGATATGTGGTTATGATATGATAAGTGGTTAAGTGGTGATGATAAGTGATAAGTGATTAAGTGATATGATATGTGGTGATGATAAGTGATAAGTGCATGTGGGTTAACTAATGAAGGAAATGCATGTGCAATGACAATGTGTTAGAATGGATGTGTGTTATGCATGGCATGATTGGGATTAGGAAAGGTTTAAATGTCCTAAAACTAAAGAGAACAAGGTTCCAACACTTTGGCTCCAATTAGGTCTTCAATTTCGTCCAACACTTTGGCTTCAAGCATAAGCTATCCGTCCTTAGCCCAAAAGTGCTCCAAAAGTCTCCAAAATGCATCTTTTTGCTCCTTTAGCCCTTTGGACCTACAAACACACGAAAATAGCTTAAAGTACTAAAATAACTAAAGAAACATAACGTAAATGTACGAGAACAAGCCATTTAAGTCGCATAAATATGCTCCTATCACTTGCCCGCTCCCGTCAGGTGGAATCTTTGATGGCAGAGGTGGAAAGTCTCAAGCAGGAGATCAAACTGCTTAAGTACGAGAATAGAAGTTTGCACGTGCTTGCCAACAACTATTCGACGGGTATGAAGAGGAAGCTTGATGAGCTACAAGAATCCAATGGTCGGATGCAAAGTGACCGTCAAATTGACCGTCAAAGGCTTGCGGGTTACTTCTGATAGGAGCATATTTATGCGACTTAAATGGCTTGTTCTCGTACATTTACGTTATGTTTCTTTAGTTATTTTAGTACTTTAAGCTATTTTCGTGTGTTTGTAGGTCCAAAGGGCTAAAGGAGCAAAAAGATGCATTTTGGAGACTTTTGGAGCACTTTTGGGCTAAGGACGGATAAGTTATGCTTGAAGCCAAAGTGTTGGACGAAATTGAAGACCTAATTGGAGCCAAAGTGTTGGAACCTTGTTCTCTTTAGTTTTAGGACATTTAAACCTTTCCTAATCCCAATCATGCCATGCATAACACACATCCATTCTAACACATTGTCATTGCACATGCATTTCCTTCATTAGTTAAACCACATGCACTTATCACTTATCATCACCACATATCATATCACTTAATCACTTATCACTTATCATCACCACTTAACCACTTATCATATCATAACCACATATCATATCACTTATCACTTAACATATCATCCACCTACTTCACCTACAACATCCACCTACTTCACCTACAACATCCACTTCACCTACAACATCCACCTACTTCACCTACAACATCCACCTACTTCACCTACAAATGACATAGCCATATGTTCCCTCCACTACTCCTATAAATACCCTTGCATTCATTCATTCATGGACATCTCATTTTCATACACAACACACCACAAACACTTCCATTCCCTCATTGCCGTGAGTCCCCCTTCCCTTATAATCCAAACACCAACCATCTTTCCATTTCCATCACTCCTCACTCCATTCCACACTTCCATTCCCCCAAACCAACTATCTTTAGACCTTATGCTACAATAAAGAGGAAGAGAAGAGGGCCTAAACGTTCATACAATTCAAGTTTGAGTTGTTGGAATGTTTAGGTGTTTCTTTGATTTCAATGTTTAATTTTAATTCTCTTTGTTTTGTATGAGGAACTAAACCCCCCCTTAGCTAGGGGGTGATTCGAAATATATGTTTATGCTTGCATTTTGATTTGATTACTTCTAATTGCATTTCATAAGTTGTTGATTCAATTTGTTTAACCGTTTGATTGATAACTTATTTATGTATGTTTATTAAGAATGCGCGCTTAATTTTCATGCATGAATATGACGCTAGAATATAAGTGATTTTCACCTAATCGTTATGAACTTATATTCACAAGTAGTGGAGGTTGCTTATAAACAATCGCGTTAAATGAATTCTTGGCACGAGTTTCATGCTCATCATAGTAATGAATGCCTCGTCAACACTTATAGTTTTCATAATGTTTAATGATCTTTGATTGTATCTTTATTGTGCTGTTCACGTAAAGGACTTTTGGAGAATGTTGTGAATTGCGTTGCGCTAACCCATCCAATTCATTAACTTAAGGAAAACTTGACGGTTAATTTAAGCGGACCTAATTAACCCGGGGTGATGAGTTTCATAATTTATCGAAAGATCAACTGGAAATCTTTTTATTATGCAAGTGTAACATATGTGGAGATGACCCCCTTAGCTATTCTATCATCCATTCATTCCATTTCATCAATTTCATATTTACATTCTGTCTAGTTTATTTAACTTGTTTCGTTATTTCAATTTTCGTATAAACTTAAATCCCCCTTTACTTTAATGTCAATTTAGTTAGAAATCATTTTAGTTTGTGTTTTTAAAAGCATTTTGAGTCTTTGGTTTGTCTTAGTGTTTTAAAGTTTAGTTTTACATTCTTTGAGTCTAGTTTAGTGTTTTATATTGTGTTTTTACGTTTTTGAGTCAAATCCAAGTGATTAACAATCCCTCCTAATCCCCGGTCCAGAACGATCCCTACTTATACATATACTATAATTTGACGAAAAGAGGGTTTAATTTGTGTGCGTATAAATCACGCATCAACTTCCAGAGGCACATTTTTCCGGGCTCATCCAGCGTTTGGCCAAGTATTGAGGCCTCTTCTTTGATGCCTCCCGCTCCAATACCTTCCGCCCCGATGCCTTCCGCCTCGATGCCTTCTGCTCCGATGCCTTCCACATCTATGCCTCCTGCTTCTAGAGTTTTGCCCAGTAGTGGGGCTTCAAGTAAACGCCCTTTGTGAAGCTCCATCATTCTGCCATGTTTTTTTTTTTTTTTTTAAACATAAATAAAATCAAACGGCATGGAATTGGTCCTTGAATGGAAGGTGATACTTGAAGTGAACCGGCATTGGTTCAAATTCTAAAGTGGGTGCCTGAATCATTAACCACATGTTAGTATAAAAGAAAATTGAAATTCGGGGAGGCGGCTTACCTGTGTGCTCCAAAATGAACTCCAGAATAAACACCCCTTCGAAAGTTATGACTTGTCCCGTGTCATAAAATCCAACTTCCTTGGGAATTGTGGTTTCAAATATGTCCTCTTTGATGCCTTCTACATCTTCTCCAGCCACTACCTTCTCTTGAATCATTCTTCTTGGTGTACAAAGTCCTTTGAAGAATTCAACACCATCTAAAACTTGCTGTGTTGCACCAAGAATTTGAATAGCATTTTGCACCTTTGGGAAGGCTTCCACGATGTCCTTTTTACTCTCTTCTTGGTTGGGAATCAAAAACCTGCTAGGAAAATGGACATTGGGTGGAATAACATCAGAATAACATGGAATTGGGACGTCCTTACTGGTGGTGGGTGGTTTAGAGGGCTTAGGGGGCTGCGGCAAGGGTTGTTCTACCCTTGCCGTGTGCATGTCTTCTTCCTCCTCCTCAATTAGCAGCTCTTCATCCACTTCTAGGCTATGTTTGGACATTTTTAGGTCAGCTCCAACCTCCATAGCACTTCCCAAAGTGATAGCATTATGGATTTCAAAATCTTCCTTCGAGTTTTCAATAGTTGAGTTGGAGAGTTCACTTTGCTCTTGAATTTGTTTCATGAACTCCATAATCTGCCCAAATTGCTCGTCCAATTTACCCAACTCCTTGGCTTGATTTTGTGACCCCTGCGCCAAAGAGGTTAGTAATTGAAAATTTTTATCATTATCCATGGACATACTTGAACTTGATTGGAATTGTTGTGGGGGAGGTTGTGGTGGCTGCATAGGTGTTGTATTGAACTCCTCATATGGTTGCCAATATGCTTCTTGTTGAGCCTCCTTGGCTTGATTTTGTGACCCCTGCGCCAAAGAATTTATTTCATTAAGAATTTGATTATAATCTATTGGCGAACTTGAATTTAATTGAGCATATTGCATATGAAGTTGTGGTGGCTGCATAGGTCTTGAATAGAACTCCTCATATGGTTGCCAATATGCTTCACGTTGAACTTGTTGATCTTCCCACCATATAGAGTTTGAATGATCCCTCCAATCTCTTTGTGGACATTGATTGGCTTGAAATCCTTGCCTATATGAAGCACCAAATGTAGGGACACTCTGCATTGTGGTCCTTTCGGCATACGGCGACAATTTAGAAGTAAGATTTGCCAATTGAGCTTGAATGCTAGCAAAATCCATATCTTACTTCTCTAGTACCTAAAATCAAAGAAAGAGAACTAAATCAAATATCAAAAGTAACAACAAACAAAGAAAACAACATTAAGTTAGAAACTAAAACGAAAACAACTAAACCAAAAAAAAAAAGAAAAGAACCAAGGGATTAGCAAAGTTGCTAATCCCCGGCAACGGCGCCAAAATTTGGTGCGTGAATTATACGCGCACAAATTAAACCCTCTTTTTGTCAAATTGTAGTATAGGTGCAAGTAGGGATCGTTCTGGACCGGGGATTAGGAGGGATTGTTAATCTCTTGGAAACTGACTTAAAAACGTAAAAACAATATAAAACACTAAACTAGACTCAAGGAATTCAAAAATACTTTAAAACATAAACTAAACAGATTCTAACAAGTTCAAAAGACTCAAAACTCTTAAAAACACAAACTAAATTGATTTCTAACTAATTTGTCATTAAAGTAAAGGGGGATTTAGGTTTTGACAAAATTAAACTAAATGAACAAATTGCAATTAAAACAGAATGTAAATATGAATGTGAATAAAATATGGATGATGGAATAGCCAAGGGGTTCTTCTCCACACATGTTACACTTGCATACAAGATTGATTCTCAGTTGGTCTTTCGATAAATTATGAAACTCAACGCCCCGGGTTAATTAGGTCCGCTTAAATTAACCGTCAAGTTTTCCTTAAGTTAATGAATTGGATGGGTTAGCGCAACGCAATTCACCACATTCTCCAAAAGTCCTTTACGTGAACAGCACAATAAAGATACAATCAAAGATCATTAAGCATTATGAAAACTATAAGTGTTGACGAGGCATTCGTTACTATGGAATACGCATGAAACTTATGCCAAGAATTCATTTAACGCGATTGTTTATAAGCAACCTCCACTACTTGTGAATATAAGTTCATAACAATTAGGTGAAACTCACTTATATTCTAGCGTCATATTCATGCATGAAAATTAAGCGCGCATTCTTAATAAACATACATAAATAAGTTATCAATCAAACGGTTAAACAAATTGAATCAACAACTTATGAAATTCCAACGAAAGTTAATCAATTCATATTGCAAATATAAACATAGTTTCGAATCACCCCCTAGCTAAAGGGGGTTTAGTTCCTCATAACTTTGAAATCAAAGAAACACCTAAACATTCCAACAACTCAAACTTGAATTGTATGAACGTTTAGGCACTCTTCTCTTCCATTCCTCATACGTACAAAACAAAGAGAATTAAATTTAAACTTTGAAATCAAAGAAACACCTAAACATTCCAACAACTCACACTTGAATTGTATGAACGTTTAGGCCCTCTTATCTTCCTCGTTGTTGTAGCACAAGGTCTAAGGTGAGGTTTGGGGGATTATGGAAATGGATGAGGAGTGGTGTTTGGATTATAAGGGAATGGATGGGAAGCTCACGGCTAGGGAAGGGAGAATGTGTTTGTAATGTGTTGTGTATGAAATGAGATGTGAATTGAATTGAATGAATGCAAGGGTATTTATAGGAGTAGTGGAGGGAACATATGGCTATGTCATTTGTAGGTGAAGTAGGTGGATGTTGTAGGTGAAGTAGGTGGATGTTGTAGGTGAAGTGGATGTTGTAGGTGAAGTAGGTGGATGTTGTAGGTGAAGTAGGTGGATGTTGTAGGTGAAGTGGGTGGATGTTGTAGGTGAAGTAGGTGGATGTTATGTTAAGTGATAAGTGATAAGTGATATGATATGTGGTTATGATATGATAAGTGGTTAAGTGGTGATGAAAAGTGATAAGTGATTAAGTGATATGATATGTGGTGATGATAAGTGATAAATGCATGTGGGTTAACTAATGAAGGAAATGCATGTGCAATGACAATGTGTTAGAATGGATGTGTGTTATGCATGGCATGATTGGGATTAGGAAAGGTTTAAATGTCCTAAAACTAAAGAGAACAAGGTTCCAACACTTTGGCTCCAATTAGGTCTTCAATTTCGTCCAACACTTTGGCTTCAAGCATAAGCTATCCGTCCTTAGCCCAAAAGTGCTCCAAAAGTCTCCAAAATGCATCTTTTTGCTCCTTTAGCCCCTTGGACCTACAAACACACGAAAATAGCTTAAAGTACTAAAATAACTAAAGAAACATAACGTAAATGTACGAGAACAAGCCATTTAAGTCGCATAAATATGCTCCTATCAGAAACACTATACTAGACTCAAAGAATTCAAAACTAAACTTTAAAACACTAAGACAAACCAAAAGACTCAAAACAACACAAACACACTCAAATCTGCCTAAAAACCACTTTCTGGGCAGATTTGAGCACAAACACAAATTTGGACGAAATTAAGTAATAACTTGACTCAAGAACGTAAAAACACAATATAAAACACTAAACTAACTCAAAGAATGTAAAACTAAACACTTAAAACATTAAAACAAACCAAAAGACTCAAACATCACCCAAAACACTCAAAACTGCCTTAAAATCACTTTCTGGGCAGTTTTGAGCACTTTGGTGAATTTGGACGAAATTGGGTAATAAATTGATTCAAAATACTTAGAAACACAAAATAAGATACTTTCTAACTAAAATGGACAATAAAGTAAAGGGGGATTTGGTTTTTGATGAAATTAAATAAAATGTACAGATTCTAAGTTAAAACAGATAGTAAAGATGAATTTGATGAAAATGAATGGATGGGAACCTAGCTAAGGGGTTCATCTCCATACATGTTATACTTGCATAATAAAATGATTTCCAATTGCATTTCAATAAATCATGATACTCAACACCCCAAGTTAACCGTGATGCACTAATTAACCTTCAAATCTTCCTAACGTTATTGAATTGGATGATGCATGCGACAATTCAAAACATTCCCCACAAGTCCTCAACATGAATGCATAGAAGAGGTACAAGCAAGAATCATTACGCTCTATGAAAATTATAAGTGTTGACGAGGCATTCGTTACTATGATTGCATGAAACTTATGCCAAGAATTTGTTTAACGCGATTGTTTATAAGTAACCTCCACTACTTGCGAATATAAGTTCGTAACTATTAGGTGAAACTCACTTATATTCTAGCGTCATATTCATGCATGAAAATTAAGCGCGCATTCTCAATAAACATACATAAATAAGTTATCAATCAAACGGTTAAACAAATTGAATCCACAACTTATGAAACGCAATTAGAAGTAATCAAATCAAAATGCAAGCATAAACATATATTTCGAATCCCCCCCTAGCCAAGGGGGGTTTAGTTGAATTTAAACATTGGAATCAAAGAAACACCTAAACATTCCAACAACTCAAACTTGAATTGTATGAACGTTTAGGCCCTCTTCTCTTCCATTCCTCATTCGTACAAAACAAAGAGTATTGAAATTAAACATTGAAATCAAAGAAACACCTAAACATTCCAACAACTCAAACTTGAATTGTATGAACGTTTAGGCCCTCTTATCTTCCTCTTCGTTGTAGCACAAGGTCTAAGGATAGTTTGATGGTGTGAATGGTTTGGGGAGTGGTTGGAGTGGCTGCAATGAAGGAGAAAAGTGTTTTGGTGGCTGCTGCAAGGGTGTGGAGAGGTTTTGACGAATTTCTGGAATATGGAAGAGTGAATGCCTGTGCAATGACAGCTAGGTTGAATATGCATGTGGAATGGCTGATTATTTGAAGATGCATGTGCAATGAAGTGGAATGACAGCTAGGTTATGATGATGAATGCATGTGGCTGATTTAATTGAATAGGAAAGCATGTGGATGCATGTGTTGATGAATGGGATTAGGAAAGGTTTAAATGTCCTAAAACTAAAGGGAACAAGGTTCCAACACTTTGGTCTTCAATTAGGTCTTCAATTTCGTCCAACACTTTGGCTCCAAGCATAAGCTATCCATCCTTAGTCCAAAAGTGCTCCAAAAGTCTCCAAAATGCATCTTTTTGCTCCTTTAGCCCTTTGGACCTACAAACACACGAAAATAGCTTAAAGTACTAAAATAACTAAAGAAACATAACGTAAATGCACGAGAACAAGCCATTTAAGTCGCATGAATATGCTCCTATCAGCCGTCCCCTACATCCATCCCAAACCTAAATCCATCATTCTACATCATCCATAACCCCCTAAACTCACCAGAACCTCTTGTGCCATAGCAAAGGAGAGGAAGAAGATTGCTTGAAGATTCTAGCTATTCAACATTGGATCGTTGGAGTATTTAGGTGTTCTCTTTCTTATAGTTACAATGTATAAATCTGTTTTCTTTTGTTTTGTGAACATGAGGAACTAAGCCTTTTGGCTAGGGGGCTATTCAATACCATGATTATGCTTGCAAGATGAATTGATTACATCCAATTGTTATTTCATAAGTTGTGAATTCAATTTGCTTAACTGTTTGATTGATAACTCATTCTTGTGTGTTGATTAAGGTGGCCACTTATTTTTTCATGCAGGGATTTGAAGCTAAAATATAAGGGAATTTCACCTAATAGTTATAACCTTATATTTGCTAGTAGTGGAGGTCGTTTATCGACGATCGCGTTAAGTGAATTCTTGGCAAAAGTTTCATGCTTTTCATAGTAACAATTGCCTCGTCAATACTTATAGTTTTCATGAAACGTAATGATCTTTGATTGTACCTTTATTGTGCTTTTCACGTAAGGGACTTTTAGAGAATGTTTTGAGTTGTTGTATGCGCATTCCCATCCAATTCAATAACTTAAGGAAAACTTGAAAGTTAAAAAAGTGCTGTTCACGGTTAACTTGGGGTATTGAGTTTCATGATTTATTGAAAGAAGCAATTGGGAATCAATTTGAATGCAAGTGTGTCATGTGTGGAGAAGAACCCTCTAGTTAGCCCATCATTCATCAATTCACCTAATTTAGTCTAAAGAATCTGTTTTCTTTGTCCTTGTCTTAATTTACTTAATTTTCGTCAAAACCAATTCCCCCATTAATTTAAAGTGTTAGATTAGTTAGAAATCAATTTAATTGATGTTTTAAAGTGTTTTGAGTCAAGTGATAACTTAATTTCGTCCAGATTTGAGTATAGTGTTCAAAATTGCCCAAAAAGTGTTTTTAAGGCAGTTTTGAGTGTTTATTTGCTGTTTTGAGTCTTTTGGTTTGTTTTGGTGTTTTATAGTTTAGTTTTGCATTCTTTGAGTCTAGTTTAGTGTTTGATGCGAGATTTATACGCACACAAATTAAAACCCTCTTTTCGTCAAATTGTAGTATATGTATAAGTAGGGATCGTTCTAGAGCGGGGATTAGGAGGGATTGTTAACCACTTGGATTTGACTCAAAAACGTAAAATAACAATATGAAACACTATACTAGACTCAAAGAATGCAAAACTAAACTTTAAAACACTAAAACAAACGAAAAGACTCAAACATCACCCAAAACACTCAAAACTGCCTTAAAATCACTTTCTGGGCAGTTTTGAGCACTTTGGTGAATTTGGACGAAATTGGGAAATAAATTTAATCAAAACTCTGATAAACACAAACTAAATGTATTTCTAACTAATCTAACACTTTAAAATAAATGGGGGATTGGTTTTGGATGAATTTAAACTAAAACAGAAACTTGGAATTAAAACAGATTCTAAAAACGAAATTAATGAAATAGAATGATGAAAAACTAGTTAGAGGATTCCTTATCCACACATGAACATAAGCATATAAATTGACTCCCAGTTATGACTTCAACAAACGATGAATGACAATGCTCCAAGTTAATTAGGTCCGCTTAAATTAACTTTCAGATTTCCCTAGATTCATTGGATTGGATGGGTTAGCGCATACAACAATCCAAAGCATTCCTAATCAAAGTCCCTAACCATGGAATACGCATGGTAGAGACATTCAACAAAGATCATTAAGTTCAACGGAAATCATAAACATCGACTAGGCATTCATAACTATGGAATACGCATGTTAATCCAGCCTAGGGTTTACTAAACACAATCGTGACTAGCGATCTTTACTACTCATGAATATAAGTTCATAACGATTAAGTGAAATTCCCTTATATCCTAGCATCAAGTTTAGGCATGCAAATTAAGTGTCGACCCTCAACCCACATACATAAACAAGTTCTTAATCAAAACAGAAAAGTAACCCACATCTAAAGTTCATGAATTCATAACTGGAGTAAATCAAATCATAACCAACATATGTTCATGGCTTCAAATTCGCCTCTAACTAAAAAGAAATTAGTTCCACATGTTTAACATAATTGAACAACAAGTTAAATTAAACATGAAAACAAAAACAAGAAAAGAAATAACAAATGGATGGAATTGAATGGATGGAAAGTTAGCTACGGGATTCATCTCCACATATGTTATACTTGCATAATAAAATGATTTCCAATTTCGTTTCAATAAATCATTAATTCTCAACACCCCAAGTTAACCGTGATGCACTAATTAACCTTCAAATCTTCCTAACGTTATTGAATTGGATGGGTTAGCGCATACAACAATTCAAAACATTCCCCACAAGTCCCCTACATGATTGCATAATAGAGATACAAGCAAGAATCATTACGCTGTATGAAAATTATAAGTATTGACGAGGCAATTGTAACTATGAATGCATGATACTCTTGCCAAAAATTCATTTAACGCGATTGTTTATAAGCAACCTCCACTACTTGTGAATATAAGTTCGTAACTATTAGGTGAAACTCACTTATATTCTAGCGTCATACTCATGCATGAAAATTAAGTGTGCACTCTTAATAAACATACATAAATAAGTTATCAATCAAATAGTTAAACAAATTGAATCCACAACTTATGAAACGCAATTAGAAGTAATCAAATCAAAACGCAAGCATAAACATATATTTCAAATTACCCCCTAGCCAAGGGGGGTTTAGTTCCTTATGATACAAAACAAAGAGAATCAAAGAAACACCTAAACATTCCAACAACTCAAACTTGAATTGTATGAACGTTTAGGCACTCTTTTCTTCCATGCCTCATTCGTACAAAACAAAGAGTATTGAAATTAAACATAGAAATCAAAGAAACACCTAAACATTCCAACAACTCAAACTTGAATTGTATGAACGTTTAGGCACTCTTATCTTCCTCTTCGTTGTAGCACAAGGTCTAAGGATAGTTTGATGGTGTGAATGGTTTGGGTAGTGGTGGAGGAATGGAAGGATGGTGTTTGGATTTGTAGGGGAAGACTCACGGCACAAAGGTGGTTTATGGTCTACATTTCTGCAATGGATGAAGTGTATGAATGGAATGGATGGACTTTGTGAAGGGCACGCCCCCAAGGGACCAATTTCTGTTGTGAAATGAATTGTGAATGAATGAGAATGAATGAATGAGTATTTATAGGTGAAATGAGGGGAACATGACAGCTAGGTTGCATGTGCTAATGCTGGAATGGTATGGTGAGTGAATGTGCACGGCAATGAGTGTTGTTGGTGCTGAAAATGCATGTGTGTGCATGTGGAATCTGCCAAGATGCATGTGAAAGTCTATGAATGTGCACGGCATGGGATGTTTGTGGAATGGATTGATGCGAGATTTATACACACACAAATTAAACCCTCTTTTTGTCAATTGTAGTATAAGTATAAGTAGGGATCGTTCTGGACTGGGGATTAGGAGGGATTGTTAATCACTTGGATTTGACTCAAAAACGTAAAAACAAAGTTAAAAACGTTCACAAAGACTCAAAGGACTCAAAACAAGTTCAAAAGACTCAAAACTGCCTAAAAACACTAACTAGGCAGTTTCTGACCTTAAACCCAATGTTGGACGAATTTAAGATTATGGTTTGATTCAAACGTAAAAACACAATATAAAACACTATACTAGACTCAAAGAATGCAAAACTAAACTTTAAAACACTAAAACAAACCAAAAGACTCAAACATCACCCAAAACACTCAAAACTGCCTTAAAATCACTTTCTGGGCAGTTTTGAGACATTGCACATGCACTCCCTTTAATTAATTAAGCCACATGCACTCCCATCCATTTCATCATTGCAGCCAACACATGCTTTCACATGCATTTTCAGATTGTCCCCTTGCACATGCAGCCACATATTCATTGCACATGCAATTCCAACCCACATGCATCCTTTAATCATTCAAACATGCAGCCACATTCCCTCCTAGCTGTCATGTTCCCCCCATTTCACCTATAAATAAGCATGCATTGCAGCCACAATTCATTCATACTGATGCGTGAATTATACGCACACAAATTAAAACCCTCTTTTGACAATTGTAGTAAAGATGCAAGTAGGGATCGTTCTGGACCGAGGATTAGGAGGGATTGTTAATCACTTGGATTTGACTCAAAAACGTAAAAACACAATATAAAACACTAAACTAGACTCAAAGAATGTAAAACTAAACTTTAAAACACTAAGACAAACCAAAGACTCAAAATGCTTTTAAAAACACAAACTAAAATGATTTCTAATTAAATTGACATTAAAGTAAAGGGGGATTTAAGTTTATACGAAATTAAATTAAATGAACAAATTAAAACAGAATGTAAATATGAAATTGATGAAATAGAATGGATGAATGCTAGCTAAGGGGGTCATCTCCACATATGTTACACTTGCATAATAAAAAGATTTCCAATTACATTTCAATAAATTATGAAACTCATCACCCCGAGTTAATTAGGTCCGCTTAAATTAACCGTCAAGTTTTCCTTAAGTTAATGAATTGGATGGGTTAGCGCAACGCAATTCACAACATTCTCCAAAAGTCCTTTACGTGAACAGCACAATAAAGATACAATCAAAGATCATTAAGCATTATGAAAACTATAAGTGTTGACGAGGCATTCGTTACTATGATGAGCATGAAACTCGTGCCAATAATTCATTTAACGCGATTGTTTATAAGCAACCTCCACTACTTGTGAATATAAGTTCATAACGATTAGGTGAAAATCACTTATATTCTAGCGTCATATTCATGCATGAAAATTAAGCGCGCATTCTTAATAAACATACATAAATAAGTTATCAATCAAACGGTTAAACAAATTGAATCAACAACTTATGAAATGCAATTAGAAGTAATCAAATCAAAATGCAAGCATAAACATATATTTCGAATCACCCCCTAGCTAAAGGGGGTTTAGTTTATTATAACTTTGAAATCAAAGAAATACCTAAACATTCCAACAACTCAAACTTGAATTGTATGAACGTTTAGGCACTCTTCTCTTCCATTCCTCATACGTACAAACAAAGAGAATTGAATTTAAACATTGAAATCAAAGAAACACCTAAACATTCCAACAACTCAAACTTGAATTGTATGAACGTTTAGGCACTCTTCTCTTCCTCGTTGTTGTAGCACAAGGTCTAAGGATAGTTTGATGGTGTGAATGGTTTGGGGAGTGGTGTTTGGATTAATAGGGAAATGGAAAAATGGTGTTTGGATTACAAGGGAAATGGAAAAATGGTGTGTTGTGTATGAAATGAGATGTCCATGAATGAATGAATGCAAGGGTATTTATAGGAGTAGTGGAGGGAACATATGGCTATGTCATTTGTAGGTGAAGTAGGTGGATGTTGTAGGTGAAGTGGATGTTGTAGGTGAAGTAGGTGGATGTTGTAGGTGAAGTGGATGTTGTAGGTGAAGTAGGTGGATGTTGTAGGTGAAGTAGGTGGATGATATGTTAAGTGATAAGTGATAAGTGATATGATATGTGGTTATGATATGATAAGTGGTTAAGTGGTGATTGATGCGAGATTTTTACGCGCACAAATTAAACCCTCTTTTTGACAATTGTAGTATAAGTATAAGTAGGGATCGTTCTGGACCGGGGATTAGGAGGGATTGTTAATCACTTGGATTTGACTCAAAAACGTAAAAATGTAATAATAAACACTAAACTAGACTCAAAGAATGTAAAACTAAACTTTAAAACACTAAGACAAACCAAAGACTCAAAATGCTTTTAAAAACACAAACTAAAATGATTTCTAACTAAATTGACATTAAAGTAAAGGGGGATTTAGATTTTTACGAAATTAAACTAAATGTACAGATTGTAAATTAAAGCAAAATGTAAATGTGAATGTGTGATAGAATTGAATGGAATGAAGGCTAGCTAAGGGGGTCATCTCCACATATGTTACACTTGCATAATAAAAAGATTTCCAATTACATTTCAATAAATTATGAATTCTCATCACCCCAAGTTAATTAGGTCCGCTTAAATTAACCGTCAAGTTTTCCTTAAGTTAATGAATTGGATGGGTTAGCGCAATGCAATTCACTACATTCTCCAAAAGTCCTTTACGTGAACAGCACAATAAAGATACAATCAAAGATCATTAAACATTATGAAAACTATAAGTGTTGACGAGGCATTCGTTACTATGATGAGCATGAAACTCGTGCCAAGAATTCATTTAACGCGATTGTTTATAAGCAACCTCCACTACTTGTGAATATAAGTTCATAACGATTAGGTGAAACTCACTTATATTCTAGCGTCATATTCATGCATGAAAATTAAGCGTGCACTCTCAATAAACATACATAAATAAGTTATCAATCAAACGGTTAAACAAATTGAATCCACAACTTATGAAACGCAATTAGAAGTAATCAAATCAAAATGCAAGCATAAACATTTATTTCGAATCCCCCCCTAGCCAAGGGGGGTTTAGTTCCTCATGGTACAAAACAAAGAGAATCAAAGAAACACCTAAACATTCCAACAACTCAAACTTGAATTGTATGAACGTTTAGGCCCTCTTCTCTTCCATTCCTCATTCGTACAAAACAAAGAGTATTGAAATTAAACATTGAAATCAAAGAAACACCTAAACATTCCAACAACTCAAACTTGAATTGTATGAACGTTTAGGCCCTCTTCTCTTCCTCTTCGTTGTAGCATAAGGTCTAGGGATAGTTGGTTGGGGGGATGGAAGTGTGGAATGGAGTGGGGAGTGATGGAAATGGAAGATGGTTTTTTGGATTCTAAGGGAGACTCACGGCTAAGAGAGAAAGGGATGTGTTTGTGGTGTGTTGTGTATGAAATGAGATGTCCATGAATGAATGAATGCAAGGGTATTTATAGGAGTAGTGGAGGGAACATATGGCTATGTCATTTGTAGGTGAAGTAGGTGGATGTTGTAGGTGAAGTAGGTGGATGATATGTTAAGTGATAAGTGATAAGTGATATGATATGTGGTTATGATATGATAAGTGGTTAAGTGGTGATGATAAGTGATAAGTGATTAAGTGATATGATATGTGGTGATGATAAGTGATAAGTGCATGTGAGTTAACTAATGAAGGAAATGCATGTGCAATGACAATGTGTTAGAATGGATGTGTGTTATGCATGGCATGATTGGGATTAGGAAAGGTTTAAATGTCCTAAAACTAAAGAGAACAAGGTTCCAACACTTTGGCTCCAATTAGGTCTTCAATTTCGTCCAACACTTTGGCTTCAAGCATAAGCTATCCGTCCTTAGCCCAAAAGTGCTCCAAAAGTCTCCAAAATGCATCTTTTTGCTCCTTTAGCCCTTTGGACCTACAAACACACGAAAATAGCTTAAAGTACTAAAATAACTAAAGAAACATAACGTAAATGTACGAGAACAAGCCATTTAAGTCGCATAAATATGCTCCTATCAAATACCCCCACACTTAGCTTTTGCTAGTCCTCGAGCAAAACAGAAAAACAAAACAAAAAGAACAAAACACAACCTACACCTTCCAACAATCGTCTCACGGATTTCCAATGCACAAGACAAGTTAAAAATCATTATTCCCACAGATTTTAGCCATCTTGACACTTAAGTACATTCTTAATCATAGTCACCACATACTAATTCACAATTAAGCATTTAAAACTATATTTTGAATGTAGTAACATGCCTTAGAGAATTTGCTCAATTACAAGATATGCTCTCGTTTTTCACACAGATTTTCTGACTACACACCCTAAACTAGTTATATGTGAGAAGATTGATGTAATCATAAAAACGAACACTCACATATATGTATTTCAAAGGAAGCAATTTCTGGAGTTAATAAGCATGTTTAGATATGATCTCATGAATGGAATGCTACTACTTAGACGCGAGAACCAGTGATACCATATGCTCATACCAAGTTCAAACTCCACAAATTGAAATACACAACACTCAAGATAGAAGTCAAGGGTTGTAACGGGGCTTGGGGTATGTGGATAACAAAGAAGGGATATGGAAAACAAAGGTTTTTAAAGAAATAGTGAGCAAAGCATTTGAATCAACTTAGAATTCACTTTTGAATGAAAACTCAACTTTTGAACAAAAAGGGAGAATTTACACAATTTACGCCCAGAATTGGTGTTTTGGAACCTTTCTTCAATCACTTATCCTTTCATTTTTTTTTTTTCTTTCTTTCTTTCTTTCTTTCTTTTCTCTTTTTTTTTCTTTTCTTTTGAATCTCAAAACATCAACACTTAAACATTCTCTCCCCCACACTTATTTTCTTTCATAATGTAACTCAAAAGGAATTCAATTAAGTCATGCTCACTATCTTTTAAGAACAAGGGTGGGGATTGTCCTAAACTAGGCTAGGTGAGGAAAATGTGGGTAAACAAAGAATAAAGGCTAAACAAGGCTCAACGGGGTTAAAACTTACAACATATACGAAGTATGGGAAGTAAGGCTATTTGGCTATGGTGGTGGTCACTACACAACTTCTTCTTGAATATGTGTTATGCAAATCAATAACATGCTTTGAATGAAATGGGCATGAGTTCTAGCATTTGGAACTATATGATAAAACGCCTTCTAAGTAGTAACCAAGCAAAGAATAATGAGATCATGCAACGACTTTAGAAAACAAGAAATCACAGATTATACTCTCCAAAGAACATTATAGGCTCAAGTCTCTCAGGGTTGTAGCGTTTGTTTGAGTTCCTTCCTTCAAGCATGTTACAAAAACGAATTTTTTTTTCTTTTATGATTGCATGTGAAGTCATACATTATAACCATAACCAAGCATATACCAAGAGTAAATCAAACTTTTCTCTATGTTTATAACTCTTTCTAACCGTCATGTAATTATAAACCAAATCCTTATCATTGTGTTGGAAGGTACCCTAAGACACAAACACACACACAAAAACAACTTTAAAACAACTCTTTTTGGGTTTTTCAAAACAATTTTTCAAATTTTTATGGGATTTTCGAATTATAAAACAAAACACACTAAAACACTCTAAAACAACTTAAAAACACCTTAAAATAGCAAGGAACAACATTAGAAGTTATGGTGGATAAAACCCTACGAATTTGCATCAAAACACTTTAGTTACCCCCCACACTTAAATCAAACATTGTCCTCAATGTTTTAAGCATAGATTCACACAAAACATAAGTAAACACACAAAAAGCAACTAAACATATTAAACATGGCATAATGTAATTAACAAAGAGAAGAGTTTAGGGACGCAAATCTTGTTATGGAGTGTAAATTCCCTCTTCTCCTTGGTGATTGCATTGAGGCTTTGATCTTTGTGATTCCACAGGCTTACTCTTGAACTGGTTTCTGCCCATCGTTGATTTTCCTTTGTGCTACTTCTTGAACTGGGCAGCAGGATGGTTCTTTTGGTTTCCCCCGAAGGTCTGAGCTTCCTCCTGTTATCTGTTTCTTTGTTCAATCTTTGCAGGAGTGGTCCCTTCTCTGGAAGTGTAACAACCGTTGAAGATGACTACTCGAGAGCAACGCTAGGTAAGCAATCAGGAATAGATTCCAGGCAGTTGGCTCCAGATCGGAAGACTGACTCCAAGTGCCGGCTGATTGCTTCTTTTACTTTGCCATGCAAGTAAGAACAAGGACAAAGAAAAAGACAGGGAAAGAGCATGATATGAGATACTTTTGCTTTTGACCTTGATGATATGAGATACCTTTGCTTTGAAGAAGCGGTGAATGAATCAGCACATGCTTCAATCCGCCGTTTCCTCCTGGGTCATATGTACTCCAGGCATCTGGTATCATCTTTGGGGAAGAAGAAAGAATTGAGTATTTTGAAAGGCTTTGCTGGGAGTGCGCCCTCAGAGGTGAGGGAGAGTTGGGCATTTTCTTCAGGTTTGCCCTGCCATAAAAGACGAAGGTCGACATATATAGAGATAATATCAAGTGGTGGTACTTTTTACCCTTGTCGACAAACATTTTGATCCCGCAAATCCGGCTCTTTGAAATAGTGGCGCTTCTTCGATCTTTGAATACGCCTCTTCGATTTCTGAGCAGGCGCCCCTTCGATTTCTGAACGACGCCCCTTCGCTTTCTGAACGACACGTGGTAGTGCAGATGCGGCTCCTTTTGACAAAGCTGCACGCGTCTTCTGAAAAACAGAGAAAGCGTCGCCGAACTTTGCGCTTGTCGGCTAAAGATGTGTAGATGCGATGATGGCCTCCACGTGTTTTCAGCTTTGTCAGAAATCTTTTGACAAAGTTGAACGCGTTTTCTGAAAAGCCGAGGGAGCGTCGCCTAAATTACGCCGGAAAATCCGGCTCTTTGAATCGGTGGAGCGTCGTCTTGGCTTTTTATAGAGCTATCAATCACCCCAACACACACACTCTGAAGATTTCCCATTCCTGAAACTCGACTCCGGCCCTTTGTGAAATTTTAACTCTATCCACCCCTTCTCTTTGAACACTTTTGACAAAAATGGCAAACTCATCGAACCTTAGCTTAGATTTGAGTCTCAGCAGCGATCCGGTTGCGCCCCGTCAAGGTAATGTATGGCGCCCTTCTTTTTTATCTTCTAACGGTCCTCTTTCAGGTGAAGACTCTGTGATGCAGGACGCCACAACAGCTACAATAGTAGCTAAAAACCTCCTCACTCCAAAAGATAGTAGGCTGCTGTCAGGACGGTCCGATGAGTTGGCCGTTCAAGAGTCCCTCGCACTTAGTGTTCAGTGTGCGAGTTCTGTGTCCAACATGGACCAACGCCTGCTTGCTCGGTCCCGCCAAGTGGAATCGTTGATGGCAGAGGTGGAAAGACTTAAGCAAGAGATCCAGCAGCTTAAGTACGAGAATAGAAGTTTGCATGTGCTTCCAAATAACTATTCGTCGGGGATGAAGAGGAAGCTTGATGAGCTGCAAGAATCTGAGGGTCGAATTCACAGTGACCGTCAAAGGCTTGCGTCTTTTCTCCAGAGGCACCTTTTTCCTGGGTCATCCAGCGCTTGGCCAAGTATTGAGGCCTGGAATGCTCTAGCTCCGATGCCTCCCGCTCCGATGGCTTCCGCTCCGATGCCTCCCGCTTCTATGCCTCCCGCTTCTATGCCTTCCGCTTCTGCGCCTCGTAGTGGGGCTTCACGCAAACAACCTTTGTGAAGCTCCACCTTTCTCCATGTTTAGTATCTTTCTTTCTCTCTTTTTTTTTTTATTTTATTTTTTTTTTATTTTTTTTTATTTCTTATTTTTTATTAACATAAATAAAATCAAACGGCATGGAATTGGTCCTTGAATGGAAGGTGATACTTGAAGTGAACCGGCAATGGTTTGAATTCTAGAGTAGGTGCCTGATTCATAAAAAACAGCAAGTTAGTATAAAATGTAAAGGAATTTGAAAAAAACTTACTTGTTTTGTCCGACAAGAACTCAATGACAAACACCACTCCTTTGAAAGTTTCAGGGATATTGGACTTGGCCAGATTGCAAGTGATGGTTATGACTTGTCCAATGTCATCAAATTTAACTTCTTTGGATTTTGTGGTTTCAAGAACGTCCTCTTTGATGAATTCATGACATTCCCTACTTGTCACCTTTGAAAGGGCTTCCAAGATGTCTTTTTCACCTTCTTCTTCCTTGGAAGTCATGAATCTGCAAGGAATAGGGATACTTGTTGGAACGGGGTTAAAAATAATGAAATTTGGAACAACCATACCTGTATTAGATGGCATAGGAGCAATAGGTGCCTCCGATAAAGGTGTTTCCACCCTTTCCGTGGGTTGGGTGTATTCCTCTTCCTTGTGATTTGATTTTGATGGTTGAGGGTCCGTTCCAACCTCCTTGTCACTTCTCAACATGATAGCATTGGTGTTTTCAAATTCTCCCTTCTGATTTGCAATGGTTGAACTAGGGAGTTCGCCTTGGTCTCGAAACTGTCCTACGAACTCCGCGATCTGCCCAATTTGCTTATCCAAGTGGTCCAACCTTTGTGGTGGCTGCATAGGCGTTGAATAGAACTCCTCATATGGCTGCCAATATCCTTCTTGTTGAGCCTCATTGTCTTGATTTTGTGAGCCCTGCACCAAACAAATTAATTCATTAAGCTTTTGATTATAATCTATTGACGAACTTGAGTTTGGTTGGGCATATTGAATATGAGGTTGTGGTGGCTGCCAATATCCTCCTTGTTGAGCATTTTGAGGTTCCCACCACATAGAGTTTGAATGATCACTCCAATCCGAATTGTAAGTATTGGAAAACACGTTATTCCTTGATTGAAGATTAGATATATCAACTCTTTGCATTTGGGACCTTTCCATGAGCTGTGACAAAAGAGAAGCGTTATCAAGTGCCATGTTGTTCTTAACAAACAAAACACAAATAAAAACTAAATCTAAAAGACAATACAGAAACAAACAATCCAAGGGATTAGCAAATTTTCTAATCCCCGGCAACGGCGCCAAAATTTGATGCGAGATTTTTACGCGCACAAATTAAACCCTCTTTTTGACAATTGTAGTATAAGTATAAGTAGGGATCGTTCTGGACTGGGGATTAGGAGGGATTGTTAATCACTTGGATTTGACTCAAAAACGTAAAAATATAATAATAAACACTAAACTAGACTCAAAGAATGTAAAACTAAACTTTAAAACACTAAGACAAACCAAAGACTCAAAATGCTTTTAAAAACACAAACTAAAATGATTTCTAACTAAATTGACATTAAAGTAAAGGGGGATTTAGATTTTTACGAAATTAAACTAAATGTACAGATTGTAAATTAAAGCAAAATGTAAATGTGAATGTGTGATAGAATTGAATGGAATGAAGGCTAGCTAAGGGGGTCATCTCCACATATGTTACACTTGCATAATAAAAAGATTTCCAATTACATTTCAATAAATTATGAATTCTCATCACCCCAAGTTAATTAGGTCCTCTTAAATTAACCGTCAAGTTTTCCTTAAGTTAATGAATTGGATGGGTTAGCGCAACGCAATTCACTACATTCTCCAAAAGTCCTTTACGTGAACAGCATAATAAAGATACAATCAAAGATCATTAAGCATTATGAAAACTATAAGTGTTGACGAGGCATTCGTTACTATGATGAGCATGAAACTCGTGCCAAGAATTCATTTAACGCGATTGTTTATAAGCAACCTCCACTACTTGTGAATATAAGTTCATAACGATTAGGTGAAACTCACTTATATTCTAGCGTCATATTCATGCATGAAAATTAAGCGTGCACTCTCAATAAACATACATAAATAAGTTATCAATCAAACGGTTAAACAAATTGAATCCACAACTTATGAAACGCAATTAGAAGTAATCAAATCAAAATGCAAGCATAAACATTTCTTTCGAATCCCCCCCTAGCCAAGGGGGGTTTAGTTCCTCATGGTACAAAACAAAGAGACCACCAAATGCTAGAACTCATGCCCATTTCATTCAAAGCATGTTATTGATTTGCATAACACATATTCAAGAAGAAGTTGTGCAGTGACCACCACCATAGCCAAATAGCCTTACTTCCCATACTTCGTATATGTTGTAAGTTTTAACCCCGTTGAGCCTTGTTTAGCCTTTATTCTTTGTTTACCCACATTTTCCTCACCTAGCCTAGTTTAGGACAATCCCCACCCTTGTTCTTAAAAGATAGTGAGCATGACTTAATTGAATTCCTTTTGAGTTGCATTATGAAAGAAAATAAGTGTGGGGGAGAGAATGTTTAAGTGTTGATGTTTTGAGATTCAAAAGAAAAGAAAAAAAAAAAAAAAAAAAAGAGAAAAGAAAAAAATGAAAGAATAAGTGATTGAAGAAAGTTCCAAAACACCAATTCTGGGTGTAAATTGTCTAAATTCTCCCCTTTTGTTCAAAAGTTGAGTTTTCATTCAAAAGTGAATTCTAAGTTGATTCAAATGCTTTGCTCACTATTTCTTTAAAAACCTTTGTTTTCCATATCCCTTCTTTGTTATCCACATACCCCAAGCCCCGTTACAACCCTTGACTTCTATCTTGAGTGTTGTGTATTTCAATTTGTGGAGTTTGAACTTGGTATGAGCATATGGTATCACTGGTTCTCGCGTCTAAATAGTAGCATTCCATTCATGAGATCATATCTAAACATGCTTATTAACTCCAGAAATTGCTTCCTTTGAAATACATATATGTGAGTGTTTGTTTTTATGATTACATCAATCTTCTCACATATAACTAGTTTAGGGTGTGTAGTCAGAAAATCTGTGTGAAAAACGAGAGCATATCTTGTAAGGATTTGAGCAAATTCTCTAAGGCATGTTACTACATTCAAAACATGGTTTTAAATGCTTAATTGTGAAATAGTATGTGGTGACTATGATTAAGAATGTATTCAAGTGTGAAGATGACTAAAATCTATGGGAATAATGATTTTTAACTTGTCTTGTGCATTGGAAATCCGTGAGACGATTGTTGGAAGGTGTAGGTTGTGTTTTGTTCGTTTGTCTAGTTTCGTGTTCTTTTGTTTTGTTTTGCTCGAGGACTAGCAAAAGATAAGTGTGGGGGTATTTGATAGGAGCATATTCATGCGACTTAAATAGCTTGTTCTCGTGCATTTACGTTATGTTTCTTTAGTTATTTTAGTACTTTAAGCTATTTTCGTGTGTTTGTAGGTCCAAAGGGCTAAAGGAGCAAAAAGATGCATTTTGGAGACTTTTGGAGCACTTTTGGGCTAAGGACGGATAGCTTATGCTTGAAGCCAAAGTGTTGGACGAAATTGAAGACCTAATTAAAGACCAAAGTGTTGGAACCTTGTTCCCTTTAGTTTTAGGACATTTAAACCTTTTCTTTATCCTTAGCCGTGCATAACATTCCAACATTCCACACTCCCACTTATCACACACCGCATATCACTTACCACTTATCATAACCACTTATCATTCATCAACACATGCATTCACATGTTTTCACAAACTACTTCACCTACAACATCCACCTACTTCACCTACTTCACCTACAACATCCACCTACTTCACCTTCACCTACAACATCCACCTACTTCACCTACTTCACCTACAACATCCACCTACTTCACCTACAAATGACATAGCCATATGTTCCCTCCACTACTCCTATAAATACCCTTGCATTCATTCATTCAGGGGGATCTCATTTTTCATACACAACACACCACAAACACTTCCATTCCCTCATTGCCGTAAGTCCCCCTTCCCCTACAAATCCAAACACCATCCTTCCATCTCCACAACTCCTCTTCCATTCCTCCACCACTCCCCAAACCATTCACACCATCAAACTATCCCTAGACCTTGTGCTACAACGAAGAGGAAGAGAAGAATGCCTAAACGTTCATACAATTCAAGTTTGAGTTGTTAGAATGTTTAGGTGCTTCTTTGATTTCTATGTTTAATTTCAATACTCTTTGTTTTGTACGAATGAGGCATGGAAGAGAAGAGGGCCTAAACGTTCATACAATTCAAGTTTGAGTTGTTGGAATGTTTAGGTGTTTCTTTGATTCTCTTTGTTTTGTACCATGAGGAACTAAACCCCCCTTGGCTAGGGGGGGATTCGAAATAAATGTTTATGCTTGCATTTTGATTTGATTACTTCTAATTGCGTTTCATAAGTTGTGGATTCAATTTGTTTAACCGTTTGATTGATAACTTATTTATGTATGTTTATTGAGAGTGCACGCTTAATTTTCATGCATGAATATGACGCTAGAATATAAGTGAGTTTCACCTAATCGTTATGAACTTATATTAACAAGTAGTGGAGGTTGCTTATAAACAATCGCGTTAAATGAATTCTTGGCACGAGTTTCATGCTCATCATAGTAACGAATGCCTCGTCAACACTTATAGTTTTCTTAATGCTTAATGATCTTTGATTGTATCTTTATTGTGCTGTTCACGTAAAGGACTTTTGGAGAATGTAGTGAATTGCGTTGCGCTAACCCATCCAATTCATTAACTTAAGGAAAACTTGACGGTTAATTTAAGCGGAGCTAATTAACCCGGGGTGATGAGAATTCATAATTTATTGAAATGTAATTGGAAATCTTTTTATTATGCAAGTGTAACATATGTGGAGATGACCCCCTTAGCTAGCATTCATCCATTCTATTTCATCAATTTCATATTTACATTCTGTTTTAATTTGTTCATTTAATTTAATTTCGTATAAACTTAAATCCCCCTTTACTTTAATGTCAATTTAGTTAGAAATCATTTTAGTTTGTGTTTTTAAAAGCATTTTGAGTCTTTGGTTTGTCTTAGTGTTTTAAAGTTTAGTTTTACATTCTTTGAGTCTAGTTTAGTGTTTATTATTACGTTTTTACGTTTTTGAGTCAAATCCAAGTGATTAACAATCCCTCCTAATCCCCGGTCCAGAACGATCCCTACTTATATACTTACTACAATTTGACGAAAAGAGGGTTTAATTTGTGTGCGTATAAATCACGCATCAGTGGACAAGACCCCCACGGCTGCAAAGACCTTGATTGCTAATCGAGCATTGAATGCTCAACAATACGAAGGCGTTGGACAGAGGAGTACCCCACGGCAACACCAAGTCAATGAGGTAAGTACCATAACCGAACTTCAAAATCAAATGGCTAACCTTACTACGTTGCTTTCTCAGGTGGTGGAAGGTCCAAAAGTCAAAACCGTAGCTTCTTGTGGCGTATGCTCCATGCAAGGACACCCTACGGACAAATGCCCACAATTGATCGAGAATGGAGGGTGGGAGACACTCAATGCCGTGGGATATGGCAACCAATACCAAACACGTGGTGATCCGTTTTCTAATACTTACAATCCCGGTTGGCGTGATCATCCGAATTTCAAATGGCGAGACCCCCAACAAGGTCAACAACAAAGCGGATTTAGGCAACAACCCCCGGGTTTCTATCAAAAGCCGTTGGCACCACCACAAGCCCAAGCACAACCTGCCCAAAGCAATGTAGGTAATTCAAGTGATAATGATAAGATTTTTCAATTACTCACTACTTTGACGCAGGAAGTCCAAACTCAAAACAAAGAGAGACAAATCCAAGACAAAAGGGTGGACAACTTGGAGAAGCAAGTGGGACAGATTGCCGAGTTCATGGGGCAATTTCGTGAGCAAGGAAGGTTGCCTAGCTCAACGGTGGTCAATCCGAAAGGTGGATTCGAATCTGCAAAAGCTATGCATTTGCGAAGTGGAAAGCAAGTCGGATCTGACCTCAACCCATCCAAATCACGTTCCAACGAGGAGGACGAGTTGAGAATTGAAGAGGAGGAGCAAAGGCCACTCACGGCCAAGGTGGAACCAAATGTGCCGCAAGTTCCAAGTGATCCCAAGTCGTCCAATTCATCCAATAAAGGTAAGAACGTGTCAAGTTCGGTTCCTACTAATGATTTTCCTGCGAATGTTCCTTTTCCTAGTAGATTTAAGCAAACAAAGAAAGAAGAAGCGGAAAAGGACATTTTGGAGACGTTTCGGAAAGTTCAAGTTAATATCCCCCTTTTGGATGCAATCAAGCAAGTCCCGAGGTACGCCAAGTTCTTGAAGGAACTTTGCACCAATGGGAGGAGGATTTCGACCAAGGAGGTGGTCAAAGTAGGTGAAAACGTCTCAGCCATCTTACAACGCAAGCTGCCCCCAAAATGCAAAGATCCGGGTAGTTTTACAATTCCGTGTGTTATTGGTAATTCTAGGTTTGAATCTGCCATGTTAGACCTAGGTGCATCTATAAATGTCATGCCATATTCAATTTATGCATCTATGAACCTAGGAGCGTTAAAAAACGATGGTGTGATCATACAATTAGCCGATAGATCTAATGCCTATCCAAAGGGAGTTTTGGAAGATGTGTTAGTGCAGGTTAATCATTTGATCTTCCCGGCGGACTTCTACGTACTTGAGATGGATGAATCGGACCATGCCCCTTCATTGCCCATCCTCCTCGGAAGGCCATTCATGAAAACTGCTCGTACGAAGATTGACGTATATAATGGCACTTTGACCATGGAATTTGATGGGGAAGTTATTAATTTCAATCTTTCTGATTCTATGAAGTACCCTAGTGAGAATCATTCGTGTTTTGCTATTGATATAATTAACTCTTTGGCGCAGGACTATTTGGACAATTTGAAGGATGATGCACTTGAATTGGTCATTGCACAAGGAAGGAACATGCAAAACATGGAAACAACCACCAAGGAACCCCACGGCATGCATGAGGAATCCTTGGCCGTGCCCCCTAATGAGGATATTATTGAGATGGTGGCTGCCCTTGAGTCATTGCCATTACAATCGGGTAAGTATTCGGACCCTATTTTAAGTTCAGTTTCGGCTAATAAAATGCTTCCCTCAGTTGTGCAGCCACCTACACTTGAACTTAAGCCGTTGCCTAGTCATTTGAAGTACGTTTTCTTGGGCGAGGATGACACGTTGCCCGTCATTATTTCATCCTCACTCACGGCACGAGAAGAGAGCAAATTGGTACGAGTGCTTAAGGAGTACAAAACAGCAATTGGATGGACCTTGGCCGACATCAAGGGAATTAGCCCTACTACATGCATGCATCGCATACTTCTAGAGGAAGGGTCCAAAACATCCAGAGAGGCTCAACGCCGTCTCAACCCTCCGATGATGGAAGTTGTGAAGAAGGAGGTAATCAAGCTTTTGGATTGTGGAGTAATCTATCCAATCTCGGATAGTAAGTGGGTCTCACCCGTGCAATGTGTTCCGAAGAAATCTGGAGTGACTGTGGTTGCAAATGCCGAGAATGAACTTGTTCCTCAATGCATTCAAACCGGTTGGAGGGTGTGCATCGATTATAGGAAGCTAAACGCCGCAACAAGGAAGGATCACTTCCCATTGCCGTTCATCGACCAAATGCTTGAGAGGTTAGCCGGTTATGCTTTCTATTGTTTTCTTGATGGTTATTCTGGTTATAATCAAATTGTCATAACACCCGAAGATCAAGAAAAAACCACTTTTACATGCCCCTTCGGTACTTTTGCATATCGTCGCATGCCTTTTGGTTTATGTAATGCACCTGCTACATTTCAACGATGCATGATGAGCATATTTTCTGATTATGTTGAGAAAATCATTGAAGTATTTATGGATGATTTTAGCGTGTTTGGTGATTCTTTTGATGGTTGCTTGCATAATCTTAGTTTAATCTTAAAACGTTGCGTTGAAACTAACCTTATTCTTAATTGGGAAAAATGTCATTTCATGGTTAAACAAGGCATAGTTTTAGGTCATATAGTCTCTGAAAACGGTATTGAGGTTGATAAGTCGAAAATAGATCTTGTACGTCACTTACCCTCTCCAACTTCGGTTAGAGAGGTTCGTTCTTTTCTTGGCCATGCAGGATTTTATCGTAGGTTTATCAAGGATTTCTCGAAGGTTGCACAACCTCTTTGCCGACTCCTACAAAAAGACGTGACGTTTGAATTCACCAAGGAGTGCACGGCATCATTCAACCAACTTAAGGAGTTGTTGACCACGGCACCCATCATTGTTCCACCGGATTGGAGTCTACCTTTTGAGCTCATGTGTGATGCGTCCGACTATGCTTTAGGAGCAGTTTTAGGACAAAGAAAGGACAAGAGACCGCATGTCATCTACTACGCCTCACGGACATTGAACGATGCACAATTGAACTACTCCACTACGGAAAAAGAACTTCTTGCCGTTGTCTTTGCTTTAGATAAATTTCGATCATATCTAATTGGCACTAAAGTAATTGTTTTCACTGATCATGCAGCTCTGAAGTACTTGCTCACTAAAAAGGAGGCCAAGCCACGCCTAATTCGATGGATGTTGTTACTTCAAGAGTTCGACATAGAGATTCGGGACAAGAAGGGAAGTGAAAACGTGGTGGCTGACCACCTAAGCCGAATGGTGCACAATGAAGAGGCCCTACCCATTGCCGAGACATTCCCCGATGAACAATTGCTGTCCATTAAGGTTAGTGCACCTTGGTATGCCGATATTGTTAATTTTTTGGTGTCAAAACGTATTCCAAGTGAGTTCACTAGGCACCAACGTGATAAACTTAGGCATGATGCACGGTTTTATGTGTGGGATGATCCGTACTTATGGAAATTTTGCCCCGATCAGATTATACGTCGTTGTGTGCATGATTCTGAATGTCATTCAATTTTGAGTTTTTGTCATACATATGCATGTGGAGGGCACTTTGGCACACAACGCACGGCCCTCAAAGTGTTACAATGTGGATTTTATTGGCCTAGTATTTTTAAGGATGCTAGAACGTTTTGCCTAACATGTGATAAATGCCAAAGAATGGGTGGTATTAGTGCAAGGGACCAAATGCCGCAGGTTTCTATCCTAAATGTTGAAATTTTTGATGTTTGGGGTATTAATTTTATGGGTCCCTTCCCTTCATCGTATGGTTTCATGTATATTTTGCTTGCAGTTGATTATGTGTCAAAATGGGTGGAAGCCAAGGCCACCCGGACTAATGATTCTAAAGTGGTTGCAGATTTTATTAGAACTAACATTTTTGCAAGGTTTGGAATGCCACGAGTGATCATTAGTGATGGAGGGTCACACTTTTGCAATCGGACCATTGAAGCGTTATTGAGGAAATACCATGTCACCCATAAGGTTTCTACACCTTACCATCCTCAAACGAATGGCCAAGCCGAGGTTTCCAACCGAGAGATCAAGCAAATACTTGAGAAGACCGTTGGGCCAACAAGGAAGGATTAGAGCTTACGGTTAGATGATGCACTTTGGGCGTATCGTACGGCGTACAAAACCCCCATTGGGATGTCCCCTTTTAGACTTGTCTATGGCAAGGCGTGCCATCTTCCCGTGGAGTTGGAGCATAAAGCTCTTTGGGCCGTCAAGAAGTTCAACATGCACTTAGATGAAGCGGGAAGTCTTAGGAAATTCCAATTGAATGAGCTTGATGAAATACGGCACGAGGCGTACGATAATGCAAGCATTTACAAGCAAAAGACCAAAGCTTTCCATGACAACATGATCCGTGGGAAATCATTCTCAATTGGGCAGAAAGTGCTATTGTTCAATTCCCGTTTACATTTATTTCCCGGTAAGTTACGTTCTAAGTGGATTGGACCATTTGTTATTACTAATGTTTTTGTTCATGGTGCAGTCCAAATCCAAAGCTTGAAAACGGGACAAGAATTCAAGGTGAACGGGCATCGTTTAAAGCCCTATTATGACACCTTTGTGGAGCATGCCGTGGATGACATACCCTTGGAAGCCGTGGGCCCTAGTAAGGAGTGAATGAGGTCTTCGTCCGGCTGTACGACGTTAAAGCAAGCGCTACTTGGGAGGCAACCCATGCATTCAACAAAGAAAGACCGAGAAAGCACTCCAATTCCAGATTTGCGTTCCTAAACTCTTCTCTTTGTTGTTGATTTTGTTTCTGCCATGTTAGGTTGTTAGATGTTGTTTTGTTTGTTTGTTTGTTATTTGTGTGAGTCTATGCTTGAAACATTGAGGACAATGTTTGATTTAAGTGTGGGGGGGTAACCAAAGTGTTTTGATGCAAATTCATAGGGTTTTGTCACCCATAATTTCAAATGTTGGGTTTTGTCACCCATAATTTCAAATGTTGTTTCTTGCTGTTTTTAAGTGTTTTTAAGCCGTTTTAGAGTGTTTTAGTATTTGTTGTTCTAAAAATCCGAAAATCCCAGAAAAAATTGTTTTGAAAACCCAAAAAGAGTTGTTTTTAAGTTGTTTTTGTGTGTTTGTTTGTGTCTTAGGGTACCTTCCAACACAATGATGAGGATTCGGTTTGTAATTGCATGACTGTTAAAGAGAATGATTAACATGGATGAAAGTTTGATTTACTCTTTGTTATGCTTGGTTGTGGTTATAACTTATGACTTCACATGTAATCAAAAAGAAAAAAAAAAAAAAAATTAGTTTTTGTAACATGCTTGAAGGAAGGAACTCAAACTAATGCTACAACCTTGTGAGACTTGAGCCTAAACGTTTATTTGGAGAGTTAAAATCTGTGCATTGTTGTTTTCTAAAAGTCGTTGCATGATCTCATTTTTCTTTGCTTGGTTACTACTTAGAAGGCTTTTCATCATTTAGTTCCAAATACTAGAACTCATGCCAATTTCATTCAAAACATGTTATTGAATTGCATAACACATATTCAAGATGAAGTTAGTAGTAACCACCATAGCCAAATTGCCATATTTCCCTATTTCATTTGTTTGTAGGATTTAACCCCGTTGAGCCTTGTGTAGCCTACTTTCTTTGTTAACCCACAATTATCCTCACCTAGCCTAGAGTAGGACCACCCATACCTTTGTTCTTGAAGCATAGTAAAAGCATAACTCAAAGATGAATTCCTTTTGATCATTGATGCGAGTTTTATACGCACTCAAATTAAACCCTCTTTTCGTCAAATTGTAGTATAAGTGCAAGTAGGGATCGTTCTAGACCGGGGATTAGGAGGGCTTGCTAAAACCTTCTAAATTGACTTAAAAACATAAAAACACAATATAAAACACTATTTAATGCTCGAAGAAAGCAAAACTAAAAATAAGAAAGATTAAGACTAAGACTTCAACGAAATAGGGGGGAATTGGATTTGGACGAATTTAAACTAAAATGAATACTTGGAAACAAAACAAATTGTAAATATGGATTTGACGGAAATGAATTGATGGGAAGCTAGCTAAGGGGTTCATCTCTATACATGTTATACTTGCATACAAAACGATTTCTAATTGCTTTTCAATAAACCATGAATTCTCAACGCCCCGGGTTAATTAGGTCCGCTTAAATTAACCGTCAAGTTTTCCTTAAGTTAATGAATTGGATGATTGCATACGACAATCCAAAGCATTCCTCACAAGTTCCCTACATGAATTGCATAATAGAGATACAAGCAAGAATCATTAAGCAACATGAAAACTATAAGTGTTGACGAGGCATTCGTTACTATGATTGCATGAAACTTATGCCAAGAATTTGTTTAACGCGATTGTTTATAAGCAACCTCCACTACTTGTGAATATAAGTTCATAACTATTATGTGAAACTCACTTATATTCTAGCGTCATATTCATGCATGAAAATTAAGCGTTCATTCTCAATAAACATACATAAATAGGATATCAATCAAATAGTTAAACAAATTGAATTCACAACTTATGAAACGTAATTAAAAGTAATCAAATCATATTGCAAGCATAAACATATATTTCGAATCACCCCCTAGCTAAAGGGGGGTTTATTTCCTCATAACTTTGAAATTAAAGAAACACCTAAACATTCCAACAACTCAAACTTGAATTGTATGAACGTTTAGGCACTCTTCTCTTCCATTCCTCATACGTACAAAACAAAGAGAATTGAATTTAAACTTTGAAATCAAAGAAACACCTAAACATTCCAACAACTCAAACTTGAATTGTATGAACGTTTAGGCCCTCTTATCTTCCTCGTTATTGTAGCACAAGGTCTAAGGTGAGGTTTGGGGGATTATGGAAATGGTAGAGGAGTGGTTTGGAGGGTTGGGAAGTGGTGGAAATGGAAAGATGGTTTTGGATTCTAAGGGGACTCACGGCAAAGGTAAGGAATGGAAGTGTTTGTGGTGTGTTGTGTATGAAATGAGATGATCATGAATGAATGAATGCAAGGGTATTTATAGGAGTAGTGGAGGGAACATATGGCTATGTCATTTGTAGGTGAAGTAGGTGGATGTTGTAGGTGAAGTAGGTGGATGTTGTAGGTGAAGTGGATGTTGTAGGTGAAGTAGGTGGATGTTGTAGGTGAAGTAGGTGGATGATATGTTAAGTGATAAGTGATAAGTGATATGATATGTGGTTATGATATGATAAGTGGTTAAGTGGTGATGATAAGTGATAAGTGATTAAGTGATATGATATGTGGTGATGATAAGTGATAAGTGCATGTGGGTTAACTAATGAAGGAAATGCATGTGCAATGACAATGTGTTAGAATGGATGTGTGTTATGCATGGCATGATTGGGATTAGGAAAGGTTTAAATGTCCTAAAACTAAAGAGAACAAGGTTCCAACACTTTGGCTCCAATTAGGTCTTCAATTTCGTCCAACACTTTGGCTTCAAGCATAAGCTATCCGTCCTTAGCCCAAAAGTGCTCCAAAAGTCTCCAAAATGCATCTTTTTGCTCCTTTAGCCCTTTGGACCTACAAACACACGAAAATAGCTTAAAGTACTAAAATAACTAAAGAAACATAACGTAAATGTACGAGAACAAGCCATTTAAGTCGCATAAATATGCTCCTATCAAATACCCCCACACTTAGCTTTTGCTAGTCCTCGAGCAAAACAGAAAAACAAAACAAAAAGAACAAAACACAACCTACACCTTCCAACAATCGTATCAGGGACTTCCAATGCACATGACAAGTTAAAAATCATTATTCTCACAGATTTGAGCCATCTTTACACTTAAGTACATTCTTAATCATAGTCACCACATACTAGTTCACAATTAAGCAATTAAAACACATTTCAAATGTAGTAACATGCCTTTAGAGAATTCCCTCAATTTCTTACTAGATGTACTCTCGTTTTTCACACAGATTTTCTGACTACACACCCTACACTAGGTATATGTGAGAAGATTGATGTAAACATGTAGACGAACACTCACATATGTTATAATAAGGAAAGCATTTTCTGGAGTTAATAAGCATGTTTAGATATGATCTCATGAATGGAATGCTACTACTTAGACGCGAGAACCAGTGACACCATAAGCTCATACCAAGTTCAAACTCCACAATTGAAATACATAACACTCAATATAGAAGTCAAAGGGTAGTAACGGGGCTTGGGGTATGTGGATAACAAAGAAGGGATATGGAAAACAAAGGTTTTTAAAGAAATAGTGAGCAAAGCATTTGAATCAACTTAGAATTCACTTTTGAATGAAAACTCAACTTTTGAACAAAAAGGGAGAGTTTAGACAATTTACACCCAGAAATGGTGTTTTGGAACCTTTCTTCAATCACTTATTCTTTCATTTTTTTCTTTTCTCTTTTTTTTTTTTTTTTTTTCTTTTCTTTTGAATCTCAAAACATCAACACTTAAACATTCTCTCCCCCACACTTATTTTCTTTCATAATTTAACTCAAAAGGAATTCAATTAAGTCATGCTCACTATCTTTTAAGAACAAGGGTGGGGATTGTCCTAAACTAGGCTAGGTGAGGAAAATGTGGGTAAACAAAGAATAAAGGCTAAACAAGGCTCAACGGGGTTAAAACTTACAACATATACGAAGTATGGGAAGTAAGGCTATTTGGCTATGGTGGTGGTCACTACACAACTTCTTCTTGAATATGTGTTATGCAAATCAATAACATGCTTTGAATGAAATGGGCATGAGTTCTAGCATTTGGAACTATATGATGAAACGCCTTCTAAGTAGTAACCAAGCAAAGAATAATGAGATCATGCAACGACTTTAGAAAACAAGAAATCACAGATTATACTCTCCAAAGAACGTTATAGGCTCAAGTCTCTCAGGGTTGTAGCGTTTGTTTGAGTTCCTTCCTTCAAGCATGTTACAAAAACGAATTTTTTTTTTTTCTTTTATGATTGCATGTGAAGTCATACATTATAACCATAACCAAGCATATACCAAGAGTAAATCAAACTTTTCTCTATGTTTATAACTCTTTTTAACAGTCATGCAATTACAAACCAAATCCTCATCATAACGTTGGAAGGTTCCCTAAGACACAAAAACAACTCAAAACACTCTTTTTAGGCTTTTCAAAAAAATGTTTTTCAAATTTTTATGTGATTTTCGGAGTTATAAAACAAAACACGCTAAAACAGTTTAAAAACACCTTAAAAACATTTAAAACAGCAAGGAACAACACTTGAAGTGTGGGTGATAAAATTCAACGAATTTGCATCAACATACTTAGTTACCCCCCCCCACACTTAAATTAAACATTGTCCTCAATGTTTGAAGCATAGATTCACACAAAGCATAAGTAAATACACAAAAAGCACTTAAACATACTAAACATGGCATAATGTAATTAACAAAGAGAAGAGTTTAGAGACGCAAATCTGGTTATAGAGTGTAAATTCCATCTTCTCCTTGGTAATTGCATTGAGGCTTTTGATCTTTGTGATTCCACAGGCTTACTCTTGAACTGGTTTCTGCCCATCGTTGATTTTCCTTTGTGCTACTTCTTGAACTGGGCAGCAGGATGGTTCTTTTGGTCTCCCCCGAAGGTCTGAGCTTACCCCTTTGGTCTGTTTCTTTGTTCAATCTTTCCAATTCGTATTGAAAAGGGTTGGAGGATAACTCAGCCTATGTTTGTCTCCACATGCTTCAATGTATCATTTTCACTTGCCTTACTCGCTCCCCTTTGCAGAAGTGATCCCTTCTCCGGAAGTGTATCAACCGTTGAAGATGACTACTCGAGAGCAACGCTAGGTAAGCAATCAGGAATAGATCCCAGGCAGTTGGCTCCAGATCGGAAGACTGACTCTAAGTGCCGGCTGATTGCTTCTTTTACTTTGCCATGCGAGTAAGAACAAGGACAAAGAAAAAGACAGGGAAAGAGCATGATATGAGATACTTTTGCTTTTGACCTTGATGATATGAGATACCTTTGCTTTTGAAGAAGCGGTGAATGAATCAGCACATGTATTTGTTGTGCTGTTTCCTCCTGGGTCATATGTACTCCAGGCATCTGGTATCATCTTTGGGGAAGAAGAAAGAATTGAATATTTCGAAAGGCTTGGCTGGGAGTGCACCCTCAGAGGTGAGGGAGAGTCGGGCATTTTCTTCAGGTTTGCCCTGCCATAAAAGACGAAGGTCGACATATATAGAGATAATATCAAGTGGTGGTACTTTTTACCCTTGTCGACAAACGTTTTGATCCCGCAATTCCGGCTTTTTGAAATAGTGGCGCCTCTTCGATCTCTGAGCACGCCTCTTCGATTTCTGAATGACGCCCCTTCGCTTTCTGAACGACACGTGGTAGTGCAGATGCGGCTCCTTTTGACAAAGCTGCACGCGTCTTCTGAAAAGCAGAGAAAGCGTCGCCGAACTTTGCGCTTGTCGGCTAAAGATATGTAGTTGCGGTGATGGCCTCCACGTGTTGTCTGAAAAGAAGAAATCTTTTGACAAAGTTGAACGCGTCTTCTGAAAAGCCGAGAAAGCGTCGCCAAAATTACGCCGGAAATTCCGGCTTTTTGAATCGGTGGACGCGTCGCCTTGGCTTTTTTATTGAGCTATCGATCACCACAACAAACACTCTCTGAAGATTTCCCATTCTTGAAGATCGACTCCGGCCCTTTGAAATTTAACTTCATCCCTTTTCTTTGAACACTTTTGAAAAATGGCAAACTCATCGAACCTTAGCTTGGAATTGAGCCTTAGCAGTGATACGGGCGCGCCGCGTCAAGGTAACGTATGGCGCCCTTCTTTCTTATCTTCTAACGGTCTTCTTACAGGTGAAGACTCCGTGATGCAGGACGCCACAACAGCTACAATAGTAGCTAGGAACCTCCTCACTCCAAAAGATAGTAGGCTGCTGTCAGGACGGTCCGATGAGTTGGCCGTTCAAGAGTCCCTCGCACTTAGTGTTCAGTGTGCGAGTTCTGTGTCCAACATGGGCCAACGCCTGCTTGCCCGCTCCCGTCAGGTGGAATCATTGATGGCAGAGGTGGAGAGTCTTAAGCAAGAGATCCAGCAGCTTAAGTACGAGAATAGAAGTTTGCATGTGCTTGCAAATAACTATTCGTCGGGCATGAAGAGAAAGCTTGATGAGCTGCAAGAATCTGAGGGTCGAATTCACAGTGACCGTCAAAGGCTTGCGGCTTGTCTCCAGAGGCACCTTTTTCCTGGGTCATCCAGCGCTTGGCCAAGTATTGAGGCCTGGAATGCTCTAGCTCCGATGGCTTCCGCTCCGATACCTCCCGCTTCTGCGCCTTCCGCTCCTATGCCTTCCGCTTCTATTCCTTCTGCTTCGACGCCTCGTAGCGGGGCTTCACGTAAACATCCTCTGTGAAGGCTCCATCTTTCTCCATCTTTCTCCATGTTTAGTATCTTTTTTTTTTTTTTTTTTTACATAAATAAAATCAAACGGCATGGAATTTATCTTTGAATGGGCGGTGATACTTGAAATGATCCGGTAATAGTTTAAATTCCAGATTGGGTGCCTGAATCATTAACCACATGTTAGTATAAAAGAAAATTGAAATTCGGGGAGGCGGCTTACCTGTGTGCTCCAAAATGAACTCCAGAATAAACACCCCTTCGAAAGTTATGACTTGTCCCGTGTCATAAAATCCAACTTCCTTGGGAATTGTGGTTTCAAATATGTCCTCTTTGATGCCTTCTACATCTTCTCCAGCCACTACCTTCTCTTGAATCATTCTTCTTGGTGTACAAAGTCCTTTGAAGAATTCAACACCATCTAAAACTTGCTGTGTTGCACCAAGAATTTGAATAGCATTTTGCACCTTTGGGAAGGCTTCCACGATGTCCTTTTTACTCTCTTCTTGGTTGGGAATCAAAAACCTGCTAGGAAAAGGGACATTGGGTGGAATAACATCAGAATAACATGGAATTGGGACATCCTTACTGGTGGTGGGTGGTTTAGAGGGCTTAGGGGGCTGCGGCAAGGGTTGTTCTACCCTTGCCGTGTGCATGTCTTCTTCCTCCTCCTCAATTAGCAGCTCTTCCTCCACTTCTAGGCTATGTTTGGACATTTTTAGGTCAGCTCCAACCTCCATAGCACTTCCCAAAGTGATAGCATTATGGATTTCAAAATCTTCCTTCGAGTTTTCAATAGTTGAGTTGGAGAGTTCACTTTGCTCTTGAATTTGTTTCATGAACTCCATAATCTGCCCAAATTGCTCGTCCAATTTACCCAACTTCTTGTCTTGATTTTGTTCGTCCTGCGTCAAAGAGGTTAGTAATTGAAAATTTTTATCATTATCCATGGACATACTTGAACCTAATTGGAATTGTTGTGGGGGAGGTTGTGGTGGCTGCATAGGTGTTGTATTGAACTCCTCATATGGTTGCCAATATGCTTCTTGTTGAGCCTCCTTGGCTTGATTTTGTGACCCCTGCGCCAAAGAATTTATTTCATTAAGAATTTGAATATAATCTATTGGCGAACTTGAATTTAATTGAGCATATTGCATATGAAGTTGTGGTGGCTGCATAGGTCTTGAATAGAACTCCTCATATGGTTGCCAATATGCTTCACGTTGAACTTGTTGATCTTCCCACCATATAGAGTTTGAATGATCCCTCCAATCTCTTTGTGGACATTGATTGGCTTGAAATCCTTGCCTATATGAAGCATCAAATGTAGGGACACTCTGCATTGTGGTCCTTTCGGCATACGGCGACAATTTAGAAGTAAGATTTGCCAATTGAGCTTGAATGCTAGCAAAATCCATATCTTACTTCTTTAGCACCTAAAATCAAAGAAAGAGAACTAAATCAAATATGAAAAGTAACAACAAACAAAGAAAACAACACTAATTTAGAAACTAAAACGAAAACAACTAAACAAAAAAAAAAAAGAAAAGAACCAAGGGATTAGCAAAGTTGCTAATCCCCGGCAACGGCGCTAAAATTTGATGCGAGTTTTATACGCACTCAAATTAAACCCTCTTTTCGTCAAATTGTAGTATAAGTGCAAGTAGGGATCGTTCTAGACCGGGGATTAGGAGGGCTTGCTAAAACCTTCTAAATTGACTTAAAAACATAAAAACACAATATAAAACACTATTTAATGCTCGAAGAAAGCAAAACTAAAAATAAGAAAGATTAAGACTAAGACTTCAACGAAATAGGGGGGAATTGGATTTGGACGAATTTAAACTAAAATGAATACTTGGAAACAAAACAAATTGTAAATATGGATTTGACGGAAATGAATTGATGGGAAGCTAGCTAAGGGGTTCATCTCTATACATGTTATACTTGCATACAAAACGATTTCTAATTGCTTTTCAATAAACCATGAATTCTCAACGCCCCGGGTTAATTAGGTCCGCTTAAATTAACCGTCAAGTTTTCCTTAAGTTAATGAATTGGATGATTGCATACGACAATCCAAAGCATTCCTCACAAGTTCCCTACATGAATTGCATAATAGAGATACAAGCAAGAATCATTAAGCAACATGAAAACTATAAGTGTTGACGAGGCATTCGTTACTATGATTGCATGAAACTTATGCCAAGAATTTGTTTAACGCGATTGTTTATAAGCAACCTCCACTACTTGTGAATATAAGTTCATAACTATTATGTGAAACTCACTTATATTCTAGCGTCATATTCATGCATGAAAATTAAGCGTTCATTCTCAATAAACATACATAAATAGGATATCAATCAAATAGTTAAACAAATTGAATTCACAACTTATGAAACGTAATTAAAAGTAATCAAATCATATTGCAAGCATAAACATATATTTCGAATCACCCCCTAGCTAAAGGGGGGTTTATTTCCTCATAACTTTGAAATTAAAGAAACACCTAAACATTCCAACAACTCAAACTTGAATTGTATGAACGTTTAGGCACTCTTCTCTTCCATTCCTCATACGTACAAAACAAAGAGAATTGAATTTAAACTTTGAAATCAAAGAAACACCTAAACATTCCAACAACTCAAACTTGAATTGTATGAACGTTTAGGCCCTCTTATCTTCCTCGTTATTGTAGCACAAGGTCTAAGGTGAGGTTTGGGGGATTATGGAAATGGTAGAGGAGTGGTTTGGAGGGTTGGGAAGTGGTGGAAATGGAAAGATGGTTTTGGATTCTAAGGGGACTCACGGCAAAGGTAAGGAATGGAAGTGTTTGTGGTGTGTTGTGTATGAAATGAGATGATCATGAATGAATGAATGCAAGGGTATTTATAGGAGTAGTGATAGGAGCATATTTATGCGACTTAAATGGCTTGTTCTTGTACATTTACGTTATGTTTCTTTAGTTATTTTAGTACTTTAAGCTATTTTCGTGTGTTTGTAGGTCCAAAGGGCTAAAGGAGCAAAAAGATGCATTTTGGGGACTTTTGGAGCACTTTTGGGCTAAGGACGGATAGCTTATGCTTGAAGCCAAAGTGTTGGACGAAATTGAAGACCTAATTGGAGCCAAAGTGTTGGAACCTTGTTCTCTTTAGTTTTAGGACATTTAAACCTTTCCTAATCCCAATCATGCCATGCATAACACACATCCATTCTAACACATTGTCATTGCACATGCATTTCCTTCATTAGTTAACCCACATGCACTTATCACTTATCATCACCACATATCATATCACTTAATCACTTATCACTTATCATCACCACTTAACCACTTATCATATCATAACCACATATCATATCACTTATCACTTATCACTTAAAATATCATCCACCTACTTCACCTACAACATCCACCTACTTCACCTACAACATCCACTTACTTCACCTACAACATCCACTTCACCTACAACATCTACCTACTTCACCTACAACATCCACCTACTTCACCTACAACATCCACTTCACCTACAACATCCACCTACTTCACCTACAACATCCACCTACTTCACCTACAAATGACATAGCCATATGTTCCCTCCACTACTCCTATAAATACCCTTGCATTCATTCATTCATGGACATCTCATTTCATACACAACACATTACAAACACATTCTCCCTTCCCTAGCCGTGAGCTTCCCATCCATTCCCTTATAATCCAAACACCACTCCTCATCCATTTCCATAATCCCCCAAACCTCACCTTAGACCTTGTGCTACAACAACGAGGAAGATAAGAGGGCCTAAACGTTCATACAATTCAAGTGTGAGTTGTTGGAATGTTTAGGTGTTTCTTTGATTTCAAAGTTTAAATTCAATTCTCTTTGTTTTGTACGTATGAGGAATGGAAGAGAAGAGTGCCTAAACGTTCATACAATTCAAGTTTGAGTTGTTGGAATGTTTAGGTGTTTCTTTGATTTCAAAGTTATGAGGAACTAAACCCCCTTTAGCTAGGGGGTGATTCGAAATATATGTTTATGCTTGCATTTTGATTTGATTACTTCTAATTGCGTTTCATAAGTTGTGGATTCAATTTGTTTAACCGTTTGATTGATAACTTATTTATGTATGTTTATTGAGAATGCGCGCTTAATTTTCATGCATGAATATGACGCTAGAATATAAGTGAGTTTCACCTAATAGTTACGAACTTATATTCACAAGTAGTGGAGGTTGCTTATAAACAATCGCGTTAAACGAATTCTTGGCATAAGTTTCATGCGTATTCCATAGTAACGAATGCCTCGTCAACACTTATAGTTTTCATGATGCTTAATGATCTTTGATTGTATCTTTATTGTGCTTTTCACGTAAAGGACTTTTGGAGAATGTTGTGAATTGCGTTGCGCTAACCCATCCAATTCATTAACTTAAGGAAAACTTGACGGTTAATTTAAGCGGACCTAATTAACCCGGGGCGTTGAGAATTAATGATTTATTGAAATGCAATTGGAAATCTTTTTATTATGCAAGTGTAACATGTATGGAGATGAACCCCTTAGCTATTCTATCATCCATTCATTCCATTTCATCAATTCCATATTTACATTCTGTTTTAATTTGTTCATTTAATTTAATTTCGTATAAACTTAAATCCCCCTTTACTTTAATGTCAATTTAGTTAGAAATCATTTTAGTTTGTGTTTTTAAAAGCATTTTGAGTCTTTGGTTTGTCTTAGTGTTTTAAAGTTTAGTTTTACATTCTTTGAGTCTAGTATAGTGTTTTAAACTGTGTTTTTAAGTTTTTGAGTCAGTTTCCAAGAGATTTGCAATCCCTCCTAATCCCCGGTCCAGAACGATCCCTACTTACATTCTTCACTACAATTGACAAAAAGAGGGTTTAATTTGTGTGCGTATAAATCTCGCATCAAGTAGTGGAGGGAACATATGGCTATGTCATTTGTAGGTGAAGTAGGTGGATGTTGTAGGTGAAGTAGGTGGATGTTGTAGGTGAAGTGGATGTTGTAGGTGAAGTAGGTGGATGTTGTAGGTGAAGTAGGTGGATGATATGTTAAGTGATAAGTGATAAGTGATATGATATGTGGTTATGATATGATAAGTGGTTAAGTGGTGATGATAAGTGATAAGTGATTAAGTGATATGATATGTGGTGATGATAAGTGATAAGTGCATGTGGGTTAACTAATGAAGGAAATGCATGTGCAATGACAATGTGTTAGAATGGATGTGTGTTATGCATGGCATGATTGGGATTAGGAAAGGTTTAAATGTCCTAAAACTAAAGAGAACAAGGTTCCAACACTTTGGCTCCAATTAGGTCTTCAATTTCGTCCAACACTTTGGCTTCAAGCATAAGCTATCCGTCCTTAGCCCAAAAGTGCTCCAAAAGTCTCCAAAATGCATCTTTTTGCTCCTTTAGCCCTTTGGACCTACAAACACACGAAAATAGCTTAAAGTACTAAAATAACTAAAGAAACATAACGTAAATGTACGAGAACAAGCCATTTAAGTCGCATAAATATGCTCCTATCAATCATTGCATTGCAGAAAACAAGTGTGGGGGAAGGATTCTTGATATATGGGTGTGCCAAAGTCTTGAATGGGGCACGGCAAAGAAAAGAAAAAAAAAAAGAGAAAAATTCGTGGAAAATAGAAAGGAAAAAAGAAAAAGTTGTGAATAGTACGAAAAGGAGTTGGAAGAGCATAAAATGAGCTCTAAGTTGTTGGTTATTGAAGAAAGGGTCCAAAACGTTGCATTTGACCCTAAGTATGCACGTGTATTCCCCGTTGTGTTTAAAGTTATTCTCTGCACTCTAAAGTGAATTCTAAGTATCAAGTTCATTGCTTTGCTTACTATTGTTTAAAGAACGTTTGTTTTATCCTTTACCTTTCTTTGTTAGCCAATACCCCTAGCCCCGTTACAACCCTTGACTTTAATCTTGAGTGTTATGTGTTTCAATTTGTGGAGTTTAAAATTGGTACGAGCATATGGTGTCACTGGTTCTCGCATCTAAAGTAGTAGCGTTCCATTCATGAGATCATATCTAAACATGTTATTAACTCCGAAAAGTGCTTTCTTTGTCATACATTTATGTGAGCATTCGTTTTCATATTTACATCTATCTTCTCACATATAACTAGTATAGGGTGTGTAGTCAGAAAATCTGTGTGAAAATTGAGTGCATATCTAGTAAGGAATTGAGGAAATTCTCTAAGGCATGTTACTACATTCAAAATCATGTTTTAATTGGTCATTTGTGAACTAATGAGTAGTGACCATGATTAAGTACATGCTTAAGCGTAAAGATGGCTAAAATCTGTGGGAATGATGATTTTTAACATGTCATGTGCATTGGAAATCCCTGAGGCGATTGTTGGAAGGTGTAGGTTGTGTTTTACTCGTTTTACTTCGTTTATTTACTTTGTTTCATTTTGTTTTGCTCGAGGACTAGCAAAAGCTAAGTGTGGGGGAATTTGATAGGAGCATATTTATGCACCTTAGTTTAGCTTGTTTTTGTGCATTTATAGTGTTTTTCCTTAGTAAAGTAGTCTTTTAAGCTAGTTCTATGTGTTTTCAGGTTTTAAGGGCAAAGTATGCAAAAGGATGCATTTTGGAGCTTTTTGGAGCAAATTAGAGCTTGGAATGGACATCATATGCTTGGAGCCAAGAGGATGGACGAAATTGAAGACTTGAAGATGGTGATTCCTACTTGAGCAAGGTTTCCTAGTTGAAGTAGGAAAGTCCCTAAATGGAAAATGGGTTTCCTAGTTGAATTAGGATTCCTAGTTGAAATGGGTTTCCTAGTTGAATTAGGATTCCTAGAAGAACAAAGTTTCCTACTCAAAAAAGGTTTCCTACTTGAAGTAGGAAAGTTAAATCCAAATGGTCTCAAGTGAAGCAACAAAGAAGTTTTCCAAGTCCAAGAAGGAAAAGGAGTCCAAGATGAAGAAGGAATGACAAAGACAAGGTTTCCTAATCCTAATAGGCAAAGTTTCCAAGTGCAATGAGGAGTCCTTATCCATTTAGGGCACCTTATCCATTTAGGACACCTTATCCTAACCCTATAGGGATGCCATGTACTTTACCTTATCTTGGAGGGTTTCTAGAAACCTTATCCTTGTTCTAGAACCCTTATCCATCCTTGCCATGAGTTTTCCTTGCATTGGAGGGTTTCTAGAAGCCCTAATCTGCCCTATCCTTTAGTGCCGCACCCTTATCCCTTTTTCCCTACAAATTTGGCCCTTAAAACATGTTTTTAGGAACCTTATCTTATCTCCTACAAAAGTGGCGCCCCAAATCCTTCTAGAAAGCTGATTTCCCTTGCCTTGCAAGGCATTCTAGAAGCCTTATCACCTTATCTCCTTACCTGCCGCACCTAGGAAGCATTATCCCTTTCTATTTCTGATTTCTAAGCCTATTTCCTTGTGGATTTGGGTTATTCAAGTCCATATCTGATTACCCTAGGGTTTTAAGTGCCTATATATACTCATATTAACCCCTAGATCAGATCACCACCCCTCATACACATTCATTAATTCTAGAAATTCGTCCAACCCTCTCCACACCCTTGCTGCAGCCACCAAACACCTTTCTCCTTAGTTTTAAGCCTTGCCGCACCATCCCCTTCCCCTAAACACTACTACATCCCTCCATAACCGTGCATCCATATACCTAAGGCCCTAAACCTGTCCCTAGACCCTTGCCGCACCAAGGAGGAGGAGAAGGAAGCTCGGGAGTTCATGCAATTCGAGTTCGCGTCGCTGGAATTTTGATAGGAGCATATTCATGCGACTTAAATAGCTTGTTCTCGTACATTTACGTTATGTTTCTTTAGTTATTTTAGTACTTTAAGCTATTTTCGTGTGTTTGTAGGTCCAAAGGGCTAAAGGAGCAAAAAGATGCATTTTGGAGACTTTTGGAGCACTTTTGGGCTAAGGACGGATAGCTTATGCTTGAAGCCAAAGTGTTGGACGAAATTGAAGACCTAATTGGAGCCAAAGTGTTGGAACCTTGTTCTCTTTAGTTTTAGGACATTTAAACCTTTCCTAATCCCAATCATGCCATGCATAACACACATCCATTCTAACACATTGTCATTGAACATGCATTTCCTTCATTAGTTAACCCACATGCACTTATCACTTATCATCACCACATATCATATCACTTAATCACTTATCACTTATCATCACCACTTAACCACTTATCATATCATAACCACATATCATATCACTTATCACTTATCACTTAACATAACATCCACCCACTTCACCTACAACATCCACCTACTTCACCTACAACATCCACCCACTTCACCTACAACATCCACCTACTTCACCTACAACATCCAATTCACCTACAACATCCACCTACTTCACCTACAACATCCACCTACTTCACCTACAAATGACATAGCCATATGTTCCCTCCACTACTCCTATAAATACCCTTGCATTCATTCATTCATGAACATCTCATTTCATACACAACACACCATTTTTCCATTTCCCTTGTAATCCAAACACCATTTTTCCATTTCCCTATTAATCCAAACACCACTCCCCAAACCATTCACACCATCAAACTATCCTTAGACCTTGTGCTACAACAACGACGAAGAGAAGAGTGCCTAAACGTTCATACAATTCAAGTTTGAGTTGTTGGAATGTTTAGGTGTTTCTTTGATTTCAATGTTTAAATTCAATTCTCTTTGTTTGTACGTATGAGGAATGGAAGAGAAGAGTGCCTAAACGTTCATACAATTCAAGTTTGAGTTGTTGGAATGTTTAGGTATTTCTTTGATTTCAAAGTTATAATAAACTAAACCCCCTTTAGCTAGGGGGTGATTCGAAATATATGTTTATGCTTGCATTTTGATTTGATTACTTCTAATTGCATTTCATAAGTTGTTGATTCAATTTGTTTAACCGTTTGATTGATAACTTATTTATGTATGTTTATTAAGAATGCGCGCTTAATTTTCATGCATGAATATGACGCTAGAATATAAGTGATTTTCACTTAATCGTTATGAACTTATATTCACAAGTAGTGGAGGTTGCTAATAAACAATCGCGTTAAATGAATTCTTGGCACGAGTTTCATGCTCATCATAGTAACGAATGCCTCGTCAACACTTATAGTTTTCATAATGCTTAATGATCTTTGATTGTATCTTTATTGTGCTGTTCACGTAAAGGACTTTTGGAGAATGTTGTGAATTGCGTTGCGCTAACCCATCCAATTCATTAACTTAAGGAAAACTTGACGGTTAATTTAAGCGGACCTAATTAACCCGGGGTGATGAGTTTCATAATTTATCGAAAGATCAACTGGAAATCTTTTTATTATGCAAGTGTAACATATGTGGAGATGACCCCCTTAGCTATTCTATCATCCATTCATTCCATTTCATCAATTTCATATTTACATTCTGTCTAGTTTATTTAACTTGTTTCGTTATTTCAATTTTCGTATAAACTTAAATCCCCCTTTACTTTAATGTCAATTTAGTTAGAAATCATTTTAGTTTGTGTTTTTAAAAGCATTTTGAGTCTTTGGTTTGTCTTAGTGTTTTAAAGTTTAGTTTTACATTCTTTGAGTCTAGTTTAGTGTTTTATATTGTGTTTTTACGTTTTTGAGTCAGTTTCCAAGAGATTTGCAATCCCTCCTAATCCCCGGTCCAGAACGATCCCTACTTATACTTATACTACAATTGTCAAAAAGAGGGTTTAATTTGTGCGCGTATAAATCCCGCATCAAATTTTGGCGCCGTTGCCGGGGATTAGAAAATTTGCTAATCCCTTGGATTGTTTGTTTCTGTATTGTCTTTTAGATTTAGTTTTTATTTGTGTTTTGTTTGTTAAGAACAACATGGCACTTGATAACGCTTCTCTTTTGTCACAGCTCATGGAAAGGTCCCAAATGCAAAGAGTTGATATATCTAATCTTCAATCAAGGAATAACGTGTTTTCCAATACTTACAATTCGGATTGGAGTGATCATTCAAACTCTATGTGGTGGGAACCTCAAAATGCTCAACAAGGAGGATATTGGCAGCCACCACAACCTCATATTCAATATGCCCAACCAAATTTAAGTTCGTCAATAGATTATAATCGAAAGCTTAACGAATTAATTTGTTTGGTGCAGGGCTCACAAAATCAAGACAATGAGGCTCGACAAGAAGACAAAAGGTTGGATCACTTGGAAAAGCAAATTGGGCAGATAGCGGAGTTCGTAGGACAATTTTGCGACCAAGGCAAACTCCCTAGTTCAACCATTGTAAATCCGAAGGGAGGATTTGAAGCACCTTTGCCGGAAGCACTTATTGCTCCTACGCCATCTAATTCAAGTAAGGTTGTTCCAATTAGTTCTAACCCCATTCCACCTAATATCCCTATTCCTTGCAGGTTCATGAATTCCAAGGAAGAAGAAAGTGAAAAAGACATCTTGGAAGACCTTCCAAAGGTGCAAAGTAGGGAATTTCATGAATTCATCAAAGGGGATATACTTGAGACAACAATGCCCAAAGAAGTTGAATTTGATGACATTGGACAAGTCATAACCATCACATGCAATCCGGCCAAGTCCAATATCCCTGAAACTTTCAAAGGAGTGGTGTTTGTCATTGAGTTCTTGTCAGACAAAACAAGTAAGTCATTTTTTTCAAATTCCATTACATTTTATACTAACTTGTTGTTTTTTATGAATCAGGCACCTACATTAGAATTCAAACCAATGCCGGTTCACTTCAAGTATCACCTTCCATTCAAGGACCAATTCCATGCCGTTTGATTTTATTTATGTTAAAAAAAAAAAAAAAAAAAAAAATAATAATAATAATAAAAGTGGCGAGGCTTCACAAAGGTTGTTTACTTAAAGACCCACTACGTGGCAAAACTCTTGAAGCGGAAGGCATCGAGACGGAAGGCATCGGGGCAGAAGACATAGGAGCGGAAGGCATCGGAGATAGAGGCATCGAAGATAGAGCATTCGAGGCCTCAATACTTGGCCAAACGCTGGATGATCCAGGAAAAAGGTGCCTCTGGAGGAAAGACGAAAACCTTTGACGGTCACTTTGAATCTGACCTTCAGACTCTTGCAGTTCATCAAGCTTCCTCTTCATGCCCATCGAATAGTTGTTGGCAAGCACGTGCAAACTTCTATTCTCATGCTTAAGCAGTTTGATCTCCTGTTTAAGACTTTCCACCTCTGCCATCAATGATTCCACCTGACGGGAGCGGGCAAGCAGGCGTTGGCCCATGTTGGACACAGAACTCGCACACTGAACACTAAGTGCGAGGGACTCTTGAACGGCCAACTCATCGGACCGTCCTGACAGCAGCCTACTATCTTTTGGAGTGAGGAGGTTCCTAGCTACTATTGTAGCTGTTGTGGCGTCCTGCATCACGGAGTCTTCACCTGTGAGAGGACCGTTAGAAGATAAGAAAGAAGGGCGCCATACGTTACCTTGACGCGGCACGGCCGTATCACTGCTGAGACTCAATTCTAAGCTAAGGTTCGATGGGTTTGCCATTTTTCAAATGTGTTCAAAGAGATGGGGTGGATGGAGTTAATTCTCAAAGGGCCGGAGTCGATTTTCAAGAATGGGAATTCTTCAGAGTGTGTTTGTTGTGGTGATCGATAGCTCTATAAGAAGCCAAGGCGACGCGTCCACCAATTCGAAAGCCGGAATTTCCGGCGTAATTTAGGCGACGCGTTCTTTGCTTTTCAGAAGACGCGTTCAACTTTGTCAAAAGATTTCTGACAAAGCTGAAAACACGTGGAGGCCATCATCGCAACTACACATCTTTAGCCGACAAAGCGCAAAGTTCGGCGACGCTTTCTCTGCTTTTCAGAAGACGTGTGCAGCTTTGTCAAAAGGAGCCGCATCTGCACTACCACGTGTCGTTCAGAAAGCGAAGGGGCGTCGTTCAGAAATCGAAGGGGCGCCTGCTCAGAAATCGAAGAGGCGTATTCAAAGATCGAAGAGGCGCCACTATTTCAAAAAGCCGGATTTGCGGGATCAAAACGTTTGTCGACAAGGGTAAAAGGTACCACCACTTGATATTATCTCTATATATGTCGACCTTCGTCTTTTATGGCAGGGCAAACCTGTAGAAAATGCCCAACTCTCTCTCACCTCTGAGGGCGCACTCCCAGCAAAGCCTTTCGAAATACTCAATTCTTTCTTCTTCCCCAAAGATGATACCAGATGCCTGGAGTACATATGACCCAGGAGGAAACGGCGGATTGAAGCATGTGCTGATTCATTCACCGCTTCTTTAAAGCAAAGGTATCTCATATCATCAAGGTCAAAAGCAAAAATATCTCATATCATGCTCTTTCCCTGTCTTTTTCTTTGTCCTTGTTCTTACTTGCATGGCAAAGTAAAAGAAGCAATCACCCGGCACTTGGAGTCAGTCTACCGATCTGGAGCCAACTGCCTGGAATCTATTCCTGATTGCTTACCTAGCGTTGCTCTCGAGTAGTCATCTTCAACGGTTGTTACACTTCCAGAGAAGGGACCACTCCTGCAAAGATTGAACAAAGAAACAGATAACAGGAGGAAGCTCAGACCTTCGGGGGAAACCAAAAGAACCATCCTGCTGCCCAGTTCAAGAAGTAGCACAAAGGAAAATCAACGTTGGGCAGAAACCAGTTCAAGAGTAAGCCTGTGGAATCACAAAGATCAAAGCCTCAATGCAATCACCAAGGAGAAGAGGGAATTTACACTCCATAACCAGATTTGCGTCCCTAAACTCTTCTCTTTGTTAATTACATTATGCCATGTTTAATATGTTTAGTTGCTTTTTGTGTGTTTAGTTATGTTTTGTGTGAATCTATGCTTAAAACATTGAGGACAATGTTTGATTTAAGTGTGGGGGGGGTAACTAAAGTGTTTTGATGCAAATTCGTAGGGTTTTATCCACCATAACTTCTAATGTTGTTCCTTGCTATTTTAAGGTGTTTTTAAGTTGTTTTAGAGTGTTTTAGTGTGTTTTGTTTTATAATTCGAAAATCCCATAAAAATTTGAAAAATTGTTTTGAAAAACCCAAAAAGAGTTGTTTTAAAGTTGTTTTTGTGTGTGTGTTTGTGTCTTAGGGTACCTTCCAACACAACGATAAGGATTTGGTTTATAATTGCATGACGGTTAGAAAGAGTTATAAACATAGAGAAAAGTTTGATTTACTCTTGGTATATGCTTGGTTATGGTTATAATGTATGACTTCACATGCAATCATAAAAGAAAAAAAAAATTCGTTTTTGTAACATGCTTGAAGGAAGAAACTCAAACAAACGCTACATCCCTGTGAGACTCGAGCCATTACTTTCTTTGGAGAGTTATTTTCTGTGATTCTTTATTTTCTAAAGTTGTTGCATGATCTCATTATTCCTTGCTTGGTTGCTACTTAGAATGCAATTGTATCATGATAGAACTAAATGCTAGAACTCATGCCCATTTCATTCAAAGCATGTTATTGATTTGCATAACACATATTCAAGAAGAAGTTGTGTAGTGACCACCACCATAGCCAAATAGCCTTACTTCCCATACTTCATATATGTTGTAAGTTTTAACCCCGTTGAGCCTTGTTTAGCCTTTATTCTTTGTTTACCCACATTTTCCTCACCTAGCCTAGTTTAGGACAATCCCCACCCTTGTTCTTAAAAGATAGTGAGCATGACTTAATTGAATTCCTTTTGAGTTACATTATGAAAGAAAATAAGTGTGGGGAGAGAATGTTTAAGTGTTGATGTTTTGAGATTCAAAAGAAAAGAAAAAAAAAAGAGAAAAGAAAGAAAGAAAGAAAAAAAAAAAAGAGCTTGAAAAAAAAAAAAAATAAATAAAAAAAAATAAAAAAAATGAAAGAATAAGTGATTGAAGAAAGGTTCCAAAACACCAATTCTGGGCGTAAATTGTCTAAATTCTCCCTTTTTGTTCAAAAGTTGAGTTTTCATTCAAAAGTGAATTCTAAGTTGATTCAAATGCTTTGCTCACTATTTCTTTAAAAACCTTTGTTTTCCATATTGATGCGAGAATTTATACACACACAAATTAAACCCTCTTTTTGACAATTGTAGTATAAGTATAAGTAGGGATCGTTCTGGACCGGGGATTAGGAGGGATTGTTAATCACTTGGATTTGACTCAAAAACGTAAAAACGTAATAATAAACTCTAAACTAGACTCAAAGAATGTAAAACTAAACTTTAAAACACTAAGACAAACCAAAGACTCAAAATGCTTTTAAAAACACAAACTAAAATGATTTCTAACTAAATTGACATTAAAGTAAAGGGGGATTTAAGTTTATACGAAATTAAATTAAATGAACAAATTAAAACAGAATGTAAATATGAAATTGATGAAATAGAATGGATGAATGCTAGCTAAGGGGGTCATCTCCACATATGTTACACTTGCATAATAAAAAGATTTCCAATTACATTTCAATAAATTATGAAACTCATCACCCCGGGTTAATTAGGTCCGCTTAAATTAACCGTCAAGTTTTCCTTAAGTTAATGAATTGGATGGGTTAGCGCAACGCAATTCACAACATTCTCCAAAAGTCCTTTACGTGAACAGCACAATAAAGATACAATCAAAGATCATTAAGCATTATGAAAACTATAAGTGTTGACGAGGCATTCGTTACTATGATGAGCATGAAACTCGTGCCAAGAATTCATTTAACGCGATTGTTTATAAGCAACCTCCACTACTTGTGAATATAAGTTCATAACGATTAGGTGAAAATCACTTATATTCTAGCGTCATATTCATGCATGAAAATTAAGCGCGCATTCTTAATAAACATACATAAATAAGTTATCAATCAAACGGTTAAACAAATTGAATCAACAACTTATGAAATGCAATTAGAAGTAATCAAATCAAAATGCAAGCATAAACATATATTTCGAATCACCCCCTAGCTAAAGGGGGTTTAGTTTATCATAACTTTGAAATCAAAGAAACACCTAAACATTCCAACAACTCAAACTTGAATTGTATGAACGTTTAGGCACTCTTCTCTTCCATTCCTCATACGTACAAAACAAAGAGAATTAAATTTAAACTTTGAAATCAAAGAAACACCTAAACATTCCAACAACTCACACTTGAATTGTATGAACGTTTAGGCCCTCTTATCTTCCTCGTTGTTGTAGCACAAGGTCTAAGGTGAGGTTTGGGGGATTATGGAAATGGATGAGGAGTGGTGGAAATGGAAAGATGGTTTTTGGATTCTAAGGGAGACTCACGGCTAAGAGAGAAAGGGATGTGTTTGTGGTGTGTTGTGTATGAAATGAGATGTGAATTGAATGGGGAATGAATGTAAGGGTATTTATAGGAGTAGTGGAGGGAACATATGACTATGTCATTTGTAGGTGAAGTAGGTGGATGTTGTAGGTGGATGTTGTAGGTGAAGTAGGTGGATGTTGTAGGTGAAGTGGATGTTGTAGGTGAAGTGGATGTTGTAGGTGAAGTGGATGTTGTAGGTGAAGTGGATGTTGTAGGTGAAGTAGGTGGATGTTGTAGGTGAAGTAGGTGGATGTTGTAGGTGAAGTGGGTGGATGTTGTAGGTGAAGTAGGTGGATGTTGTAGGTGAAGTGGATGTTGTAGGTGAAGTAGGTGGATGTTATGTTAAGTGATAAGTGATAAGTGATATGATATGTGGTTATGATATGACAAGTGGTTAAGTGGTGATGATAAGTGATAAGTGATTAAGTGATATGATATGTGGTGATGATAAGTGATAAGTGCATGTGGGTTAACTAATGAAGGAAATGCATGTGCAATGACAATGTGTTAGAATGGATGTGTGTTATGCATGGCATGATTGGGATTAGGAAAGGTTTAAATGTCCTAAAACTAAAGAGAACAAGGTTCCAACACTTTGGCTCCAATTAGGTCTTCAATTTCGTCCAACACTTTGGCTTCAAGCATAAGCTATCCGTCCTTAGCCCAAAAGTGCTCCAAAAGTCTCCAAAATGCATCTTTTTGCTCCTTTAGCCCTTTGGACCTACAAACACACGAAAATAGCTTAAAGTACTAAAATAACTAAAGAAACATAACGTAAATGTACGAGAACAAGCCATTTAAGTCGCATAAATATGCTCCTATCAAATACCCCCACACTTAGCTTTTGCTAGTCCTCGAGCAAAACAGAAAAACAAAACAAAAAGAACAAAACACAACCTACACCTTCCAACAATCGTATCAGGGACTTCCAATGCACATGACAAGTTAAAAATCATTATTCTCACAGATTTGAGCCATCTTTACACTTAAGTACATTCTTAATCATAGTCACCACATACTAGTTCACAATTAAGCAATTAAAACACATTTCAAATGTAGTAACATGCCTTTAGAGAATTCCCTCAATTTCTTACTAGATGTACTCTCGTTTTTCACACAGATTTTCTGACTACACACCCTACACTAGGTATATGTGAGAAGATTGATGTAAACATGTAGACGAACACTCACATATGTTATAATAGGGAAAGCATTTTCTGGAGTTAATAAGCATGTTTAGATATGATCTCATGAATGGAATGCTACTACTTAGACGCGAGAACCAGTGACACCATAAGCTCATACCAAGTTCAAACTCCACAATTGAAATACATAACACTCAATATAGAAGTCAAAGGGTAGTAACGGGGCTAGGGTATTGGCTAACAATGAAAGGTGAAGGATAAACAAACATTCTTAAAGCAATAGTGAGCAAAGTATTGAATTAGACACTTAGAATTCCCTTAAGAACGCAGAAGTCAACTTTGAACACCCAAGGGAAAATCACACAAAACTTAGGGCCATATTCAACTTTTTGGACCCTTTCTTCAACCATCAACGCTCGTGAGTTCATTCTTACTTATTTTCACTCCTTTTTTTTTTTTTTTTTTTTTTTTCTTTTCTTCTTTTTCTTTTGAATCTCAAAACATACATATAAACGTAAGAACAAACTTTTACTCCCCCACACTCATTTTCTTGCATAATGTAACTCAAAAGGAATTCATTTAAGTCATGCTCACTAAACTTTAAGAACAAGGGTATAGGAAAGTCCTACTCTAAGCTAGGTAAGGGGTGATGTGGGTAAACAAGGAATAAAGGCAAAACGAGGCTCAACAGGGTTAAAACTTACAACATATATGAAGTATGGGAAGTAAGGCTATTTGGCTATGGTGGTGGTCACTACACAACTTCTTCTTGAATATGTGTTATGCAAATCAATAACATGCTTTGAATGAAATGGGCATGAGTTCTAGCATTTGGAACTATATGATGAAACGCCTTCTAAGTAGTAACCAAGCAAAGAATAATGAGATCATGCAACGACTTTAGAAAACAAGAAATCATAGATTATACTCTCCAAAGAACGTTATAGGCTCAAGTCTCTCAGGGTTGTAGCGTTTGTTTGAGTTCCTTCCTTCAAGCATGTTACAAAAACGAATTTTTTTCTTTTATGATTGCATGTGAAGTCATACATTATAACCATAACCAAGCATATACCAAGAGTAAATCAAACTTTTCTCTATGTTTATAACTCTTTCTAACCGTCATGCAATTATAAACCAAATCCTTATCATTGTGTTGGAAGGTACCCTAAGACACAAACACACAAAAACGACTCAAAACACTCCTTTTAGGGTTTTTAAAACAAGTTTTTCAAATTTTTATGTGATTTTCGGAGTTATAAAACAAAACACACTAAAACACTCTAAAACAACTTAAAAACACCTTAAAACAGCAAGGAACAACATTTGAAGTTATGGGTGATAAAATCCCACGAATTTGCATTAAATAAACTTAGTTACCCCCCCACACTTAAATCAAACATTGTCCTCAATGTTTTAAGCATATGGTTCACACAAAACATAAGTAAACACACAAAAAACATTTAAACATACTAAACATGGCAGAATGTAATTAACAAAGAGAAGAGTTTAGGGACGCAAATCTGGTTATGGAGTGTAAATTCCCTCTTCTCCTTGGTGATTGCATTGAGGCTTTGATCTTTGTGATTCCACAGGCTTACTCTTGAACTGGTTTCCGCCCATCATTGATTTTCCTTTGTGCTACTCTTGAACTGGGCAGCAGGATTCCTTTTAGGGTCTCCCCCGAAGGTCTGAGCTTCCTCCTGCTATCTGTTTCTTTGTTCAATCTTTGCAGGAGTGGTCCCTTCTCTGGAAGTGTATCAACCGTTGAAGATGACTACTCGAGAGCAACGCTAGGTAAGCAATCAGGAATAGATTCCGGGCAGTTGGCTCCAGATCGGTAGACTGACTCCAAGTGCCGGCTGATTGCTTCTTTTACTTTGCCATGCAAGTAAGAACAAGGACAAAGAAAAAGACAGGGAAAGAGCATGATATGAGATATTTTTGCTTTTGACCTTGATGATATGAGATACCTTTGCTTTGAAGAAACGGTGAATGAATCAGCACATGCTTCAATCCGCCGTTTCCTCCTGGGTCATATGTACTCCAGGCATCTGGTATCATCTTTGGGGAAGAAGAAAGAATTGAGTATTTCGAAAGGCTTTGCTGGGAGTGCGCCCTCAGAGGTGAGGGAGAGTTGGGCATTTTCTTCAGGTTTGCCCTGCCATAAAAGACGAAGGTCGACATATATAGAGATAATATCAAGTGGTGGTACTTTTTACCCTTGTCGACAAACGTTTTGATCCCGCAAATCCGGCTTTTTGAAATAGTGGCGCCTCTTCGATCTTTGAATACGCCTCTTCGATTTCTGAGCAGGCGCCCCTTCGATTTCTGAACGACGCCCCTTCGCTTTCTGAACGACACGTGGTAGTGCAGATGCGGCTCCTTTTGACAAAGTTGAACGTGTCTTCTGAAAAGCAGAGAACGCGTCGCCTAAATTACGCCGGAAATTCCGGCTTTGCGAATTGGTGGACGCGTCGCCTTGGCTTCTTATAGAGCTATCGATCACCACAACAAACACACTCTGAAGAATTCCCATTCTTGAAAATCGACTCCGGCCCTTTGAGAATTAACTCCATCCACCCCTTCTCTTTGAACATCGTTGAAAAAAAATGGCGAACTCATCGAACCTTAGCTTAGATTTGAGTCTCAGCAGCGATCCGGTTGCGCCCTGTCAAGGTAATGTATGGCGCCCTTCTTTTTTATCTTCAAACGGTCCTCTTTCAGGTGAAGACTCTGTGATGCAGGACGCCACAACAGCTACAATAGTAGCTAAAAACCTCCTCACTCCAAAAGATAGTAGGCTGCTGTCAGGACGGTCCGATGAGTTGGCCGTTCAAGAGTCCCTCGCACTTAGTGTTCAGTGTGCGAGTTCTGTGTCCAACATGGGCCAACGCCTGCTTGCTCGGTCCCGCCAAGTGGAATCGTTGATGGCAGAGGTGGAAAGGCTTAAGCAAGAGATCCAGCAGCTTAAGTACGAGAATAGAAGTTTGCATGTGCTTGCAAATAACTATTCGTCGGGGATGAAGAGGAAGCTTGATGAGCTGCAAGAATCTGAGGGTCGAATTCACAGTGACCGTCAAAGGCTTGCGTCTTATCTCCAGAGGCACATTTTTCCTGGGTCATCCAGCGCTTGGCCAAGTATTGAGGCCTGGAATGCTCTAGCTCCGATGCCTCCCGCTCCGATGGCTTCTGCTCCGATGCCTCCCGCTTCTATGCCTCCCGCTTCTATGCCTTCCGCTTCTGCGCCTCGTAGTGGGGCTTCACGCAAACAACCTTTGTGAAGCTCCACCTTTCTCCATGTTTAGTATCTTTTTTTTTTTTTTTTTTATTTATTTTTATTTATTAACATAAATAAAATCAAACGGCATGGAATTGGTCCTTGAATGGAAGGTGATACTTGAAGTGAACCGGCAGTGGTTTGAATTCTAGTTTAGGTGCCTGATTCAAAAAAAATAGCAAGTTAGTATAAAATCTAATGGAATTTGGAAAAAAAAACTTACTTGTTTTGTCCGATAAGAACTCAATGACAAACACCACTCCTTTGAAAGTTTCAGGGATATTGGATTTGGCCAGATTGCAAGTGATGGTTATGACTTGTCCAATGTCATCAAATTTAACTTCTTTGGATTTTGTGGTTTCAAGAACGTCCTCTTTGATGAATTCATGACATTCCTTACTTGTCACCTTTGGAAGGGCTTCCAAGATGTCTTTTTCACCTTCTTCTTCCTTGGAAGTCATGAATCTTGGAACAGGGTTAAAAATAATGAAATTTGGAACAACCATACCTGTATTAGATGGCATAGGAGCAATAGGTGCCTCCGGTAAAGGTGTTTCCACCCTTTCCGTGGGTTGGGTGTATTCCTCTTCCTTGTGATTTGATTTTGATGGTTGAGGGTCCGTTCCAACCTCCTTGTCACTTCTCAACATGATTTCCTTGGCAGTTTCAAATTCTCCCTTCGGATTTGCAATGGTTGAACTAGGGAGTTCGCCTTGGTCTTGAAACTGTCCTACGAACTCCGCGATCTGCCCAATTTGCTTATCCAAGTGGTCCAACCTTTGTGGTGGCTGCATAGGCGTTGAATAGAACTCCTCATATGGCTGCCAATATCCTTCTTGTTGAGCCTCATTGTCTTGAATTTGTGAGCCCTGCACCAAACAAATTAATTCATTAAGCTTTTGATTATAATCTATTGACGAACTTGAGTTTGGTTGGGCATATTGAATATGAGGTTGTGGTGGCTGCCAATATCCTCCTTGTTGAGCATTTTGAGGTTCCCACCACATAGAGTTTGAATGATCACTCCAATCCGAATTGTAAGTATTGGAAAACACGTTATTCCTTGATTGAAGATTAGATATATCAACTCTTTGCATTTGGGACCTTTCCATGAGCTGTGACAAAAGAGAAGCGTTATCAAGTGCCATGTTGTTCTTAACAAACAAAACACAAATAAAAACTAAATCTAAAAGACAATACAGAAACAAACAATCCAAGGGATTAGCAAATTTTCTAATCCCCGGCAACGGCGCCAAAATTTGATGCGAGAATTTATACACACACAAATTAAACCCTCTTTTTGACAATTGTAGTATAAGTATAAGTAGGGATCGTTCTGGACCGGGGATTAGGAGGGATTGTTAATCACTTGGATTTGACTCAAAAACGTAAAAACGTAATAATAAACTCTAAACTAGACTCAAAGAATGTAAAACTAAACTTTAAAACACTAAGACAAACCAAAGACTCAAAATGCTTTTAAAAACACAAACTAAAATGATTTCTAACTAAATTGACATTAAAGTAAAGGGGGATTTAAGTTTATACGAAATTAAATTAAATGAACAAATTAAAACAGAATGTAAATATGAAATTGATGAAATAGAATGGATGAATGCTAGCTAAGGGGGTCATCTCCACATATGTTACACTTGCATAATAAAAAGATTTCCAATTACATTTCAATAAATTATGAAACTCATCACCCCGGGTTAATTAGGTCCGCTTAAATTAACCGTCAAGTTTTCCTTAAGTTAATGAATTGGATGGGTTAGCGCAACGCAATTCACAACATTCTCCAAAAGTCCTTTACGTGAATAGCACAATAAAGATACAATCAAAGATCATTAAGCATTATGAAAACTATAAGTGTTGACGAGGCATTCGTTACTATGATGAGCATGAAACTCGTGCCAAGAATTCATTTAACGCGATTGTTTATAAGCAACCTCCACTACTTGTGAATATAAGTTCATAACGATTAGGTGAAAATCACTTATATTCTAGCGTCATATTCATGCATGAAAATTAAGCGCGCATTCTTAATAAACATACATAAATAAGTTATCAATCAAACGGTTAAACAAATTGAATCAACAACTTATGAAATGCAATTAGAAGTAATCAAATCAAAATGCAAGCATAAACATATATTTCGAATCACCCCCTAGCTAAAGGGGGTTTAGTTTATCATAACTTTGAAATCAAAGAAACACCTAAACATTCCAACAACTCAAACTTGAATTGTATGAACGTTTAGGCACTCTTCTCTTCCATTCCTCATACGTACAAAACAAAGAGAATTAAATTTAAACTTTGAAATCAAAGAAACACCTAAACATTCCAACAACTCACACTTGAATTGTATGAACGTTTAGGCCCTCTTATCTTCCTCGTTGTTGTAGCACAAGGTCTAAGGTGAGGTTTGGGGGATTATGGAAATGGATGAGGAGTGGTGGAAATGGAAAGATGGTTTTTGGATTCTAAGGGAGACTCACGGCTAAGAGAGAAAGGGATGTGTTTGTGGTGTGTTGTGTATGAAATGAGATGTGAATTGAATGGGGAATGAATGCAAGGGTATTTATAGGAGTAGTGGAGGGAACATATGACTATGTCATTTGTAGGTGAAGTAGGTGGATGTTGTAGGTGAAGTAGGTGGATGTTGTAGGTGAAGTAGGTGGATGTTGTAGGTGAAGTGGATGTTGTAGGTGAAGTGGATGTTGTAGGTGAAGTAGGTGGATGTTGTAGGTGAAGTAGGTGGATGTTGTAGGTGAAGTGGGTGGATGTTGTAGGTGAAGTAGGTGGATGTTGTAGGTGAAGTAGGTGGATGTTATGTTAAGTGATAAGTGATAAGTGATATGATATGTGGTTATGATATGACAAGTGGTTAAGTGGTGATGATAAGTGATAAGTGATTAAGTGATATGATATGTGGTGATGATAAGTGATAAGTGCATGTGGGTTAACTAATGAAGGAAATGCATGTGCAATGACAATGTGTTAGAATGGATGTGTGTTATGCATGGCATGATTGGGATTAGGAAAGGTTTAAATGTCCTAAAACTAAAGAGAACAAGGTTCCAACACTTTGGCTCCAATTAGGTCTTCAATTTCGTCCAACACTTTGGCTTCAAGCATAAGCTATCCGTCCTTAGCCCAAAAGTGCTCCAAAAGTCTCCAAAATGCATCTTTTTGCTCCTTTAGCCCTTTGGACCTACAAACACACGAAAATAGCTTAAAGTACTAAAATAACTAAAGAAACATAACGTAAATGTACGAGAACAAGCCATTTAAGTCGCATAAATATGCTCCTATCACATATCCCTTCTTTGTTATGCACATACCCCAAGCCCCGTTACAACCCTTGACTTCTATCTTCAGTGTTGTGTATTTCAATTTGTGGAGTTTGAACTTGGTATGAGCATATGGTATCACTGGTTCTCGCGTCTAAGTAGTAGCATTCCATTCATGAGATCATATCTAAACATGCTTATTAACTCCAGAAATTGCTTCCTTTGAAATACATATATGTGAGTGTTCGTTTTTATGATTACATCAATCTTCTCACATATAACTAGTTTAGGGTGTGTAGTCAGAAAATCTGTGTGAAAAACGAGAGCATATCTTGTAAGGAATTGAGCAAATTCTCTAAGGCATGTTACTACATTCAAAATATAGTTTTAAATGCTTAATTGTGAATTAGTATGTGGTGACTATGATTAAGAATGTACTTAAGTGTCAAGATGGCTAAAATCTGTGGGAATAATGATTTTTAACTTGTCTTGTGCATTGGAAATCCGTGAGACGATTGTTGGAAGGTGTAGGTTGTGTTTTGTTCGTTTTGTCTAGTTTCGTGTTCTTTTGTTTTGTTTTGCTCGAGGACTAGCAAAAGATAAGTGTGGGGGTATTTGATAGGAGCATATTCATGCGACTTAAATAGCTTGTTCTCGTACATTTACGTTATGTTTCTTTAGTTATTTTAGTACTTTAAGCTATTTTCGTGTGTTTGTAGGTCCAAAGGGCTAAAGGAGCAAAAAGATGCATTTTGGAGACTTTTGGAGCACTTTTGGGCTAAGGACGGATAGCTTATGCTTGAAGCCAAAGTGTTGGACGAAATTGAAGACCTAATTGGAGCCAAAGTGTTGGAACCTTGTTCTCTTTAGTTTTAGGACATTTAAACCTTTCCTAATCCCAATCATGCCATGCATAACACACATCCATTCTAACACATTGTCATTGAACATGCATTTCCTTCATTAGTTAACCCACATGCACTTATCACTTATCATCACCACATATCATATCACTTAATCACTTATCACTTATCATCACCACTTAACCACTTATCATATCATAACCACATATCATATCACTTATCACTTATCACTTAACATAACATCCACCCACTTCACCTACAACATCCACCCACTTCACCTACAACATCCACCCACTTCACCTACAACATCCACCTACTTCACCTACAACATCCACTTCACCTACAACATCCACCTACTTCACCTACAACATCCACCTACTTCACCTACAAATGACATAGCCATATGTTCCCTCCACTACTCCTATAAATACCCTTGCATTCATTCATTCATGAACATCTCATTTCATACACAACACACCATTTTTCCATTTCCCTTGTAATCCAAACACCATTTTTCCATTTCCCTATTAATCCAAACACCACTCCCCAAACCATTCACACCATCAAACTATCCTTAGACCTTGTGCTACAACAACGACGAAGAGAAGAGTGCCTAAACGTTCATACAATTCAAGTTTGAGTTGTTGGAATGTTTAGGTGTTTCTTTGATTTCAATGTTTAAATTCAATTCTCTTTGTTTGTACGTATGAGGAATGGAAGAGAAGAGTGCCTAAACGTTCATACAATTCAAGTTTGAGTTGTTGGAATGTTTAGGTATTTCTTTGATTTCAAAGTTATAATAAACTAAACCCCCTTTAGCTAGGGGGTGATTCGAAATATATGTTTATGCTTGCATTTTGATTTGATTACTTCTAATTGCATTTCATAAGTTGTTGATTCAATTTGTTTAACCGTTTGATTGATGACTTATTTATGTATGTTTATTAAGAATGCGCGCTTAATTTTCATGCATGAATATGACGCTAGAATATAAGTGATTTTCACTTAATCGTTATGAACTTATATTCACAAGTAGTGGAGGTTGCTAATAAACAATCGCGTTAAATGAATTCTTGGCACGAGTTTCATGCTCATCATAGTAACGAATGCCTCGTCAACACTTATAGTTTTCATAATGCTTAATGATCTTTGATTGTATCTTTATTGTGCTGTTCACGTAAAGGACTTTTGGAGAATGTTGTGAATTGCGTTGCGCTAACCCATCCAATTCATTAACTTAAGGAAAACTTGACGGTTAATTTAAGCAGACCTAATTAACCCGGGGTGATGAGTTTCATAATTTATCGAAAGATCAACTGGAAATCTTTTTATTATGCAAGTGTAACATATGTGGAGATGACCCCCTTAGCTATTCTATCATCCATTCATTCCATTTCATCAATTTCATATTTACATTCTGTCTAGTTTATTTAACTTGTTTCGTTATTTCAATTTTCGTATAAACTTAAATCCCCCTTTACTTTAATGTCAATTTAGTTAGAAATCATTTTAGTTTGTGTTTTTAAAAGCATTTTGAGTCTTTGGTTTGTCTTAGTGTTTTAAAGTTTAGTTTTACATTCTTTGAGTCTAGTTTAGTGTTTTATATTGTGTTTTTACGTTTTTGAGTCAGTTTCCAAGAGATTTGCAATCCCTCCTAATCCCCGGTCCAGAACGATCCCTACTTATACTTATACTACAATTGTCAAAAAGAGGGTTTTGATAGGAGCATATTTAGGCGACTTAACTAGCTTATTCTTCTGCATTTGTGCTATTATTTCTTAGTTAATGTCGTATTACAACTCAATTTCGTGTGTTTGTAGGTCCTATGGGTTAAAGTATCAAGAAAGTGCATTTTGGTGCATTTTGGAGCTATTTTGGACACTAGGTGGTGAGCTTGCATGTGGGCTAACATGGATGGACGAATTTGGACTTCAAGAAGTTGGAAATGTGATAAGAAGAGGAAGGAACTAAGCTAGGAACAAAGTGGATAAGGTAGGAGCTCAAAAGAGGAAACATTATCCAAAACATTATCCAACCTTATCCAACATTATCCAATTATCCAAAACATTATCCAAACCTTATCTCATCTTATCCTATCCAAACCTTATCATGTCTTACTCCTAATTACATGGGGACTTAAATGGATCATTCTAGAACCTATTTCTAGAAGCATCCTAGTCTAGAAGGCCCAAATCTGCCACAAAACCTATTCTTTCTAGAAACCCTAGAAAAGTGGCGCCCAAACCTTTCTAGAAGGCTTTACCTTGCCTTGCAAGCCAAGCTACCCTCTCCCCTAAATCAGCCGCACCTCCCTAGGCCCAATCCCTTTGGGATTCTGATTTCCAAGGCCTAATCCTTGTGGATTTGGGTATACAATTCGTTTTATAAAACTATGTGGGCCAAAAACCTCTTCCTAGGTGGATTTGACAACCCATGGCCGAATTCTAGGGCCCTAATCCACCAAATCTGCTAAGTAAACCCTAATCTAATAAACCCTAGGACTATATAAACATATTTTCAGCCACAAATTCGTACCACCCCCTTATGCTATTCAGAAACCCTTGTGCCGCACCTCCATTCTCCATTCTACACATCCATAGACCTCCCTCCACATCCATACACCTCTGCCGCACCCTTCCCCACCATAATCAACCATCCTCCATCCCTCCAAACTAGAAAACACCATCCAAAACCACCAATTCCATCACCCAAACTTTGTGCCGCAGCAAGGAGGAGGAAGAGGAGCCAATCTGTGCTTCGAATCCATCTTGGAATTGCTGAGCATTTAGGTGTATTCTTTCTTATGATTTCAATGTTTAAATTCAATACTTTTTGTTGTGCAAGCATGAGGAACTAATCCCCCCTTTGGCTAGGGGGGGAAATTCGAAACCATGGTTATATTTGCATGATGATTTGATTACTTTCAGTTGTGATTTCATGAATGATGAATTCAATTTACTTATCTATTTTAATTAAAACTTGCTTATGTATATGAATTGAGAGTGCACGCTTGATTTGCATGAATAAACATGATGCTAGGATATGAGGGAACTTCACCTAATCGTTGGGAACTCATATCCATGAGTAGTTAAGATTGTTGGTCGCAATTATGTTAAGTAAATTCTTGGCATAAGTGATAGGAGCATATTCATGCGACTTAAATGGCTTGTTCTCGTGCATTTACGTTATGTTTCTTTAGTTATTTTAGTCCTTTAAGCTATTTTCGTGTGTTTGTAGGTCCAAAGGGCTAAAGGAGCAAAAAGATGCATTTTGGAGACTTTTGGAGCACTTTTGGGCTAAGGATGGATAGCTTATGCTTGGCGCCAAAATGTTGGACGAAATTGAAGACCAAAGTGTTGGAACTTTGTTCCCTTTAGTTTTAGGACATTTAAACCTTTCCAATTCCCTTATGCCGTGCATCTCCACCTTTCTCCCAAAACCATACACATGCATTCATTATTCATTCTCTCACATGCTCCCATTACTTATCATAATCACTTATCATTCACCACTTATCATTCATCACTTATCATTCACCACTTATCACTTATCTTATCATTCACCACTTATCACTTATCATATCATTCACCACTTATCATTCATCAAACACATGCATTCACATGTTTTCACAATCTGCCATCATTCCAACCAAAACCGTGCACATGCTATCACCATGCATTCACATGCACTTGTTCCTCCATCATTCCATCCTTTAAAACATTGCACATGCACTTTAATCATTCAACACATGCATTCATTTCATCATTTCAGCCACTTCATCATTCCATCAGATTTCACAACCTAAGTCACATGTACATTCATCCACCTTTCTCCCAAAAAGCTTTGCACATGCATTCACTCACCACAAACAAGTCACATGCATTCATCAACATATCTAGCTGTCATTCACATGCATTCCATCTTTTAATTTAATCACATGCACATTCACCTTGCATTTTCAGATTGTTCCTCCATCATTGCACCACAATGCAGCCACATGCACTTGTTCCTCTAACATTTCAGCCACTTGCACTCCCATTCTCTCCCAAAACCGTGCACATGCCTTCTCCTTGCATTTCCAGCCATTCCACATGCTATTTCAGCCACATGCACTCATAATCATTCAACCAACATGTGCACATGCAACCTAGCTGTCATGTTCCCCCCATTTCACCTATAAATACTCATTCATTCACACTCATTCATACACAATTCATTTCACAACAGAAATTGGTCCCTTGGGGCCGTGCCCTTCACAAGTCCATCCATTCCATTCATAAACACTCATCCATTGCAGAAATGTAGACCATAAAACTCCCTTGTGCCGTGCTCTCCCTTACAATCCAAACACCATCCTTCCATTTCCACCACTCCCCAAACCATTCACACCATCAAACTATCCCTAGACCTTGTGCTACAACGAAGAGGAAGAGAAGAGTGCCTAAACGTTCATACAATTCAAGTTTGAGTTGTTGGAATGTTTAGGTGTTTCTTTGATTTCAACGTTTAATTTCAATACTCTTTGTTTTGTACGAATGAGGAATGAACCCCCCTTGGTTAGGGGGTGATTCGAATATATGTTTATGCTTGCATTTTGATTTGAATACTTCTAATTGCGTTTCATAAGTTGTGGATTCAATTCGTTTAACTGTTTGATTGATAACTTATTTATGTATGTTCATTGAGAGTGCACACTTAATTTTCATGCATGAATATGACGCTAGAATATAAGTGAGTTTCACCTAATCGTTATGAACTTATATTCACAAGTAGTGGAGGTTGCTTATAAACAATCGCGTTAAATGAATTCTTGGCATAAGTTTCATGCAATCCATAGTAACGAATGCCTCGTCAACACTTATAATTTTCATAGAGCGTAATGATTCTTGCTTGTATCTCTTCTATGCATTCATGTTGAGGACTTGTGGGGAATGTTTTGAATTGTTGTATGCGCTAACCCATCCAATTCAATAACGTTAGGAAGATTTGAAGGTTAATTAGTGCATCACGGTTAACCCGGGGTGTTGAGTTTCATGGTTTATTGAAATGCAATTGGAAATCATTTTATTATGCAAGTGTAACATATGTGAAGATGAACCCCTTAGCTAGCATTCATTCATTTCAATTCCATTCAATTCTATCACACATTCACATTTACATTTTGCTTTAATTTACAATCTGTGCAATTTAATTTAATTTCGTATAAACCTCAATCCCCCTTTACTTTATTGTCCAATTTAGTTAGAAAGTGTCTTAGTTTATGTTTCTAAGTGTTTTGATTCAATTTATTTCCCAATTTCGTCCAAATTCACCAAAGTGCTCAAAACTGCCCAGAAAGTGATTTTAAGGCAGTTTTGAGTGTTTTGGGTGATGTTTGAGTCTTTTGGTTTGTTTTAATGTTTTAAGTGTTTAGTTTTACATTCTTTGAGTTAGTTTAGTGTTTTATATTGTGTTTTTACATTCTTGAGTCAAGTTATTACATAAATTCGTCCAAATTTGCGTTTGTGCTCAAATCTGCCCAGAAAGTGGTTTTTAGGCAGATTTGAGTGTGTTTGTGTTGTTTTGAGTCTTTTGGTTTGTCTTAGTGTTTCAAAGTTTAGTTTTGAATTCTTTGAGTCTAGTATAGTGTTTCATATTGTTATTTTACGTTTTTGAGTCAAATCCAAGTGGTTAACAATCCCTCCTAATCCCCGGTCCAGAACGATCCCTACTTATACATATACTACAACTCGACGAAAAGAGGGTTTAATTTGTGTGCGTATAATTCTCGCATCAAATTTTGGCGCCGTTGCCGGGGATTAGCAAATTTGCTAATCTCTTGGATTGTTCGTTTCTGTTATGTATTTTAGTTTTTGTTTTTGATTTGTGTTTTGTTTGTTGAATTCAAATACTAGAAAAGAACAACATGGCACTTGACAATGCTTCTCTTTTGTCACAGCTCATGGAAAGGTCCCAATTGCAACGCGTTGATATATTTGATCTTCAATCAAGGAATAACGTGTTTTCCAATACTTACAATTCAGATTGGAGTGATCATTCAACTTCTATGTGGTGGGAACCTCAACATGTTCAACAAGAAGGATATTGGCAGCCACCTCATATTCAATATTATTCCTTGATTGAAGATCAAATATATCAACGCGTTGCAATTGGGACCTTTCCATGAGCTGTGACAAAAGAGAAGCATTGTCAAGTGCCATGTTGTTCTTTTCTAGTATTTGAATTCAACAAACAAAACACAAATCAAAAACAAAAACTAAAATACATAACAGAAACGAACAATCCAAGAGATTAGCAAATTTGCTAATCCCCGGCAACGGCGCCAAAATTTGATGCGAGAATTATACGCACACAAATTAAACCCTCTTTTCGTCGAGTTGTAGTATATGTATAAGTAGGGATCGTTCCGTTGCCGGGGATTAGAAAATTTGCTAATCCCTTGGATTGTTTTATTTTCGTTTGTTTTTATTTTATTCCAGATTCTTAATCTTGTTTTGTTTCTTGTTTTAGGTACTTGTTTATGACTCGGAGTTCTCATCCGATTCGTGAACATATCCTGGAGTGATTGGGTTCTTCGTCCGGCTGCAAGACGTAAAAGAAAGCGCTACTTGGGAGGCAACCCAATGATTAAAAAAAAAAAAAAAAAAAAAATTTCATATATTAAATAAATTACTAAACATGGAGAAAGGTGGTGCTTCACAAAGGTTGTTTACGTGAAGCCCCACTACGAGGCGTCGAAGCGGAAGGCTTTGAAGCGGAAGGCATCGGAGCGGAAGGCAACGGAGCAGAAGGCATCGGAGCAGAAGGCATCGGAGCGGGAGGCATCGGAGCTAGAGCATTCCAGGCCTCAATACTTGGCCAAGCGCTGGATGAGCCAGGAAAAAGGTGCCTCTGGAGGAAAGACGAAAACCTTTGACGGTCACTGTGAATCCGACCTTCAGACTCTTGCAGCTCATCAAGCTTCCTCTTCATGCCCGTCGAATAGTTGTTGGCAAGCACGTGCAAACTTCTATTCTCGTACTTAAGCTGCTGGATCTCTTGCTTAAGTCTTTCCACCTCTGCCATCAATGATTCCACCTGACGGGACCGAGCAAGCAGGCGTTGGCCCATGTTGGACACAGAACTCGCACACTGAACACTAAGTGCGAGGGACTCTTGGACGGCCAACTCATCGGACCGTCCTGACAGCAGCCTACTATCTTTTGGAGTAAGGAGGTTCTTAGCTACTATTGTAGCTGTTGTGGCGTCCTGCATCACGGAGTCTTCACCTGTAAGAAGACCGTTAGAAGATAAAAAAGAAGGGCGCCATACGTTACCTTGACGCGGCGCGCCCGTATCACTGCTAAGGCTCAATTCCAAGCTAAGGTTCGATGAGTTTGCCATTTTTCAAAAGTGTTCAAAGAGAAGGGATGGAGTTAAATTTCAAAGGGCCGGAGTCGATTTTCAAGAATGGGAAATCTTCAGAGTGTGTTTGTTGTGGTGATCGATAGCTCAATAAAAAAGCCAAAGCGACGCGTCCACCGATTCAAAAAGCCGGAATTTCCGGCGTAATTTAGGCGACGCGTTCTCAGCTTTTCAGAAGACGTGTTCAGACTTTGTCAAAAGATTTCTTCTTTTCAGAAAACACGTGGAGGCCATCATCACAACTACACATCTTTAGCCGACAAGCGCAAAGTTCGGCGACGCTTTCTCTGCTTTTCAGAAAACGCGTGCAGCTTTGTCAAAAGGAGCCGCATCTGCACTACTACGTGTCGTTCAGAAAGCAAAGGGGCGTTGTTCAGAAATCGAAGGGGCGCCTGCTCAGAAATCGAAGAGGCGTCGTTCTGATATCGAAGAGACATTTGTCGACAAGGGTAAAAGAACAGTACCACCACTTGATATTATCTCTATATATGTCGACCTTCGTCTTTTATGGCAAGGCAAACCTGAAGAAAATGCCCAACTCTCCCTCACCTCTGAGGGCGCACTCCCAGCAAAGCCTTTCGAAATACTCAATTCTTTCTTCTTCCCCAAAGATGATACCAGATGCCTGGAGTACAGATGACCCAGGAGGAAACGGCGGATTGAAGTATGCTGATTCATTCACCGCTTCTTCAAAAGCAAAGGTATCTCATATCATCAAGGTCAAAAGCAAAAGTATCTCATATCATGCTCTTTCCCTGTCTTTTTCTTTGTCCTTGTTCTTACTCGCATGGCAAAGTAAAAGAAGCAATCAGCCGGCACTTGGAGTCAGTCTTCCGATCTGGAGCCAACTGCCTGGAATCTATTCCTGATTGCTTACCTAGCGTTGCTCTCGAGTAGTCATCTTCAACGGTTGATAAACTTCCGGAGAAGGGACCACTTCTGCAAAGGGGAGCGAGTAAGGCAAGTGAAAATGATACATTGAAGCATGTGGAGACAAACACAGGCTGAGTTATCCTCCAACCCTTTTCAATACGAATTGGAAAGATTGAACAAAGAAACAGACCAAAGGGGTAAGCTCAGACCTTCGGGGAAGACCAAAAGAATCCTCCAGCCCAGTAGCACAAAGGAAAATCAACAAGTGGAGGAGACCAAAAGAATCCTGCTGCCCAGTTCAACAGTAGCACAAAGGAAAATCAATGATGGGCGGAAACCAGTTCAAGAGTAAGCCTGTGGAGTCACTATGATCAAAGCCTCAATGCAATTACCAAGGAGAAGAGGGAATTTACACTCCATAACCAGATTTGCGTCCCTAAACTCTTCTCTTTGTTAATTACATTCTGCCATGTTTAGTATGTTTAAATGTTTTTTGTGTGTTTACTTATGCTTTGTTTAAATCTATGCTTAAAACATTGAGGACAATGTTTGATTTAAGTGTGGGGGGGTAACTAATGTTGTTAATGCAAATTCGTGGGATTTTATCACCCATTACTTCAAATGTTGTTCCTTGCTGTTTTAAGATGTTTTTAAGTTGTTTTAGAGTGTTTTTAGTGTGTTTTGTTTTATAACTCCGAAAATCACATAAAAATTTGAAAAACATGTTTTGAAAAGCCTAAAAAGAGTGTTTTGAGTCGTTTTTGTGTGTTTGTGTCTTAGGGTACCTTCCAACACAATGATAAGGATTTGGTTTGTAATTGCATGACTGTTAAAAAGAGTTATAAACATAGAGAAAAGTTTGATTTACTCTTGGTATATGCTTGGTTATGGTTATAATGTATGACTTCACATGCAATCATAAAAGAAAAATTCGTTTTTGTAACATGCTTGAAGGAAGGAACTCAAACAAACGCTACAACCCTGTGAGACTCGAGCCATTACCATCTTTGGAGAGTTATTTTCTGTGATTCTTTGCTTTCTAAAGTTGTTGCATGATCTCATTATCCTTGCTTGGTTGCTACTTAGAATGCAATTGTATCATGATAGAACTAAATGCTAGAACTTATATCCATTTCATTCAAAGCATGACATTGAATTGCATAACATATATCAAGATGAAGTTGTGTAGTTGCCACCATAGCCAAATAGCCTTACTTCCCATATTTCGTATATATTAGTTTTAACCCCGTTGAGCCTCGTTTAGCCTATTTTCTTTGCTAACCACATCACCCCTTACCTAACCTAGAGTAGGACTTTCCTATACCCTTGTTCTTGAAAGATAGTGAGCATGACTTAAATGAATTCCTTTTGAGTACATTATGAAAGAAAATAAGTGTGGGGGAAGGGATTTTTGTGTGTATGTATGTGCCTAAGTCTTAAAGGAGGCACGGGAAAAAGAAAAAAAAAAATGTGAGAAAAAGAAGAAGAAAAGAAAGAAAAAGAGTGAAAATAAGTGAGAATGGACTCATAAGTGTGATTGTTGAAGAAAGGGCCCAAAAAGTCTGAATATGGCCCTAAGTTTTGTGTGACTTCCCCTTGGGTGTTCAAAGTTGACTTCTGCGTTCTAAAGGGAATTCTAAGTGCCTAATTCAATACTTTGCTCACTATTACTTAAAGAACGTTTGTTTTCCCTATCCTTTCTTTGTTAGCCAAACACCTTTAGCCCCGTTTCAACCCGTATGCTTCTATCTTGATCGTTATGTGTTCAATAATGTGGAGTTTGGAATTGATATGAGCTTATGGTGTCACTGGTTCTCGCATCTAAGTAGGAGCATTCCATTCTTGAGATCATATCTAAACATGCTTATTAACTCCAGAAAATGCTTTCTTTGTTATAACATATGTGAGATGCTAGTCTTTCATGTTTACATCAATCTCTCACATATAACTAGTGTAGGGTGTGTAGTCAGAAAATCTGTGTGAAAATAGAGTGCATTCTAGTAAAGAATTGAGGAAATTCTCTAAGGCATGTTACTACATTCGAAATGTGTTTTAAATGCTTAATTGTGAACTTGTATATGGTGACTATGATTAAGAATGTACTTAAGTGTAAAGATGGCTAAAATCTGTGGGAATAATGATTTTTAACTTGTCATGAGCATTGGAAATCCGTGAGACGATTGTTGGAAGGTGTAGGTTGTGTTTTGTTCGTTTTGTCTAGTTTCGTGTTCTTTTGTTGTTTTGTTTTGCTCGAGGACTAGCAAAAGATAAGTGTGGGGGTATTTGATAGGAGCATATTCATGCGACTTAAATGGCTTGTTCTCGTGCATTTACGTTATGTTTCTTTAGTTATTTTAGTCCTTTAAGCTATTTTCGTGTGTTTGTAGGTCCAAAGGGCTAAAGGAGCAAAAAGATGCATTTTGGAGACTTTTGGAGCACTTTTGGGCTAAGGATGGATAGCTTATGCTTGGCGCCAAAATGTTGGACGAAATTGAAGACCAAAGTGTTGGAACTTTGTTCCCTTTAGTTTTAGGACATTTAAACCTTTCCAATTCCCTTATGCCGTGCATCTCCACCTTTCTCCCAAAACCATACACATGCATTCATTATTCATTCTCTCACATGCTCCCATTACTTATCATAATCACTTATCATTCACCACTTATCATTCATCACTTATCATTCACCACTTATCACTTATCTTATCATTCACCACTTATCACTTATCATATCATTCACCACTTATCATTCATCAAACACATGCATTCACATGTTTTCACAATCTGCCATCATTCCAACCAAAACCGTGCACATGCTATCACCATGCATTCACATGCACTTGTTCCTCCATCATTCCATCCTTTAAAACATTGCACATGCACTTTAATCATTCAACACATGCATTCATTTCATCATTTCAGCCACTTCATCATTCCATCAGATTTCACAACCTAAGTCACATGTACATTCATCCACCTTTCTCCCAAAAAGCTTTGCACATGCATTCACTCACCACAAACAAGTCACATGCATTCATCAACATATCTAGCTGTCATTCACATGCATTCCATCTTTTAATTTAATCACATGCACATTCACCTTGCATTTTCAGATTGTTCCTCCATCATTGCACCACAATGCAGCCACATGCACTTGTTCATCTAACATTTCAGCCACTTGCACTCCCATTCTCTCCCAAAACCGTGCACATGCCTTCTCCTTGCATTTCCAGCCATTCCACATGCTATTTCAGCCACATGCACTCATAATCATTCAACCAACATGTGCACATGCAACCTAGCTGTCATGTTCCCCCCATTTCACCTATAAATACTCATTCATTCACACTCATTCATACACAATTCATTTCACAACAGAAATTGGTCCCTTGGGGCCGTGCCCTTCACAAGTCCATCCATTCCATTCATAAACACTCATCCATTGCAGAAATGTAGACCATAAAACTCCCTTGTGCCGTGCTCTCCCTTACAATCCAAACACCATCCTTCCATTTCCACCACTCCCCAAACCATTCACACCATCAAACTATCCCTAGACCTTGTGCTACAACGAAGAGGAAGAGAAGAGTGCCTAAACGTTCATACAATTCAAGTTTGAGTTGTTGGAATGTTTAGGTGTTTCTTTGATTTCAACGTTTAATTTCAATACTCTTTGTTTTGTACGAATGAGGAATGAACCCCCCTTGGTTAGGGGGTGATTCGAATATATGTTTATGCTTGCATTTTGATTTGAATACTTCTAATTGCGTTTCATAAGTTGTGGATTCAATTCGTTTAACTGTTTGATTGATAACTTATTTATGTATGTTCATTGAGAGTGCACACTTAATTTTCATGCATGAATATGACGCTAGAATATAAGTGAGTTTCACCTAATCGTTATGAACTTATATTCACAAGTAGTGGAGGTTGCTTATAAACAATCGCGTTAAATGAATTCTTGGCATAAGTTTCATGCAATCCATAGTAACGAATGCCTCGTCAACACTTATAATTTTCATAGAGCGTAATGATTCTTGCTTGTATCTCTTCTATGCATTCATGTTGAGGACTTGTGGGGAATGTTTTGAATTGTTGTATGCGCTAACCCATCCAATTCAATAACGTTAGGAAGATTTGAAGGTTAATTAGTGCATCACGGTTAACCCGGGGTGTTGAGTTTCATGGTTTATTGAAATGCAATTGGAAATCATTTTATTATGCAAGTGTAACATATGTGAAGATGAACCCCTTAGCTAGCATTCATTCATTTCAATTCCATTCAATTCTATCACACATTCACATTTACATTTTGCTTTAATTTACAATCTGTGCAATTTAATTTAATTTCGTATAAACCTCAATCCCCCTTTACTTTATTGTCCAATTTAGTTAGAAAGTGTCTTAGTTTATGTTTCTAAGTGTTTTGATTCAATTTATTTCCCAATTTCGTCCAAATTCACCAAAGTGCTCAAAACTGCCCAGAAAGTGATTTTAAGGCAGTTTTGAGTGTTTTGGGTGATGTTTGAGTCTTTTGGTTTGTTTTAATGTTTTAAGTGTTTAGTTTTACATTCTTTGAGTTAGTTTAGTGTTTTATATTGTGTTTTTACATTCTTGAGTCAAGTTATTACATAAATTCGTCCAAATTTGTGTTTGTGCTCAAATCTGCCCAGAAAGTGGTTTTTAGGCAGATTTGAGTGTGTTTGTTTTGTTTTGAGTCCTTTGAGTCTTTGTGAACGTTTTTAACTTTGTTTCTATGTTTTTGAGTCAAATCCAAGTGATTAACAATCCCTCCTAATCCCCGGTCCAGAACGATCCCTACTTGCACCTATACTACAAATGATAAAAAGAGGGTTAATTTGTGTGCGTATAAATCTCGCATCAATAAGTATCATGCGCTTTCATAGTTACGAATGCCTCGTCAACACCTATGATTTCCATTGAACCTAATGATCTTTGATTGTCTTTCTATTATGCGCTTTCATATAGAAAACTTTTAAGGAATAATTTGATTGCAATGCGCTAATTCCATTCAATTCAATGACCTAAGGGAAATCTGAGAGTTAATTTAAGCGTACCTGATGCGAGATTTATACGCACACAAATTAAACCCTCTTTTTGTCAATTTGTAGTATAAGTGTAAGTAGGGATCGTTCTGGACCGGGGATTAGGAGGGATTGTTAATCACTTGGATTTGACTCAAAAATGTAAAAACACAATATAAAACACTATATTAGACTCAAAGAATTCAAAAATACTTTAAAACATAAACTAAACAGATTCTAAGCATTAAAGAACAAGAAAGTAAAGGGGGGTTTAGGACTTGACAAAAATTGAAATAACGAAACAAGTTAATAAACTAGACAGAATGTAAATATGAATATGATGAAAGTATGGATGAATGGATGCTAGCCAAGGGGTTCATCTCCACACATGTTACACTTGCATAATAAAATGATTTCCAATTGCATTTCAATAAATCATTAATTCTCAACACTCCAAGTTAATTAGATCCGCTTAAATTAACCTTCAAATCTTCCTAACGTTATTGAATTGGATGATTGCATACGACAACCCAAAACATTCCCCACAAGTCCCCTACATGATTGCATAATAGAGATACAAGCAAGAATCATTACGCTCTATGAAGATTATAAGTTTTGACGAGACATTCGTTACTATGGAATACGCATGAAACTTATGCCAAGAATTCGTTTAACGCGATTGTTTATAAGCAACCTCCACTACTTGTGAATATAAGTTCATAACGATTAGGTGAAATTCACTTATATTCTAGCGTCAAATTCATGCATGAAAATTAAGTGTGCACTCTCAATAAACATACATAAATAGGTTATCAATAAAACAGTTAAACAAATTGAATTCACAACTTATGAAACGTAATTAGAAGTAATCAAATCAAAATGCAAGCATAAACATATATTTCGAATCTCCCCCTAGCTAAAGGGGGGTTTAGTTCCTCATACAAAACAAAGAGAATTGAAATTAAACATTGAAATCAAAGAAACGCCTAAACATTCCAACAACTCAAACTTGAATTGTATGAACGTTTAGGCTCTCTTCTCTTCCTCTTTATTGTAGCATAAGGTCTAGGGATAATTGGTTTGGGGGATGGAAGTGTGGAATGGAAGAGGAGTGGTGGAGAAGTGGAAGGGGAATGGAAAAATGGTGTTTGGATTATAAGGGGAGAGATGGGAAGCTCACGGCTAGGGAAGGTTAAATGTGTTTGTAATGTGTTGTGTATGAAATGAGATGTTCATGAATGAATGAATGCAAGGGTATTTATAGGAGTAGTGGAGGGAACATATGGCTATGTCATTTGTAGGTGAAGTAGGTGGATGTTGTAGGTGAAGTAGGTGGATGTTGTAGGTGAAGTGGATGTTGTAGGTGAAGTGGATGTTGTAGGTGAAGTAGGTGGATGTTGTAGGTGAAGTGGGTGGATGTTGTAGGTGAAGTAGGTGGATGTTGTAGGTGAAGTGGATGTTGTAGGTGAAGTAGGTGGATGTTATGTTAAGTGATAAGTGATAAGTGATATGATATGTGGTTATGATATGATAAGTGGTTAAGTGGTGATGATAAGTGATAAGTGATTAAGTGATATGATATGTGGTGATGATAAGTGATAAGTGCATGTGGGTTAACTAATGAAGGAAATGCATGTTCAATGACAATGTGTTAGAATGGATGTGTGTTATGCATGGCATGATTGGGATTAGGAAAGGTTTAAATGTCCTAAAACTAAAGAGAACAAGGTTCCAACACTTCGGCTCCAATTAGGTCTTCAATTTCGTCCAACACTTTGGCTTCAAGCATAAGCTATCCGTCCTTAGCCCAAAAGTGCTCCAAAAGTCTCCAAAATGCATCTTTTTGCTCCTTTAGCCCTTTGGACCTACAAACACACGAAAATAGCTTAAAGTACTAAAATAACTAAAGAAACATAACGTAAATGTACGAGAACAAGCTATTTAAGTCGCATGAATATGCTCCTATCAGTACCTAATTAACTTGGGGTGTTGAGGTTCATAAATTCATCGAATAAGCAACTGGAGATTATTTTGTATGCAAGTATGCCATGTGTGGAGAAAAACCTCCTAGCCATCTCACCATCCATTTAATTCCACCAATTTCGTCAGAATCTGCCTATTTTACATATTTGTTTTGTTTGTTTGATTTTCGTCCAAAACCAAATCCCCAATTGTCTTAGAGTGTCTAATTAGTTAGAATATGTTTTAGATTGTGTTTTTGAGTGTTTTGATTCAAGTTGTTACCCAAATTCGTCCAAATTTGTGTTTAGGCTCAAAACTGCCCAGATTGTGTTTTTAAGGCAGTTTTGAGTGTTTTTAGCCTATTTTGAGTTTTGTGAACGTGTTTGAGTCTTTTTAAGTGAGTTTAAGTGTTTTAAAGGTTAGTTTTATTTATTTGAGTCAGTTTAGAGTGTTTAGCAAGCCCTCCTAATCCCCGGTGTAAGAACGATCCCTACTTATTTATATGCTACAATTGTCAAAAGAGGGTTAATTTGTGTGTTAAGCTAATTTTCGCATCAAATTTTGGCGCCGTTGCCGGGGATTAGCAACTTTGCTAATCCCTTGGTTCTTTTCTTTTTGGTTTAGTTGTTTTCGTTTTAGTTTCTAACTTAGTGTTGTTTTCTTTGTTTGTTGTTACTTTTGATATTTGATTTAGTTCTCTTTCTTTGATTTTAGGTAGTAGAGAAGTAAGATATGGATTTTGCTAGCATTCAAGCTCAATTGGCAAATCTTACTTCTCAATTGTCGCCGTATGCCGAAAGGACCACAATGCAGAGTGTCCCTACATTTGGTGCTTCATATAGGCAAGGATTTCAAGCCAATCAATGTCCACAAAGAGATTGGAGGGATCATTCAAACTCTATGTGGTGGGAAGCTCAACAAGTTCAACGTGAAGCATATTGGCAGCCATATGAGGAGTTCTATTCAAGACTGATAGGAGCATATTCATGCGACTTAAATGGCTTGTTCTCGTGCATTTACGTTATGTTTCTTTAGTTATTTTAGTCCTTTAAGCTATTTTCGTGTGTTTGTAGGTCCAAAGGGCTAAAGGAGCAAAAAGATGCATTTTGGAGATTTTTGGAGCACTTTTGGGCTAAGGATGGATAGCTTATGCTTGGAGCCAAAGTGTTGGACGAAATTGAAGACCTAATTGGAGCCAAAGTGTTGGAACCTTGTTCTCTTTAGTTTTAGGACATTTAAACCTTTCCTAATCCCAATCATGCCATGCATAACACACATCCATTCTAACACATTGTCATTGCACATGCATTTCCTTCATTAATTAACCCACATGCTCCCATTACTTATCATAACCACATATCATATCACTTATCACTTATCACTTATCATAACCACTTATCACATCATAACCACATATCATATCACTTATCACTTATCACTTATCATCATCACTTTAGCTTTAATTCACATGAACATTCACTCACCACAAACATTTCACATGCTTTCCTATTCAATTAAATCAGCCACATGCATTCATCATCATAACCTAGCTGTCATTCCACTTCATTGCACATGCATCTTCAAAGAAATCAGATTTCCATCATATTCACATGCATTCATCATCATAACCTAGCTGTCATTCCACTTCATTGCACATGCATCTTCAAAGAAATCAGATTTCCATCATATTCACATGCATTCCATCTTTTAATTTAATCACATGCACATTCACCTTGCTTTGCAGAAAATCCACTTCATAACATATGCATCTTGGCAGATTTCACATGCACTCATGCACATTCACCTTAATCATTCACATAGCTTTAATCCACATGCATTTCCACCTAGATTTCCACCTCACAACCACCAGAAATTGATGCGAGATTTATACGCACACAAATTAAACCCTCTTTTCGTCAAATTGTAGTATATGTATAAGTAGGGATCGTTCTGGACCGGGGATTAGGAGGGATTGTTAACCACTTGGATTTGACTCAAAAACGTAAAATAACAATATGAAACACTATACTAGACTCAAGGAATGCAAAACTAAACTTTAAAACACTAAAACAAACCAAAAGACTCAAAACAACACAAACACACTCAAATCTGCCTAAAAACCACTTTCTGGGCAGATTTGAGCACAAACACGAATTTGGACGAATTTGTGTAACAAAATGACTCAAAACGTAAAAACACAATATAAAACACTAAACTAACTCAAAGAATGTAAAACTAAACACTTAAAACATTAAAACAAACCAAAAGACTCAAACATCACCCAAAACACTCAAAACTGCCTTAAAATCACTTTCTGGGCAGTTTTGAGCACTTTGGTGAATTTGGACGAAATTGGGAAATAAAATGAATCAAAACACTTTAAAACATAAACTAAACAAATTCTAAACACTAAAGAACAAGAAAGTAAAGGGGGGTTTTAAATTGACTAGAATTGAAATAACAAAACAAGTTAATAAACTAAACAGATTGTAAAACGAATTTGATGGAATGGATGATAGAATGGCTAAGGGATTCATCTCCATACATGTTATACTTGCATAATAAAATGATTTCCAATTGCATTTCAATAAATCATTAATTCTCAACACTCCAAGTTAATTAGGTCCGCTTAAATTAACCGTCAAGTTTTCCTTAAGTTAATGAATTGGATGATTGCATACGACAACCCAAAGCATTCCTCACAAGTTCCCTACATGAATTGCATAATAGAGATACAAGCAAGAATCATTAAGTTCTTTGAAAACTATAAGTGTTGACGAGGCATTCGTTACTATGATTGCATGAAACTTATGCCAAGAATTCGTTTAACGCGATTGTTTATAAGCAACCTCCACTACTTGTGAATATAAGTTCATAACGATTAGGTGAAATTCACTTATATTCTAGCGTCAAATTCATGCATGAAAATTAAGTGTGCACTCTCAATAAACATACATAAATAGGTTATCAATAAAACAGTTAAACAAATTGAATTCACAACTTATGAAACGTAATTAGAAGTAATCAAATCAAAATGCAAGCATAAACATATATTTCGAATCACCCCCTAGCTAAAGGGGGGTTTAGTTCCTCATACAAAACAAAGAGAATTGAAATTAAACATTGAAATCAAAGAAACGCCTAAACATTCCAACAACTCAAACTTGAATTGTATGAACGTTTAGGCTCTCTTCTCTTCCTCTTTATTGTAGCATAAGGTCTAGGGATAATTGGTTTGGGGGATGGAAGTGTGGAATGGAAGAGGAGTGGTGGAGAAGTGGAAGGGGAATGGAAAAATGGTGTTTGGATTATAAGGGGAGAGATGGGAAGCTCACGGCTAGGGAAGGGAGAATGTGTTTGTAATGTGTTGTGTATGAAATGAGATGTGCCTGAATGAATGAATGCAAGGGTATTTATAGGAGTAGTGGAGGGAACATATGGCTATGTCATTTGTAGGTGAAGTAAGTGTGTGAGGTTGGTGAAGTAAGTGGATGTTGTAGGTGAAGTAGGTGGATGTTGTAGGTGAAGTAGGTGGATGTTGTAGGTGAAGTGGATGTTGTAGGTGAAGTAGGTGGATGTTGTAGGTGAAGTAGGTGGATGATATGTTAAGTGATAAGTGATAAGTGATATGATATGTGGTTATGATATGATAAGTGGTTAAGTGGTGATGATAAGTGATAAGTGATTAAGTGATATGATATGTGGTGATGATAAGTGATAAGTGCATGTGGGTTAACTAATGAAGGAAATGCATGTGCAATGACAATGTGTTAGAATGGATGTGTGTTATGCATGGCATGATTGGGATTAGGAAAGGTTTAAATGTCCTAAAACTAAAGAGAACAAGGTTCCAACACTTTGGCTCCAATTAGGTCTTCAATTTCGTCCAACACTTTGGCTTCAAGCATAAGCTATCCGTCCTTAGCCCAAAAGTGCTCCAAAAGTCTCCAAAATGCATCTTTTTGCTCCTTTAGCCCTTTGGACCTACAAACACACGAAAATAGCTTAAAGTACTAAAATAACTAAAGAAACATAACGTAAATGTACGAGAACAAGCCATTTAAGTCGCATAAATATGCTCCTATCAAATACCCCCACACTTAGCTTTTGCTAGTCCTCGAGCAAAACAGAAAAACAAAACAAAAAGAACAAAACACAACCTACACCTTCCAACAATCGTATCAGGGACTTCCAATGCACATGACAAGTTAAAAATCATTATTCTCACAGATTTGAGCCATCTTTACACTTAAGTACATTCTTAATCATAGTCACCACATACTAGTTCACAATTAAGCATTTAAAACCATGTTTTGAATGTAGTAACATGCCTTAGAGAATTCCCTCAATTTCTTACTAGATGTACTCTCGTTTTTCACACAGATTTTCTGACTACACACCCTACACTAGGTATATGTGAGAAGATTGATGTAAACATGTAGACGAACACTCACATATGTTATAATAAGGAAAGCATTTTCTGGAGTTAATAAGCATGTTTAGATATGATCTCATGAATGGAATGCTACTACTTAGACGCGAGAACCAGTGACACCATAAGCTCATACCAAGTTCAAACTCCACAATTGAAATACATAACACTCAATATAGAAGTCAAGGGTTGTAACGGGGCTTGGGGTAATTGGCTAAAAATGAAAGGTAAGGATAACAAACGTTCTTCAAGCAATAGTGAGCAAAGTATTGAATTAGGCACTTAGAATTCACTTTTGAATGAAAACTCAACTTTTGAACAAAAAGGGAGAGTTTAGACAATTTACACTCAGAATTGGTGTTTTGGAACCTTTCTTCAATCACTTATTCTTTCATTTTTTTTTTTTTTTCTTTTCTCTTTTTTTTTTTTTTTCTTTTCTTTTGAATCTCAAAACATCAACACTTAAACATTCTCTCCCCCACACTTATTTTCTTTCATAATGTAACTCAAAAGGAATTCAATTAAGTCATGCTCACTATCTTTTAAGAACAAGGGTGGGGATTGTCCTAAACTAGGCTAGGTGAGGAAAATGTGGGTAAACAAAGAATAAAGGCTAAACAAGGCTCAATGGGGTTAAAACTTACAACATATACGAAGTATGGGAAGTAAGGCTATTTGGCTATGGTGGTGGTCACTACACAACTTCTTCTTGAATATGTGTTATGCAAATCAATAACATGCTTTGAATGAAATGGGCATGAGTTCTAGCATTTGGAACTATATGATGAAACGCCTTCTAAGTAGCAACCAAGCAAGGAATAATGAGATCATGCAACAACTTTAGAAAACAAAGAATCACAGAATATAACTCTCCAAAGAAGGTAATGGCTCGAGTCTCACAGGGATGTAGCGTTATTATGAGTTCCTTCCTTCAAGCATGTTACAAAAACGAATTTTTCTTTTATGATTGCATGTGAAGTCATACATTATAACCATAACTAAACATATACCAAGAGTAAATCAAACTTCATCCATGTTTATAACTCTTTTTAACAGTCATGCAATTACAAACCAAATCCTCATCATAACGTTGGAAGGTTCCCTAAGACACAAAAACAACTCAAAACACTCTTTTTAGGCTTTTCAAAAAAATGTTTTTCAAATTTTTATGTGATTTTCGGAGTTATAAAACAAAACACGCTAAAACAGTTTAAAAACACCTTAAAAACATTTAAAACAGCAAGGAACAACACTTGAAGTTATGGGTGATAAAATTCAACGAATTTGCATCAACATACTTAGTTACCCCCCCCCCCCCCCACACTTAAATCAAACATTGTCCTCAATGTTTTAAGCATAGATTCACACAAAGCATAAGTAAATACACAAAAAGCACTTAAACATACTAAACATGGCAGAATGTAATTAACAAAGAGAAGAGTTTAGAGACGCAAATCTGGTTATAGAGTGTAAATTCCATCTTCTCCTTGGTAATTGCATTGAGGCTTTTGATCTTTGTGATTCCACAGGCTTACTCTTGAACTGGTTTCTGCCCATCGTTGATTTTCCTTTGTGCTACTTCTTGAACTGGGCAGCATGATGGTTCATTTGGTCTCCCCCGAAGGTCTGAGCTTACCCCTTTGGTCTGTTTCTTTGTTCAATCTTTCCAATTCGTATTGAAAATGGTTGGAGGATAACTCAGCCTATGTTTGTCTCCACATGCTTCAATGTATCATTTTCACTTGCCTTACTAGCTCCCCTTTGCAGAAGTGGTCCCTTCTCCGGAAGTGTATCAACCGTTGAAGATGACTACTCAAGAGCAACGCTAGGTAAGCAATCAGGAATAGATTCCAGGCAGTTGGCTCCAGATCGGAAGACTGACTCCAAGTGCCGGCTGATTGCTTCTTTTACTTTGCCATGCGAGTAAGAACAAGGACAAAGAAAAAGACAGGGAAAGAGCATGATATGAGATACTTTTGCTTTTGATCTTAATGATATGAGATACCTTTGCTTTTGAAGAAGCGGTGAATGAATCAGCACATGTATTTGTTGTGCTGTTTCCTCCTGGGTCATCTGTACTCCAGGCATCTGGTATCATCTTTGGGGAAGAAGAAAGAATTGAGTATTTTGAAAGGCTTTGCTGGGAGTGCGCCCTCAGAGGTGAGGGAGAGGTGGGCATTTTCTTCAGGTTTGCCCTGCCATAAAAGACGAAGGTCGACATATATAGAGATAATATCAAGTGGTGGTACTTTTTACCCTTGTCGACAAACGTTTTGATCCCGCAATTCCGGCTTTTTGAAATAGTGGCGCCTCTTCGATCTCTGAATACGCCTCTTCGATTTCTGAGCAGGCGCCCCTTCGATTTCTGAACGACGCCCCTTCGCTTTCTGAACGACACGTGGTAGTGCAGATGCGGCTCCTTTTGACAAAGCTGCACGCGTCTTCTGAAAAGCAGAGAAAGTGTCGCCGAACTTTGCGCTTGTCGGCTAAAGATATGTAGTTGCGGTGATGGCCTCCACGTGTTGTCTGAAAAGAAGAAATCTTTTGACAAAGTTGAACGCGTCTTCTGAAAAGCCGAGAAAGCGTCGCCAAAATTACGCCGAAAATTCCGGCTTTTTGAATCGGTGGACGCGTCGCCTTGGCTTTTTTATTGAGCTATCGATCACCACAACAAACACACTCTGAAGATTTCCCATTCTGGAAGATCGACTCCGGCCCTTTGAAATTTAACTCCATCCCTTTTCTTTGAACACTTTTGAAAAATGGCAAACTCATCGAACCTTAGCTTGGAATTGAGCCTTAGCAGTGATACGGGCGCACCGCGTCAAGGTAACGTATGGCGCCCTTCTTTCTTATCTTCTAACGGTCTTCTTACAGGTGAAGACTCCGTGATGCAGGACGCCACAACAGCTACAATAGTAGCTAGGAACCTCCTCACTCCAAAAGATAGTAGGCTGCTGTCAGGACGGTCCGATGAGTTGGCCGTTCAAGAGTCCCTCGCACTTAGTGTTCAGTGTGCGAGTTCTGTGTCCAACATGGGCCAACGCCTGCTTGCCCGCTCCCGTCAGGTGGAATCATTGATGGCAGAGGTGGAGAGTCTTAAGCAAGAGATCCAGCAGCTTAAGTACGAGAATAGAAGTTTGCATGTGCTTGCAAATAACTATTCGTCGGGCATGAAGAGAAAGCTTGATGAGCTGCAAGAATCTGAGGGTCGAATTCACAGTGACCGTCAAAGGCTTGCGGCTTGTCTCCAGAGGCACCTTTTTCCTGGGTCATCCAGCGCTTGGCCAAGTATTGAGGCCTGGAATGCTCTAGCTCCGATGGCTTCCGCTCCGATGCCTCCCGCTTCTGCGCCTTCTGCTCCTATGCCTTCCGCTTCTATTCCTTCTGCTTCGACGCCTCGTAGCGGGGCTTCACGTAAACATCCTCTGTGAAGGCTCCATCTTTCTCCATGTTTAGTATCTTTTTTTTTTTTTTTTTTTTTTTTTTTTTTACATAAATAAAATCAAACGGCATGGAATTTATCTTTGAATGGGCGGTGATACTTGAAATGATCCGGTAATAGTTTAAATTCCAGATTGGGTGCCTGAATCATTAACCACATGTTAGTATAAAAGAAAATTGAAATTCGGGGAGGCGGCTTACCTGTGTGCTCCAAAATGAACTCCAGAATAAACACCCCTTCGAAAGTTATGACTTGTCCCGTGTCATAAAATCCAACTTCCTTGGGAATTGTGGTTTCAAATATGTCCTCTTTGATGCCTTCTACGTCTTCTCCAGCCACTACCTTCTCTTGAATCATTCTTCTTGGTGTACAAAGTCCTTTGAAGAATTCAACACCATCTAAAACTTGCTGTGTTGCACCAAGAATTGGAATAGCATTTTGCACCTTTGGGAAGGCTTCCACGATGTCCTTTTTACTCTCTTCTTGGTTGGGAATCAAAAACCTGCTAGGAAAAGGGACATTGGGTGGAATAACATCAGAATAACATGGAATTGGGACGTCCTTACTGGTGGTGGGTGGTTTAGAGGCCTTAGGGGGCTGCGGCAAGGGTTGTTCTACCCTTGCCGTGTGCATGTCTTCTTCCTCCTCCTCAATTAGCAGCTCGTCATCCACTTCTAGGCTATGTTTGGACATTTTTAGGTCAGCTCCAACCTCCATAGCACTTCCCAAAGTGATAGCATTATGGATTTCAAAATTTTCCTTCGAGTTTTCAATAGTTGAGTTGGAAAGTTCACTTTGCTCTTGAATTTGTTTCATGAACTCCATAATCTGCCCAAATTGCTCGTCCAATTTACCCAACTTCTTGTCTTGATTTTGTTCGTCCTGCGTCAAAGAGGTTAGTAATTGAAAATTTTTATCATTATCCATGGACATACTTGAACTTGTTTGGAATTGTTGTGGGGGAGGTTGTGGTGGCTGCATAGGTGTTGTATTGAACTCCTCATATGGTTGCCAATATGCTTCTTGTTGAGCCTCCTTGGCTTGATTTTGTGACCCCTGCGCCAAAGAATTTATTTCATTAAGAATTTGAATATAATCTATTGGCGAACTTGAATTTAATTGAGCATATTGCATATGAAGTTGTGGTGGCTGCATAGGTCTTGAATAGAACTCCTCATATGGTTGCCAATATGCTTCACGTTGAACTTGTTGATCTTCCCACCATATAGAGTTTGAATGATCCCTCCAATCTCTTTGTGGACATTGATTGGCTTGAAATCCTTGCCTATATGAAGCACCAAATGTAGGGACACTCTGCATTGTGGTCCTTTCGGCATACGGCGACAATTTAGAAGTAAGATTTGTCAATTGAGCTTGAATGCTAGCAAAATCCATATCTTACTTCTCTAGTACCTAAAATCAAAGAAAGAGAACTAAATCAAATATCAAAAGTAACAACAAACAAAGAAAACAACACTAAGTTAGAAACTAAAACGAAAACAACTAAACCAAAAAAAAGAAAAGAACCAAGGGATTAGCAAAGTTGCTAATCCCCGGCAACGGCGCCAAAATTTGATGCGAGATTTATACGCACACAAATTAAACCCTCTTTTCGTCAAATTGTAGTATATGTATAAGTAGGGATCGTTCTGGACCGGGGATTAGGAGGGATTGTTAACCACTTGGATTTGACTCAAAAACGTAAAATAACAATATGAAACACTATACTAGACTCAAGGAATGCAAAACTAAACTTTAAAACACTAAAACAAACCAAAAGACTCAAAACAACACAAACACACTCAAATCTGCCTAAAAACCACTTTCTGGGCAGATTTGAGCACAAACACGAATTTGGACGAATTTGTGTAACAAAATGACTCAAAACGTAAAAACACAATATAAAACACTAAACTAACTCAAAGAATGTAAAACTAAACACTTAAAACATTAAAACAAACCAAAAGACTCAAACATCACCCAAAACACTCAAAACTGCCTTAAAATCACTTTCTGGGCAGTTTTGAGCACTTTGGTGAATTTGGACGAAATTGGGAAATAAAATGAATCAAAACACTTTAAAACATAAACTAAACAAATTCTAAACACTAAAGAACAAGAAAGTAAAGGGGGGTTTTAAATTGACTAGAATTGAAATAACAAAACAAGTTAATAAACTAAACAGATTGTAAAACGAATTTGATGGAATGGATGATAGAATGGCTAAGGGATTCATCTCCATACATGTTATACTTGCATAATAAAATGATTTCCAATTGCATTTCAATAAATCATTAATTCTCAACACTCCAAGTTAATTAGGTCCGCTTAAATTAACCGTCAAGTTTTCCTTAAGTTAATGAATTGGATGATTGCATACGACAACCCAAAGCATTCCTCACAAGTTCCCTACATGAATTGCATAATAGAGATACAAGCAAGAATCATTAAGTTCTTTGAAAACTATAAGTGTTGACGAGGCATTCGTTACTATGATTGCATGAAACTTATGCCAAGAATTCGTTTAACGCGATTGTTTATAAGCAACCTCCACTACTTGTGAATATAAGTTCATAACGATTAGGTGAAATTCACTTATATTCTAGCGTCAAATTCATGCATGAAAATTAAGTGTGCACTCTCAATAAACATACATAAATAGGTTATCAATAAAACAGTTAAACAAATTGAATTCACAACTTATGAAACGTAATTAGAAGTAATCAAATCAAAATGCAAGCATAAACATATATTTCGAATCACCCCCTAGCTAAAGGGGGGTTTAGTTCCTCATACAAAACAAAGAGAATTGAAATTAAACATTGAAATCAAAGAAACGCCTAAACATTCCAACAACTCAAACTTGAATTGTATGAACGTTTAGGCTCTCTTCTCTTCCTCTTTATTGTAGCATAAGGTCTAGGGATAATTGGTTTGGGGGATGGAAGTGTGGAATGGAAGAGGAGTGGTGGAGAAGTGGAAGGGGAATGGAAAAATGGTGTTTGGATTATAAGGGGAGAGATGGGAAGCTCACGGCTAGGGAAGGGAGAATGTGTTTGTAATGTGTTGTGTATGAAATGAGATGTGCCTGAATGAATGAATGCAAGGGTATTTATAGGAGTAGTGGAGGGAACATATGGCTATGTCATTTGTAGGTGAAGTAAGTGTGTGAGGTTGGTGAAGTAAGTGGATGTTGTAGGTGAAGTAGGTGGATGTTGTAGGTGAAGTAGGTGGATGTTGTAGGTGAAGTGGATGTTGTAGGTGAAGTAGGTGGATGTTGTAGGTGAAGTAGGTGGATGATATGTTAAGTGATAAGTGATAAGTGATATGATATGTGGTTATGATATGATAAGTGGTTAAGTGGTGATGATAAGTGATAAGTGATTAAGTGATATGATATGTGGTGATGATAAGTGATAAGTGCATGTGGGTTAACTAATGAAGGAAATGCATGTGCAATGACAATGTGTTAGAATGGATGTGTGTTATGCATGGCATGATTGGGATTAGGAAAGGTTTAAATGTCCTAAAACTAAAGAGAACAAGGTTCCAACACTTTGGCTCCAATTAGGTCTTCAATTTCGTCCAACACTTTGGCTTCAAGCATAAGCTATCCGTCCTTAGCCCAAAAGTGCTCCAAAAGTCTCCAAAATGCATCTTTTTGCTCCTTTAGCCCTTTGGACCTACAAACACACGAAAATAGCTTAAAGTACTAAAATAACTAAAGAAACATAACGTAAATGTACGAGAACAAGCCATTTAAGTCGCATAAATATGCTCCTATCAGAAATCAACCAAAAACGTGCATTCCCTTTCATTTCTGTCAAAACACATGCATTTCCACCCTTTAATCACATGCACAAACAGCCACATGCATCTCCCATCACCATTTCAGATTTCCACCAAGTTCCTAGCTGTCATGTTCCCCCCATTTCACCTATAAATACTCATTCATTCATTCTCATTCATACACAATCCATTCACCACAGAAATAAGGCCTTTGTGCCAGAAATTCACCCATTCCAAACACTCTTCCATACACTCATCCATTGCAGAAATGTAGACCATCAAACTCCCTTGTGCCATGCTCTCCCTTACAATCCAAACACCATCCTTCCATTCCTCCACCACTACCCAAACCATTCACACCATCAAACTATCCTTAGACCTTGTGCTACAACGAAGAGGAAGAGAAGAGTGCCTAAACGTTCATACAATTCAAGTTTGAGTTGTTGGAATGTTTAGGTGCTTCTTTGATTTCAATGTTTAATTTCAATACTCTTTGTTTTGTACGAATGAGGAATGGAAGATAAGAGGGCCTAAACGTTCATACAATTCAAGTTTGAGTTGTTGGAATGTTTAGGTGTTTCTTTGATTCTCTTTGTTTTGTACCATGAGGAACTAAACCCCCTTGGTTAGGGGGTGATTCGAATATATGTTTATGCTTGCATTTTGATTTGAATACTTCTAATTGCGTTTTATAAGTTGTGGATTCAATTTGTTTAACCGTTTGATTGATAACTTATTTATGTATGTTTATTGAGAGTGCACGCTTAATTTTCATGCATGAATATGACGCTAGAATATAAGTGAGTTTCACCTAATAGTTATGAACTTATATTCACAAGTAGTGGAGGTTGCTTATAAACAATCGCGTTAAATGAATTCTTGGCATAAGTTTCATGCAATCCATAGTAACGAATGCCTCGTCAACACTTATAATTTTCATAGAGCGTAATGATTCTTGCTTGTATCTCTATTATGCAATCATGTAGGGGACTTGTGGGGAATGTTTTGAATTGTTGTATGCGCTAACCCATCCAATTCAATAACGTTAGGAATATTTGAAGGTTAATTAGTGCATCACGGTTAACCCGGGGTGTTGAGAATTCATGGTTTATTGAAATGCAATTGGAAATCATTTATTATGCAAGTATAACATGTATGGAGATGAACCCCTTGGCTAGCATCCATCCATTCATTACATTTCATCACATTCATATATACTATCTGTCTTAATTCGAATCTGTACATTTTATTTAATTTCGTATAAAACTCAATCCCCCTTTACTTTATTGTCCAATTTAGTAGAAAGTGTTTTAGTTTATGTTTATAAGTGTTTTGATTCATTTTGTTACATAATTTCGTCCAAATTCACCAAAGTGCTCAAAACTGCCCAGAAAGTGATTTTAAGGCAGTTTTGAGTGTTTTGGGTGATGTTTGAGTCTTTTGGTTTGTTTTAATGTTTTTAAGTGTTTAGTTTTACATTCTTTGAGTTAGTTTAGTGTTTTATATTGTGTTTTTACGTTCTTGAGTCAAGTTATTACTTAATTTCGTCCAAATTTGTGGTTTTGCTCAAATCTGCCCAGAAAGTGGTTTTTAGGCAGATTTGAGTGTGTTTGTGTTGTTTTGAGTCTTTTGGTTTGTCTTAGTGTTTTAAAGTTTAGTTTTGCATTCTTTGAGTCTAGTATAGTGTTTCATATTGTTATTTTACGTTTTTGAGTCAAATCCAAGTGGTTAACAATCCCTCCTAATCCCCGGTCCAGAACGATCCCTACTTATACTTATACTACAATTGTCAAAAAGAGGGTTTAATTTGTGTGCGTTTAAATCACGCATCAAATTTTGGCGCCGTTGCCGGGGATTAGAAAATTTGCTAATCCCTTGGATTGTTTTATTTTCGTTTGTTTTTATTTTATTCCAGATTCTTAATCTTGTTTTGTTTCTTGTTTTAGGTACTTGTTTATGACTCGGAGTTCTCATCCGATTCGTGAACATATCCTGGAGTGATTGGGTTCTTCGTCCGGCTGCAAGACGTAAAAGAAAGCGCTACTTGGGAGGCAACCCAATGATTAAAAAAAAAAAAAAAAAAAAAAAATTTCATATATTAAATAAATTACTAAACATGGAGAAAGGTGGTGCTTCACAAAGGTTGTTTACGTGAAGCCCCACTACGAGGCGTCGAAGCGGAAGGCTTTGAAGCGGAAGGCATCGGAGCGGAAGGCAACGGAGCAGAAGGCATCGGAGCAGAAGGCATCGGAGCAGAAGGCATCGGAGCGGGAGGCATCGGAGCTAGAGCATTCCAGGCCTCAATACTTGGCCAAGCGCTGGATGAGCCAGGAAAAAGGTGCCTCTGGAGGAAAGACGAAAACCTTTGACGGTCACTGTGAATCCGACCTTCAGACTCTTGCAGCTCATCAAGCTTCCTCTTCATGCCCGTCGAATAGTTGTTGGCAAGCACGTGCAAACTTCTATTCTCGTACTTAAGCTGCTGGATCTCTTGCTTAAGTCTTTCCACCTCTGCCATCAATGATTCCACCTGACGGGACCGAGCAAGCAGGCGTTGGCCCATGTTGGACACAGAACTCGCACACTGAACACTAAGTGCGAGGGACTCTTGAACGGCCAACTCATCGGACCGTCCTGACAGCAGCCTACTATCTTTTGGAGTGAGGAGGTTCTTAGCTACTATTGTAGCTGTTGTGGCGTCCTGCATCACGGAGTCTTCACCTGTAAGAAGACCGTTAGAAGATAAAAAAGAAGGGCGCCATACGTTACCTTGACGCGGCGCGCCCGTATCACTGCTAAGGCTCAATTCCAAGCTAAGGTTCGATGAGTTTGCCATTTTTCAAAAGTGTTCAAAGAGAAGGGATGGAGTTAAATTTCAAAGGGCCGGAGTCGATTTTCAAGAATGGGAAATCTTCAGAGTGTGTTTGTTGTGGTGATCGATAGCTCAATAAAAAAGCCAAAGCGACGCGTCCACCGATTCAAAAAGCCGGAATTTCCGGCGTAATTTAGGCGACGCGTTCTCAGCTTTTCAGAAGACGTGTTCAGACTTTGTCAAAAGATTTCTTCTTTTCAGAAAACACGTGGAGGCCATCATCACAACTACACATCTTTAGCCGACAAGCGCAAAGTTCGGCGACGCTTTCTCTGCTTTTCAGAAAACGCGTGCAACTTTGTCAAAAGGAGCCGCATCCGCACTACTACGTGTCGTTCAGAAAGCAAAGGGGCGTCGTTCAGAAATCGAAGGGGCGCCTGCTCAGAAATCGAAGAGGCGTCGTTCTGATATCGAAGAGACATTTGTCGACAAGGGTAAAAGAACAGTACCACCACTTGATATTATCTCTATATATGTCGACCTTCGTCTTTTATGGCAAGGCAGACCTGAAGAAAACGCCCAACTCTCCCTCACCTCTGAGGGCGCACTCCCAGCAAAGCCTTTCGAAATACTCAATTCTTTCTTCTTCCCCAAAGATGATACCAGATGCCTGGAGTACATATGACCCAAGAGGAAACGGCGGATTGAAGTGTGCTGATTCATTCACCGCTTCTTCAAAAGCAAAGGTATCTCATATCATCAAGGTCAAAAGCAAAAGTATCTCATATCATGCTCTTTCCCTGTCTTTTTCTTTGTCCTTGTTCTTACTCGCATGGCAAAGTAAAAGAAGCAATCAGCCGGCACTTGGAGTCAGTCTTCCAATCTGGAGCCAACTGCCTGGAATCTATTCCTGATTGCTTACCTAGCGTTGCTCTCGAGTAGTCATCTTCAACGGTTGATACACTTCCGGAGAAGGGACCACTTCTGCAAAGGGGAGCGAGTAAGGCAAGTGAAAATGATACATTGAAGCATGTGGAGACAAACATAGGCTGAGTTATCCTCCAACCCTTTTCAATACGAATTGGAAAGATTGAACAAAGAAACAGACCAAAGGGGTAAGCTCAGACCTTCGGGGAAGACCAAAAGAATCCTGCTGCCCAGTTCAACAGTAGCACAAAGGAAAATCAATGATGGGCGGAAACCAGTTCAAGAGTAAGCCTGTGGAGTCACTATGATCAAAGCCTCAATGCAATTACCAAAGAGAAGAGGGAATTTACACTCCATAACCAGATTTGCGTCCCTAAACTCTTCTCTTTGTTAATTACATTCTGCCATGTTTAGTATGTTTAAATTGCTTTTTGTGTGCTTACTTATGCTTAAAACATTGAGGACAATGTTTGATTTAAGTGTGGGGGGGTAACTAAGTATATTTAATGCAAATTCGTGGGATTTTATCACCCATAACTTCAAATGTTGTTCCTTGCTGTTTTAAGGTGTTTTTAAGTTGTTTTAGAGTGTTTTAGTATGTTTTGTTTTTATAACTCCGAAAATCACATAAAAATTTGAAAAACATGTTTTAAAAAGCCTAAAAAGAGTGTTTTGAGTCGTTTTTGTGTGTTTGTGTCTTAGGGTACCTTCCAACACAATGATAAGGATTTGGTTTGTAATTGCATGACGGTTAAAAAGAGTTATAAACATAGAGAAAAGTTTGATTTACTCTTGGTATATGCTTGGATATGGTTATAATGTATGACTTCACATGCAATCATAAAAGAAAAATTCGTTTTTGTAACATGCTTGAAGGAAGGAACTCAAACAAACGCTACATCCCTGTGAGACTCGAGCCATTACTTTCTTTGGAGAGTTATTTTCTGTGATTCTTTGTTTTCTAAAGTTGTTGCATGATCTCATTATTCCTTGCTTGGTTGCTACTTAGAATGCAATTGTATCATGATAGAACTAAATGCTAGAACTTATATCCGTTTCATTCAAAGCATGACATTGAATTGCATAATATATATCAAGATGAAGTTGTTGCCACCATATCCAAATAGCCTTACTTCCCATATTTCGTATATATTAGTTTTAACCCCGTTGAGCCTCGTTTAGCCTATTTTCTTTGCTAACCACATCACCCCTTACCTAACCTAGAGTAGGACTTTCCTATACCCTTGTTCTTGAAGTATAGTGAGCATGACTTAAATGAATTCCTTTTGATTAATATGTTGCAGAAAATAAGTGTGGGGGAAGGGATTTTTGTGTGTATGTATGTGCCTAAGTCTTAAAGGAGGCACGGGAAAAAGAAAAAAAATGTGAGAAAAAGAAGAAGAAAAGAAAGAAAAAGAGTGAAAATAAGTGAGAATGGACTCACAAGTGTGATTGTTGAAGAAAGGGCCCAAAAAGTTTGAATATGGCCCTAAGTTTTGTGTGACTTCCCCTTGGGTGTTCAAAGTTGACTTCTGTGTTCTAAAGGGAATTCTAAGTGCCTGATTCAATACTTTGCTCACTATTGCTTAAAGAACGTTTGTTTTCCCTATCCTTTCATTGTTAGCCAACTCCCCAAGCCCCGTTACAACCTTTGACTTCTATCTTGATCGTTATGTGTTCAATAATGTGGAGTTTGGAATTGATATGAGCTTATGGAATCACTGGTTCTCGTTCTAAGTAGTAGCATTCCATTCATGAGATCATATATATTGATGCGTGAATTTATACGCACACAAATTAAACCCTCTTTTCGTCAAATTGTAGTATATGTATAAGTAGGGATCGTTCTAGACCGGGGATTAGGAGGGATTGTTAACCACTTGGATTTGACTCAAAAACGTAAAATAACAATATGAAACACTGTACTAGACTCAAAGAATGCAAAGCTAAACTTTAAAACACTAAGACAAACCAAAAGACTCAAAACAACACAAACACACTCAAATCTGCCTAAAAACCACTTTCTGGGCAGATTTGAGCACAAACACAAATTTGGACGAAATTAAGTAATAACTTGACTCAAGAACGTAAAAACACAATATAAAACACTAAACTAACTCAAAGAATGTAAAACTAAACACTTAAAACATTAAAACAAACCAAAAGACTCAAACATCACCCAAAACACTCAAAACTGCCTTAAAATCACTTTCTGGGCAGTTTTGAGCACTTTGGTGAATCTGGACGAAATTGGGAAATAAAATGAATCAAAACACTTAAAAGCACAAACTAAATTGATTTCTAACTAAATTGGACATTAAAGTAAAGGGGGATTTAGATTTATACGAAAATTGAAATAACAAAACAAGTTCATAAACTAAACAGATTGTAAAACGAATTTGATGGAATGGAATGAATGGATGATAGAATGGCTAAGGGGTTCATCTCCATACATGTTATACTTGCATAATAAAATGATTTCCAATTGCATTTCAATAAACCATGAAACTCAACACCCCGGGTTAATCGTGATGCACTAATTAACCTTCAAATCTTCCTAACGTTATTGAATTGGATGGGTTAGCGCATACAACAATTCAAAACATTCCCCACAAGTCCTCAACATGAATGCATAGAAGAGATACAAGCAAGAATCATTACGCTCTATGAAAATTATAAGTGTTGACGAGGCATTCGTTACTATGGATTGCATGAAACTTATGCCAAGAATTCGTTTAACGCGATTGTTTATAAGCAACCTCCACTACTTGTGAATATAAGCTCATAACGATTAGGTGAAACTCACTTATATTCTAGCGTCATATTCATGCATGAAAATTAAGCGCGCATTCTCAATAAACATACATAAATAAGTTATCAATCAAACGGTTAAACAAATTGAATCCACAACTTATGAAACGCAATTAGAAGTAATCAAATCAAAATGCAAGCATAAACATATATTTCGAATCCCCCCCCTAGCCAAGGGGGGTTTATGTCACAACCCGTCCCGGAATTTTAATTCCGAGGACGTGAAGTTATGAAAATGCCCTTAAACGGGACTAAGGGGCGTAAAATATGTTGTAATTTGATGATTTGGGGATTGGGGAGGATCCCACCTCCCTCAAATCTCTCCCTCATTCCCGTGCCTTGTCTCTCTCTCTCTCTCCTCCCTCACAAATCTCTCATTCTCTGAGAGTTCTCTCTCTCTCCTTCGAACTCACACAGACCACCCACAAACCACCCCAAAACTATGCCAACGAAGGATCTAAGACCACCATCGTACTCCTGAAGACCACACGAACACGATGGTACCAATTTCAGGTGAGTTTCACTTCGGAAAACATGGATTTCAATTTCACTGTGCGTGTGCACTGTTCATGCACACGTAAAGATTGATGTTTTTTGGGATTTTGAAGCTTGTAGGAAGCTTGGTGAGGTCCTAAGGAAGCTCGGAGTGCTTCGTTTGAAGGATTTGGACATCGGGATCACGAACTGTAAGTTTGGCCGAATTTTCGTATTTTTGGAAAAGTTTGATTCCGTTGTTTTTAGGCCCTAAAACTAGTCCAACGTGGTAGATTATGATTAGGGCTTCATTTTGGTATAAATTACGTGAAAAATGGACGTAGGAACACGGAGAACGACAAGTTCAAAGTTTGGCCGGAGCTGTCGGGGCTTTTTCCGGCGAAACCACGGCGAGTTAGGGGTCGAGACAGGTATGGATGTGTTCGTCTCGTCAATACCTTCATTTTGATATATAGTACGTCGAAAATGGTTAAGAAATGAAGAAGTTATGACACTTTGAAATTTACCCAGAAATTCCGGCAAAACACCATCTCCGGCGAAACCAGTCCGGCGACGCGAGGAAGAAGATGCGCGCGTGGGCAGCGCGTGAACAGTGCGCGTGGGGGCGCGTGAGAGCTCCAAATTGAGTTCTGAAAATTGTCACGCGTTCGTGACGTCGTGTAGATCACCGTGGTATATTCATACACCCAAATTGAGCAACGTATGAGAAAGTTATGGACGAATGTTTGGTGTATGCGCGTTAAATAACGTCAATTTGGTTACTTTTTGTATAGGTGAAAATTATACAGAGGAAGAATGTAACCAAGCTAGGGGAGGTTCAGGAACCTATGAGACGCCGATGTGATCAGTGAGTGGGCAGTTATTTTTCAGTATATATATATATACGTATGCTTGACGTATTTCCCAGAAAACGTATTTTAAAAGAAATACGAATTAATTAACCTGTCATATATGCATCATATTTTAATATGTGCATTACCATAATTATGCATACTGTTGCATGGTGCTGAGGAGGCCCAGGTAAGCTACGATTGAAATACTATCATCACATGCATTAGTAGTGGCATATATTTATATATGTGTATTTAGTGCTGTGGACGCACAGGTAAGTGCCAGGTAAGTGGTATTCATGTTGTTATGCAGTAGTAGTTTGAGATGTTAGAGAGCTCATAATCTGCACCCCGGTGTTAGTGCTCCCGCCCAGGGCCAGGGCACAGTCCTTCACGTGATGTTCACCAGCACCACACGCTCGCCTTGGATCCAAGTAGGTGCAAGCCTTGTCGTACAGACCACATTAGGTGGTTCCGACTCGTAGGTGACCCGCGATTATTCGCACAGTCTTCACGTGATCGTAGCACTAGAGCGTATATATTACACCCAGTCTTGTCGTACAGACCACGTTAGGTGGTTCCGACTCGTGTGCAGATTCAGATATTGAGTTGAGATTGGAGCTCTATCTGCAGCCGTACAGGTCACGTTAGGTGACTCCCGGCTGCCAGATTATATGTTATTGATGTGAATTACGCTTGAGCACTTACATTTGATTATGAGTTTCCGTTGTGGCATATTCTCGAGCATGAATGGCATATTTATGAGCATGAATGATATATCTTTGAGCATGACTGGCATATCTATACATACGTATATATGTTATTTTCTGGGAAACTATACTTGTTTTACAGCGAGGGGTTAGTATATGCAAAAGAGAAAAGAAGGTTTTGAATACGTTCGTTTTGCTGACCCACTCAATTTTGTTTTGCGCCCCTCCAGGTTTAAGGAAATGCAAAGGTGTGGTGACTACGAGGAAATTCAACGGTGTTCTGACAGAATGGCCAAAAATTAGGACTCACCTTTGGGTGTTTCATCTTAGAAATTGTATCTTTAAAGCTTCCGTACTGTGTAAATGGTTACGTCACTCTCACGTGACGGCCAGCATGCCCTCCTTCGGGACGGGGTGTGTCAAGTTGGTATCAGAGCCTAGTTTCAATCTTGGACATCTTGAGAAGTTCTAGTAAATTCTGTCAGAACTACACCGCCTCGTAGCAAACCACGTAGTTAGAGGAATTTAGTCTCCCTGATTTAGCTGTTAGGGGAAGCTATTATTTTGGTGATTCAGTATATTATCAAAAAGGGACATTTTAAGATGGGTTATGAGTTGAATTTGAATCACCTTATGAAATGATGAACTTGAGGGAGCAAAGTGATGGATTAATCATTTGGAAAAGATGTTTTGGATTATGCAAGTCAAAGGAATCTTCCTTTTGACAGAAGGGTTGAGACGACTACATGGTTTGAGTTATGAACTTGTATCCTGGTGGAAACAGGAGTATAATTCGTTGTCACCAAAGGAAACAGCCGATTGAGAATTGTTTAAGGATTTGTTTAAAGAAAAGAATTATTTCCTTTGGCATCTTATGATGGTAGAAAGCAAGAGTTTGCAAATGTGAGACAAGGAAAGCTGACGATCAATGAGTATTATAAAAAGTTCTCAGACTTGCCTCGTCCCATTTGAATATTGCTGCTATTTTGATTGAAGTGTTATATTGCTTTAGGCTGGGTGGCATAAGGCAATGGTATTTTGGGTGACCACTATCCATTGTAATTCTTATCAGGAGTATACAAGGTGTTGTTGAGCCTTAAGGACTCTGAGAACATGTTCAGCGAGAGTAAAGAAGAATGATAAAAGAATGGGAATCAAAAGAGGACGATAAAGTTAATGATTCGTCATAACAAGAATATAGAAAGATTCGGAACTTCAAAAGAAGTGAAGCTAATTCTAGTTCTTTTGGCAAAGGTTTTAATGCCATTGACCAGAGGCGAAGTGATAGATGTATTGGTAATCCCAGATATCAGAGACAAGGTGATTTTGGTAAAAGAAATGTACCTTTGGGCTGTAGGTACAATAATGGACACCTTTGAGAATGTAGGCGAGAAAGCAGTGGACGCTCTACAAGTGGATAGATGGGACATAAAACTGCAAATTATGTCCAAAGCCAATAGAATCCCTAGCAGTCTTCTTTGCCACAACTGGTGTCGATCCAGCAAGTTCCTGGATCTATTAATTATGGTCAGTTAGGCCGTGGTGTACATGAAAGAAGTATTTACACTAATAGAGGTTGTGGGAGACAACAACAAGCCCAGGGATGTGTTAACTACACATCACTGCAAGATACTCAGAATTATTTGGATTTGATTAGGGGTACGATAATTATTCTTAATGACTTAGCTAGAGTCTATTTGGTAATAATGTAGAAATTTTACGTTATTAATGTTATTGCCTTGAAAGTAGTAAATAAACGCGGTTGAGACGTGTGTATGTATTTCCTAATGAGTGGCAAAATAGTAATATTACACCCTCGAGAGTTGTTGCTTACTTATCGAGACAACGATGATTTATCAGTATTGCGGGCTGCAGACCGTAATATTAATAACTTATTCGTGGATTCGTTAAGCAAGTAAATCGGTAGGTTATCCTATGTTAGTATCGTACTTATTCAGAGTGCTCAGTATTAGTAGAGTATGTATTGTTGCTAGCTACTTTTGTTCCATTAGATCGTAGATTTCGATGTTATTCTAGAGCATATTATGTTATATACAGTGATGAGTTGCAGACCACGCGAGGTGGTACTGAATGTATGCAAGATATACATGATACGATGAGTTAATTATGAGTTATATATGCAGCCGAGGGCTGAGTTGATTAGAATGAAAGAGTATGAGCTATGTTTATAGCTGAATGTTGACTGGATTATATGTTATTTTCCATCGGTCTGGATGACTAGAGATTACTTTTGTAAGTATGCAAAGTGGAGTAAGGCAGGCCGTTATTTATGCTGTGAGAGCAAAGAGATTATTATCAAAAGGCTGCCAAGGATATTTATCTCATGTGGTGCTAAATGATGTCACTACTAGTAGTGTGGAAGAAGTGGGAGTAGTCAAACATTTACCTGACGTTTTCCCTGAGAATTTACCTGGATTGCCGCCAGTCAAAGATGTAGAGTTCACTATTGATTTGTCTTCAGGTACAAACCATATATTATAGAATGTTACCTTTTGAACTAAGAGAATTGGAAATTGGTTGATAAAGGTTTTTATTTAACCTAGTGCATTACGTTGGGGGAACCCCAGTTTATTGGTGAGAAAGAAAATGGACGTTAAGGCTGTGCTTTGATTATAAGCAGTTGAATCGAGTAACAATTGAAAACCGTTATTCGTAACCTCACATTGATGGTTGTTTGATCAGCTTCTAGGTGGTTGTATATTTTCTAAGTTTGACTTGAGGTTTGGATATTATTAGTTGAAGATTATCGGTGAAGATGCCCTTATGATAACTTTCAGGACTCGTTAAGGTCATTTTAAGTTTTGGTGATGCCATTCGGAGTGACGAATGCATCTACTACTTTATGAATTTGATGAATGAAGTATTCCAATGATATCTAGACCGATTTGTTGTTGTTGTTATTGAAAAGATTGATAAGACTAGATCAAAGTATGCTAAACATCTTAAATTGGTATTGCAAAGATCGAAGGAACGTCGATTGTATGCTAAGTTTAGCAAATGCCAATGTTGGATGAATCAAGTAGCATTTTTGAGATATATTATATCTGCTTCAGGTATTCAAGTGAATTCATAAAAGGTAGCAGAAATTGAGAATTTAGAACAATCACGAATCGTGATTGGGATTTGGAGTTATCCTAGCTTAACAAGCTATCATGGACGGTTCGTGAAAGATTTTTCAGTCATTGCTTTGTCATTGACGAGATTGTTGAGAAAAGAGGTTATGTATGAGTGGGAAGGAAATTATGAGCAAAGGATTCAACAACTGAAGTATTTCCTCACTCATGCACGTATTTTAGTATTCCCAGAAGATAGTGGTAATCATAAATTTTAGTGATGTTTCTTGAATGGTATTGGATGCATGTTGATGCAAATGTTAGGGTGATTACATACATTTCACGACAAAAGGAACCTCATGAAATGAATTACCCTACTGGTGATTTGGAAGTCATGATTACCATTCTTGCTGTGAAGTTATGAAGACATTATATTTGGTAAGAATGCAAGATTTTTACGAATCCAAAAAGTCTCCAATATCCATTACTTGGAAGGATTTTGATATGAGACAGCGAAGATGGATTGAATTGTTTAATGAACATAATTGTACGACCAGGGTGATCGTAAAATTGTTCTAGCTGATGCACTTGGTGAAAAGACTGTGGTAGGAGTTGATGTCTGGCACGCTTGCCAAGATTATCTTCTTGTGGATTGGAAATCAACTGAAGTAAAGTTGAGAATGGAAGTTTGAGAAGAAGTTGTAATTGCTAATTTTCAAGTTAAGTCTTTTTAGTAAGGTCGTACTCAAGACTCAAATGGTTAACAAAGAAAATTAAGAATTAACCAAGGTAAAGAAAGAAGGGAAAAAGAAAGATTGCTGAATTTGAGAATAGGATGGTTATGATTGAACTTGAAGTGATAATTGATCAATGTACCAAGTTAGTACATTTACTCCAGTGTTGAGTAACAACCACAGTGCAACAGTACTTATATGTTTTATGGAGAAGAGATTTGGGTTACGGAACTGCTGAGTTTCTTAAGTATGTTGGTTGCACAGTTTCTAAAGTAACGCCATAAGGACCATGAAATGTGTCAATTTTTGTTGATTTGTGGAAGAAATACTTCTGGATAGAGAAGATTCGATCACGAAAGAGTTTTGGTAGGCCCTGAAACTATGGGTGAGTCTTCTCAAAGTATTCAAGTGATTAAGTTTAACCTGAGAGTAGCCAGGAATGGCAAAAGAGATTAATAGTTGAACATGTCACTAATCGAGTGTTTAACGTAGATGATCTTATAATTTTGAAGTTTTCACTTTAGAAAAGTATGATTCGGCTTGGAAAGGAAAACAAATTAAGTCCTAAGTACATCGGACTTTATGTGATCATCGAAGAGTAAGTGAAGTTGCTTGAATTACTTCTAGAGTTATTTTAAGAGCATGATGTGTTTCATGATTCAACATTTTTAGAAATTTCATCACGAAAAGAAATAGTGAGATTTGGAAAGGAGACAAAATAAGTCTTAAACACATCAGACCGTTTTTGACCACTAAAGGGATCGATGAAGTTGCATACAAGTGGTGATGTCTTCAAAATTGGCTAAGGTGCATAATGTATTATATTTCGATGTGTTGTCACTAGGTGGCAGATTCGTCACATGGAGTTCCGGTGCAACTGTTGAGAATTAATCCGGATTAAACTGGTTGAGGAACCAAGGACGACTTTGGATTGGAAAAAGATTGTATTGAGAATTAAGACAGTGTAATTGGTAAAGAATTTGCGAAGAAAGCATTCAGTGGAAGAAATTACGTGGGAGAATCGGATGAGAGAGATTTATCCGAAGCTATTGTATGAGTTTAGATGATTAAGTTGGTTGTTGGAATTTCGGGGACGAAATTCTATAAGGAGGGAAGGTTGTCACAACCCGTCCCGGAATTTTAATTCCGAGGACGTGAAGTTATGAAAATGCCCTTAAACGGGACTAAGGGGCGTAAAATATGTTGTAATTTGATGATTTGGGGATTGGGGAGGATCCCACCTCCCTCAAATCTCTCCCTCATTCCCGTGCCTTGTCTCTCTCTCTCTCTCCTCCCTCACAAATCTCTCATTCTCTGAGAGTTCTCTCTCTCTCCTTCGAACTCACACAGACCACCCACAAACCACCCCAAAACTATGCCAACGAAGGATCTAAGACCACCATCGTACTCCTGAAGACCACACGAACACGATGGTACCAATTTCAGGTGAGTTTCACTTCGGAAAACATGGATTTCAATTTCACTGTGCGTGTGCACTGTTCATGCACACGTAAAGATTGATGTTTTTTGGGATTTTGAAGCTTGTAGGAAGCTTGGTGAGGTCCTAAGGAAGCTCGGAGTGCTTCGTTTGAAGGATTTGGACATCGGGATCACGAACTGTAAGTTTGGCCGAATTTTCGTATTTTTGGAAAAGTTTGATTCCGTTGTTTTTAGGCCCTAAAACTAGTCCAACGTGGTAGATTATGATTAGGGCTTCATTTTGGTATAAATTACGTGAAAAATGGACGTAGGAACACGGAGAACGACAAGTTCAAAGTTTGGCCGGAGCTGTCGGGGCTTTTTCCGGCGAAACCACGGCGAGTTAGGGGTCGAGACAGGTATGGATGTGTTCGTCTCGTCAATACCTTCATTTTGATATATAGTACGTCGAAAATGGTTAAGAAATGAAGAAGTTATGACACTTTGAAATTTACCCAGAAATTCCGGCAAAACACCATCTCCGGCGAAACCAGTCCGGCGACGCGAGGAAGAAGATGCGCGCGTGGGCAGCGCGTGAACAGTGCGCGTGGGGGCGCGTGAGAGCTCCAAATTGAGTTCTGAAAATTGTCACGCGTTCGTGACGTCGTGTAGATCACCGTGGTATATTCATACACCCAAATTGAGCAACGTATGAGAAAGTTATGGACGAATGTTTGGTGTATGCGCGTTAAATAACGTCAATTTGGTTACTTTTTGTATAGGTGAAAATTATACAGAGGAAGAATGTAACCAAGCTAGGGGAGGTTCAGGAACCTATGAGACGCCGATGTGATCAGTGAGTGGGCAGTTATTTTTCAGTATATATATATATACGTATGCTTGACGTATTTCCCAGAAAACGTATTTTAAAAGAAATACGAATTAATTAACCTGTCATATATGCATCATATTTTAATATGTGCATTACCATAATTATGCATACTGTTGCATGGTGCTGAGGAGGCCCAGGTAAGCTACGATTGAAATACTATCATCACATGCATTAGTAGTGGCATATATTTATATATGTGTATTTAGTGCTGTGGACGCACAGGTAAGTGCCAGGTAAGTGGTATTCATGTTGTTATGCAGTAGTAGTTTGAGATGTTAGAGAGCTCATAATCTGCACCCCGGTGTTAGTGCTCCCGCCCAGGGCCAGGGCACAGTCCTTCACGTGATGTTCACCAGCACCACACGCTCGCCTTGGATCCAAGTAGGTGCAAGCCTTGTCGTACAGACCACATTAGGTGGTTCCGACTCGTAGGTGACCCGCGATTATTCGCACAGTCTTCACGTGATCGTAGCACTAGAGCGTATATATTACACCCAGTCTTGTCGTACAGACCACGTTAGGTGGTTCCGACTCGTGTGCAGATTCAGATATTGAGTTGAGATTGGAGCTCTATCTGCAGCCGTACAGGTCACGTTAGGTGACTCCCGGCTGCCAGATTATATGTTATTGATGTGAATTACGCTTGAGCACTTACATTTGATTATGAGTTTCCGTTGTGGCATATTCTCGAGCATGAATGGCATATTTATGAGCATGAATGATATATCTTTGAGCATGACTGGCATATCTATACATACGTATATATGTTATTTTCTGGGAAACTATACTTGTTTTACAGCGAGGGGTTAGTATATGCAAAAGAGAAAAGAAGGTTTTGAATACGTTCGTTTTGCTGACCCACTCAATTTTGTTTTGCGCCCCTCCAGGTTTAAGGAAATGCAAAGGTGTGGTGACTACGAGGAAATTCAACGGTGTTCTGACAGAATGGCCAAAAATTAGGACTCACCTTTGGGTGTTTCATCTTAGAAATTGTATCTTTAAAGCTTCCGTACTGTGTAAATGGTTACGTCACTCTCACGTGACGGCCAGCATGCCCTCCTTCGGGACGGGGTGTGTCAGTTTAGTTGAATTTAAACATTGGAATCAAAGAAACACCTAAACATTCCAACAACTCAAACTTGAATTGTATGAACGTTTAGGCCCTCTTCTCTTCCATTCCTCATTCGTACAAAACAAAGAGTATTGAAATTAAACATTGAAATCAAAGAAACACCTAAACATTCCAACAACTCAAACTTGAATTGTATGAACGTTTAGGCCCTCTTATCTTCCTCTTCATTGTAGCACAAGGTCTAAGGATAGTTTGATGGTGTGAATGGTTTGGGGAGTGGTTGGAGTGGCTGCAATGGAGGAGAAAAGTGTTTTGGTGGCTGCTGCAAGGGTGTGGAGAGGTTTTGACGAATTTCTGGAATATGGAAGAGTGAATGAATGAAATGTGTATGAATGAGTGTGTATTTATAGGTGAAATGGGGGGAACATGACAGCTAGGAGGGAATGTGGCTGCATGTTTGAATGATTAAAGGATGCATGTGGGTTGGAATTGCATGTGCAATGAATATGTGGCTGCATGTGCAAGGGGACAATCTGAAAATGCATGTGAAAGCATGTGTTGGCTGCAATGATGAAATGGATGGGAGTGCATGTGGCTTAATTAATTAAAGGGAGTGCATGTGCAATGTTTTAAAGGATGGAATGCATGTGAATATGATGGAAATCTGATATGGTGATGGGAGATGCATGTGGCTGATTTATGCATGTGAATGCATGTGGCTGCAATGGATTAGGAATCCTTCAATTTCGTCCATTCCTTTTGCTCCAAACATAAGCTATCCATTCCAAGTCCAATTTTGCTCCAAAATGCTCCAAAATGCATCTTTTTGCTTCCTTAGCCATATGAACCTAAAAACACACGAAAATGGCTTAAACGACTAAAACAACTATGAATTAACAATATAAATGCACGAAAACATGCTAAGTAAGTCGCCTAAATATGCTTCTATCATATATACATGTTAATAATTCCAGAAAATGCTTTCCTTGTTATAACATATGTGAGTGTTCGTCTACATGTTTACATCAATCTTCTCACATATACCTAGTGTAGGGTGTGTAGTCAGAAAATCTGTGTGAAAAACGAGTGCATATCTTGTAAGGATTTGAGCAAATTCTCTAAAGCATGTTACTACATTCAAAACATAGTTTTAAATGCTTAATTGTGAAATAATATGTGGTGACTATGAGTAAGAATGTACTTAAGTGTGAAGATGACAAAAATCTATGGGACTAATGATTTTTAACTTGTCATGTGCATTGGAAATCCGTGAGACGATTGTTGGAAGGTGTAGGTTGTGTTTTGTTCGTTTTGTCTAGTTTCGTGTTCTTTTGTTGTTTTGTTTTGCTCGAGGACTAGCAAAAGATAAGTGTGGGGGTATTTGATAGGAGCATATTCATGCGACTTAAATGGCTTGTTCTCGTGCATTTACGTTATGTTTCTTTAGTTATTTTAGTCCTTTAAGCTATTTTCGTGTGTTTGTAGGTCCAAAGGGCTAAAGGAGCAAAAAGATGCATTTTGGAGATTTTTGGAGCACTTTTGGGCTAAGGATGGATAGCTTATGCTTGGAGCCAAAGTGTTGGACGAAATTGAAGACCTAATTGGAGCCAAAGTGTTGGAACCTTGTTCTCTTTAGTTTTAGGACATTTAAACCTTTCCTAATCCCAATCATGCCATGCATAACACACATCCATTCTAACACATTGTCATTGCACATGCATTTCCTTCATTAATTAACCCACATGCTCCCATTACTTATCATAACCACATATCATATCACTTATCACTTATCACTTATCATAACCACTTATCACATCATAACCACATATCATATCACTTATCACTTATCACTTATCATCATCACTTTAGCTTTAATTCACATGAACATTCACTCACCACAAACATTTCACATGCTTTCCTATTCAATTAAATCAGCCACATGCATTCATCATCATAACCTAGCTGTCATTCCACTTCATTGCACATGCATCTTCAAAGAAATCAGATTTCCATCATATTCACATGCATTCATCATCATAACCTAGCTGTCATTCCACTTCATTGCACATGCATCTTCAAAGAAATCAGATTTCCATCATATTCACATGCATTCCATCTTTTAATTTAATCACATGCACATTCACCTTGCTTTGCAGAAAATCCACTTCATAACATATGCATCTTGGCAGATTTCACATGCACTCATGCACATTCACCTTAATCATTCACATAGCTTTAATCCACATGCATTTCCACCTAGATTTCCACCTCACAACCACCAGAAATCAACCAAAAACGTGCATTCCCTTTCATTTCTGTCAAAACACATGCATTTCCACCCTTTAATCACATGCACAAACAGCCACATGCATCTCCCATCACCATTTCAGATTTCCACCAAGTTCCTAGCTGTCATGTTCCCCCCATTTCACCTATAAATACTCATTCATTCATTCTCATTCATACACAATCCATTCACCACAGAAATAAGGCCTTTGTGCCAGAAATTCACCCATTCCAAACACTCTTCCATACACTCATCCATTGCAGAAATGTAGACCATCAAACTCCCTTGTGCCATGCTCTCCCTTACAATCCAAACACCATCCTTCCATTCCTCCACCACTACCCAAACCATTCACACCATCAAACTATCCTTAGACCTTGTGCTACAACGAAGAGGAAGAGAAGAGTGCCTAAACGTTCATACAATTCAAGTTTGAGTTGTTGGAATGTTTAGGTGCTTCTTTGATTTCAATGTTTAATTTCAATACTCTTTGTTTTGTACGAATGAGGAATGGAAGATAAGAGGGCCTAAACGTTCATACAATTCAAGTTTGAGTTGTTGGAATGTTTAGGTGTTTCTTTGATTCTCTTTGTTTTGTACCATGAGGAACTAAACCCCCTTGGTTAGGGGGTGATTCGAATATATGTTTATGCTTGCATTTTGATTTGAATACTTCTAATTGCGTTTTATAAGTTGTGGATTCAATTTGTTTAACCGTTTGATTGATAACTTATTTATGTATGTTTATTGAGAGTGCACGCTTAATTTTCATGCATGAATATGACGCTAGAATATAAGTGAGTTTCACCTAATAGTTATGAACTTATATTCACAAGTAGTGGAGGTTGCTTATAAACAATCGCGTTAAATGAATTCTTGGCATAAGTTTCATGCAATCCATAGTAACGAATGCCTCGTCAACACTTATAATTTTCATAGAGCGTAATGATTCTTGCTTGTATCTCTATTATGCAATCATGTAGGGGACTTGTGGGGAATGTTTTGAATTGTTGTATGCGCTAACCCATCCAATTCAATAACGTTAGGAATATTTGAAGGTTAATTAGTGCATCACGGTTAACCCGGGGTGTTGAGAATTCATGGTTTATTGAAATGCAATTGGAAATCATTTATTATGCAAGTATAACATGTATGGAGATGAACCCCTTGGCTAGCATCCATCCATTCATTACATTTCATCACATTCATATATACTATCTGTCTTAATTCGAATCTGTACATTTTATTTAATTTCGTATAAAACTCAATCCCCCTTTACTTTATTGTCCAATTTAGTAGAAAGTGTTTTAGTTTATGTTTATAAGTGTTTTGATTCATTTTGTTACATAATTTCGTCCAAATTCACCAAAGTGCTCAAAACTGCCCAGAAAGTGATTTTAAGGCAGTTTTGAGTGTTTTGGGTGATGTTTGAGTCTTTTGGTTTGTTTTAATGTTTTTAAGTGTTTAGTTTTACATTCTTTGAGTTAGTTTAGTGTTTTATATTGTGTTTTTACGTTCTTGAGTCAAGTTATTACTTAATTTCGTCCAAATTTGTGGTTTTGCTCAAATCTGCCCAGAAAGTGGTTTTTAGGCAGATTTGAGTGTGTTTGTGTTGTTTTGAGTCTTTTGGTTTGTCTTAGTGTTTTAAAGTTTAGTTTTGCATTCTTTGAGTCTAGTATAGTGTTTCATATTGTTATTTTACGTTTTTGAGTCAAATCCAAGTGGTTAACAATCCCTCCTAATCCCCGGTCCAGAACGATCCCTACTTATACTTATACTACAATTGTCAAAAAGAGGGTTTAATTTGTGTGCGTTTAAATCACGCATCAAATTTTGGCGCCGTTGCCGGGGATTAGAAAATTTGCTAATCCCTTGGATTGTTTTATTTTCGTTTGTTTTTATTTTATTCCAGATTCTTAATCTTGTTTTGTTTCTTGTTTTAGGTACTTGTTTATGACTCGGAGTTCTCATCCGATTCGTGAACATATCCTGGAGTGATTGGGTTCTTCGTCCGGCTGCAAGACGTAAAAGAAAGCGCTACTTGGGAGGCAACCCAATGATTAAAAAAAAAAAAAAAAAAAAAAAATTTCATATATTAAATAAATTACTAAACATGGAGAAAGGTGGTGCTTCACAAAGGTTGTTTACGTGAAGCCCCACTACGAGGCGTCGAAGCGGAAGGCTTTGAAGCGGAAGGCATCGGAGCGGAAGGCAACGGAGCAGAAGGCATCGGAGCAGAAGGCATCGGAGCAGAAGGCATCGGAGCGGGAGGCATCGGAGCTAGAGCATTCCAGGCCTCAATACTTGGCCAAGCGCTGGATGAGCCAGGAAAAAGGTGCCTCTGGAGGAAAGACGAAAACCTTTGACGGTCACTGTGAATCCGACCTTCAGACTCTTGCAGCTCATCAAGCTTCCTCTTCATGCCCGTCGAATAGTTGTTGGCAAGCACGTGCAAACTTCTATTCTCGTACTTAAGCTGCTGGATCTCTTGCTTAAGTCTTTCCACCTCTGCCATCAATGATTCCACCTGACGGGACCGAGCAAGCAGGCGTTGGCCCATGTTGGACACAGAACTCGCACACTGAACACTAAGTGCGAGGGACTCTTGAACGGCCAACTCATCGGACCGTCCTGACAGCAGCCTACTATCTTTTGGAGTGAGGAGGTTCTTAGCTACTATTGTAGCTGTTGTGGCGTCCTGCATCACGGAGTCTTCACCTGTAAGAAGACCGTTAGAAGATAAAAAAGAAGGGCGCCATACGTTACCTTGACGCGGCGCGCCCGTATCACTGCTAAGGCTCAATTCCAAGCTAAGGTTCGATGAGTTTGCCATTTTTCAAAAGTGTTCAAAGAGAAGGGATGGAGTTAAATTTCAAAGGGCCGGAGTCGATTTTCAAGAATGGGAAATCTTCAGAGTGTGTTTGTTGTGGTGATCGATAGCTCAATAAAAAAGCCAAAGCGACGCGTCCACCGATTCAAAAAGCCGGAATTTCCGGCGTAATTTAGGCGACGCGTTCTCAGCTTTTCGGAAGACGTGTTCAGACTTTGTCAAAAGATTTCTTCTTTTCAGAAAACACGTGGAGGTCATCATCACAACTACACATCTTTAGCCGACAAGCGCAAAGTTCGGCGACGCTTTCTCTGCTTTTCAGAAAACGCGTGCAGCTTTGTCAAAAGGAGCCGCATCCGCACTACTACGTGTCGTTCAGAAAGCAAAGGGGCGTCGTTGATAGGAGCCTATTCATGCGACTTAAATAGCTTGTTCTCGTGCATTTACGTTATGTTTCTTTAGTTATTTTAGTACTTTAAGCTATTTTCGTGTGTTTGTAGGTCCAAAGGGCTAAAGGAGCAAAAAGATGCATTTTGGAGACTTTTGGAGCACTTTTGGGCTAAGGACGGATAGCTTATGCTTGAAGCCAAAGTGTTGGACGAAATTGAAGACCTAATTAAAGACCAAAGTGTTGGAACCTTGTTCCCTTTAGTTTTAGGACATTTAAACCTTTCCTTTATCCTTAGCCGTGCATAACATTCCAACATTCCACACTATCACATATCATACATCACATATCACTTATCACATATCATTCACCACTTATCATATCATACACTCAATCACTTATCACATATCACTTACCACTTATCATTCACCACATATCATTCACCACTTATCATATCATACATTCATTTATCACTTATCATAATCATTCACTTATCACTTAACATATCATAAACTTATCACTTATCACTCATAATCACCTACAACATCCACCTACTTCACCTACAACATCCACTACTTCACCTACAACATCCACCTACTTCACCTACAACCTCCACTTACTTCACCAACCTCACACATCCACTACTTCACCTACAACATCCACCTACTTCACCTACAACATCCACTTACTTCACCAACCTCACACACTTACTTCACCTACAAATGACATAGCCATATGTTCCCTCCACTACTCCTATAAATACCCTTGCATTCATTCATTCAGGGACATCTCATTTCATACACAACACATTACAAACACATTCTCCCTTCCCTAGCCGTGAGCTTCCCATCTCTCCCCTTATAATCCAAACACCATTTTTCCATTCCCCTTCCACTTCTCCACCACTCCTCTTCCATTCCACACTTCCATCCCCCAAACCAATTATCCCTAGACCTTATGCTACAATAAAGAGGAAGAGAAGAGAGCCTAAACGTTCATACAATTCAAGTTTGAGTTGTTGGAATGTTTAGGCGTTTCTTTGATTTCAATGTTTAATTTCAATTCTCTTTGTTTTGTATGAGGAACTAAACCCCCCTTTAGCTAGGGGGTGATTCGAAATATATGTTTATGCTTGCATTTTGATTTGATTACTTCTAATTACGTTTCATAAGTTGTGAATTCAATTTGTTTAACTGTTTTATTGATAACCTATTTATGTATGTTTATTGAGAGTGCACACTTAATTTTCATGCATGAATTTGACGCTAGAATATAAGTGAATTTCACCTAATCGTTATGAACTTATATTCACAAGTAGTGGAGGTTGCTTATAAACAATCGCGTTAAACGAATTCTTGGCATAAGTTTCATGCAATCATAGTAACGAATGCCTCGTCAACACTTATAGTTTTCAAAGAACTTAATGATTCTTGCTTGTATCTCTATTATGCAATTCATGTAGGGAACTTGTGAGGAATGCTTTGGGTTGTCGTATGCAATCATCCAATTCATTAACTTAAGGAAAACTTGACGGTTAATTTAAACGGACCTAATTAACTTGGAGTGTTGAGAATTAATGATTTATTGAAATGCAATTGGAAATCGTTTTATTATGCAAGTATAACATGTATGGAGATGAACCCCTTAGCTAGCATTCATCCATTCAATTCCATCACATTCATATTTACATTCTGTCTAGTTTATTAACTTGTTTCGTTATTTCAATTTTCGTAAAACCTCAACCCCCCTTTACTTTTAATGTTCATTTTAGTTAGAATTCAATTTAGTTTGTGTTTTTAAAGCATTTTGAGTTTTTGGTTTGTCTTAGTGTTTTAAACTTTAATTTTGAATTCTTTGAGTCTAGTTTAGTGTTTTATATTGTGTTTTTATGTTTTTGAGTCAAATCCAAGTGATTAACAATCCCTCCTAATCCCCGGTCCAGAACGATCCCTACTTGCACATATACTACAATTTGACGAAAAGAGGGTTTAATTTGTGTGCGTATAAATCTCGCATCAAATTTTGGCGCCGTTGCCGGGGATTAGAAAATTTGCTAATCCCTTGGATTGTTTGTTTCTGTATTGTCTTTTAGATTTAGTTTTTATTTGTGTTTTGTTTGTTAAGAACAACATGGCACTTGATAACGCTTCTCTTTTGTCACAGCTCATGGAAAGGTCCCAAATGCAAAGAGTTGATATATCTAATCTTCAATCAAGGAATAACGTGTTTTCCAATACTTACAATTCGGATTGGAGTGATCATTCAAACTCTATGTGGTGGGAACCTCAAAATGCTCAACAAGGAGGATATTGGCAGCCACCACAACCTCATATTCAATATGCCCAACCAAATTTAAGTTCGTCAATAGATTATAATCAAAAGCTTAACGAATTAATTTGTTTGGTGCAGGGCTCACAAAATCAAGACAATGAGGCTCGACAAGAAGACAAAAGGTTGGATCACTTGGAAAAGCAAATTGGGCAGATAGCGGAGTTCGTAGGACAATTTTGCGACCAAGGCAAACTCCCTAGTTCAACCATTGTAAATCCGAAGGGAGGATTTGAAGCACCTTTGCCGGAAGCACTTATTGCTCCTACGCCATCTAATTCAAGTAAGGTTGTTCCAATTAGTTCTAACCCCATTCCACCTAATATCCCTATTCCTTGCAGGTTCATGAATTCCAAGGAAGAAGAAAGTGAAAAAGACATCTTGGAAGACCTTCCAAAGGTGCAAAGTAGGGAATTTCATGAATTCATCAAAGGGGATATACTTGAGACAACAATGCCCAAAAAAAGTTGAATTTGATGACATTGGACAAGTCATAACCATCACATGCAATCTGGCCAAGTCCAATATCCCTGAAACTTTCAAAGGAGTGGTGTTTGTCATTGAGTTCTTGTCAGACAAAACAAGTAAGTCATTTTTTTCAAATTCCATTACATTTTATACTAACTTGTTGTTTTTTATGAATCAGGCACCTACATTAGAATTCAAACCAATGCCGGTTCACTTCAAGTATCACCTTCCATTCAAGGACCAATTCCATGCCGTTTGATTTTATTTATGTTAAAAAAAAAAAAAAAAAAAAAAAATAATAATAATAATAAAAGTGGCGAGGCTTCACAAAGGTTGTTTACTTAAAGACCCACTACGTGGCAAAACTCTTGAAGCGGAAGGCATCGAGACGGAAGGCATCGGGGCAGAAGACATAGGAGCGGAAGGCATCGGAGCTAGAGGCATCGCAGATAGAGCATTCGAGGCCTCAATACTTGGCCAAACGCTGGATGATCCAGGAAAAAGGTGCCTCTGGAGGAAAGACGAAAACCTTTGACGGTCACTTTGAATCCGACCTTCAGACTCTTGCAGTTCATCAAGCTTCCTCTTCATGCCCGTCGAATAGTTGTTGGCAAGCACGTGCAAACTTCTATTCTCATGCTTAAGCAGTTTGATCTCCTGCTTAAGACTTTCCACCTCTGCCATCAATGATTCCACCTGACGGGAGCGAGCAAGCAGGCGTTGGCCCATGTTGGACACAGAACTCGCACACTGAACACTAAGTGCGAGGGACTCTTGAACGGCCAACTCATCGGACCGTCCTGACAGCAGCCTACTATCTTTTGGAGTGAGGAGGTTCCTAGCTACTATTGTAGCTGTTGTGGCGTCCTGCATCACGGAGTCTTCACCTGTGAGAGGACCGTTAGAAGATAAGAAAGAAGGGCGCCATACGTTACCTTGACGCGGCGCGCCCGTATCACTGCTAAGGCTCAATTCCAAGCTAAGGTTCGATGGGTTTGCCATTTTTCAAAAGTGTTCAAAGAGAGGGGCGGATGGAGTTAATTCTGAAAGGGCCGGAGTCGATTTTCAAGAATGGGAATTCTTCAGAGTGTGTTTGTTGTGGTGATCGATAGCTCTATAAGAAGCCAAGGCGACGCGTCCACCAATTCGAAAAGCCGGAATTTCCGGCGTAATTTAGGCGACGCGTTCTCTGCTTTTCAGAAGACGCGTTCAACTTTGTCAAAAGATTTCTGACAAAGCTGAAAACACGTGGAGGCCATCATCGCATCTACACATCTTTAGCCGACAAGCGCAAAGTTCGGCGACGCTTTCTCTGCTTTTCAGAAGACGCGTGCAGCTTTGTCAAAAGGAGCCGCATCTGCACTACCACGTGTCGTTCAGAAAGCGAAGGGGCGTCATTCAGAAATCGAAGGGGCGCCTGCTCAGAAATCGAAGAGGCGTATTCAAAGATCGAAGAGGCGCCACTATTTCAAAGAGCCCGATTTGCGGGATCAAAACGTTTGTCGACAAGGGTAAAAAGTACCACCACTTGATATTATCTCTATATATGTCGACCTTCGTCTTTTATGGCAGGGCAAACCTGAAGAAAATGCCCAACTCTCCCTCACCTCTGAGGGCGCACTCCCAGCAAAGCCTTTCAAAATACTCAATTCTTTCTTCTTCCCCAAAGATGATACCAGATGCCTGGAGTACATATGACCCAGGAGGAAACGGCGGATTGAAGCATGTGCTGATTCATTCACCGCTTCTTCAAAGCAAAGGTATCTCATATCATCAAGATCAAAAGCAAAAGTATTTCATATCATGCTCTGTCCCTGTCTTTTTCTTTGTCCTTGTTCTTACTTGCATGGCAAAGTAAAAGAAGCAATCAGCCGGCACTTGGAGTCAGTCTTCCGATCTGGAGCCAACTGCCTGGAATCTATTCCTGATTGCTTACCTAGCGTTGCTCTCGAGTAGTCATCTTCAACGGTTGTTACACTTCCAGAGAAGGGACCACTCCTGCAAAGATTGAACAAAGAAACAGATAACAGGAGGAAGCTCAGACCTTCGGGGGAAACCAAAAGAACCATCCTGCTGCCCAGATCAAGAGTAGCACAAAGGAAAATCAATGATGGGCGGAAACCAGTTCAAGAGTAAGCCTGTGGAGTCACTATGATCAAAGCCTCAATGCAATTACCAAGGAGAAGATGGAATTTACACTCCATAACCAGATTTGCGTCCCTAAACTCTTCTCTTTGTTAATTACATTCTGCCATGTTAGTATGTTTAAATTGTTTTTTGTGTGTTTACTTATGTTTTGTGTGAACCATATGCTTAAAACATTGAGGACAATGTTTGATTTAAGTGTGGGGGGGTAACTAAGTTTATTTAATGCAAATTCGTGGGATTTTATCACCCATAACTTCAAATGTTGTTCCTTGCTGTTTTAAGGTGTTTTTAAGTTGTTTTAGAGTGTTTTAGTGTGTTTTGTTTTATAACTCCGAAAATCACATAAAAATTTGAAAAACTTGTTTTAAAAACCCTAAAAAGAGTGTTTTGAGTCGTTTTTGTGTGTTTGTGTCTTAGGGTACCTTCCAACACAATGATAAGGATTTGGTTTATAATTGCATGACGGTTAGAAAGAGTTATAAACATAGAGAAAAGTTTGATTTACTCTTGGTATATGCTTGGTTATGGTTATAATGTATGACTTCACATGCAATCATAAAAGAAAAATTCGTTTTTGTAACATGCTTGAAGGAAGGAACTCAAACAAACGCTACAACCCTGAGAGACTTGAGCCTATAACGTTCGTTGGAGAGTATAATCTGTGATTTCTTGTTTTCTAAAGTCGTTGCATGATCTCATTATTCTTTGCTTGGTTACCACTTAGAAGGCGTTTTATCATATAGTTCCAAATGCTAGAACTCATGCCCATTTCATTCAAAGCATGTTATTGATTTGCATAACACATATTCAAGAAGAAGTTGTGTAGTGACCACCACCATAGCCAAATAGCCTTACTTCCCATACTTCGTATATGTTGTAAGTTTTAACCCCGTTGAGCCTTGTTTAGCCTTTATTCTTTGTTTACCCACATTTTCCTCACCTAGCCTAGTTTAGGACAATCCCCACCCTTGTTCTTAAAAGATAGTGAGCATGACTTAATTGAATTCCTTTTGAGTTACATTATGAAAGAAAATAAGTGTGGGGGAGAGAATGTTTAAGTGTTGATGTTTTGAGATTCAAAAGAAAAAAAAAAAAAAAAAAAAAAAAAAAGAGAAAAGAAAAAAATGAAAGAATAAGTGATTGAAGAAAGGTTCCAAAACACCAATTTTGGGTGTAAATTGTCTAAATTCTCCCTTTTTGTTCAAAAGTTGAGTTTTCATTCAAAAGTGAATTCTAAGTTGATTCAAATGCTTTGCTCACTATTTCTTTAAAAACCTTTGTTTTCCATATCCCTTCTTTGTTATCCACATACCCCAAGCCCCGTTACAACCCTTGACTTCTATCTTGAGTGTTGTGTATTTCAATTTGTGGAGTTTGAACTTGGTATGAGCTTATGGTATCACTGGTTCTCGCGTCTAAATAGTAGCATTCCATTCATGAGATCATATCTAAACATGCTTATTAACTCCAGAAATTGCTTCCTTTGAAATACATATATGTGAGTGTTTGTTTTTATGATTACATCAATCTTCTCACATATAACTAGTTTAGGTGTGTAGTCAGAAAATCTGTGTGAAAAACGAGAGCATATCTTGTAAGGATTTGAGCAAATTCTCTAAGGCATGTTACTACATTCAAAACATGGTTTTAAATGCTTAATTGTGAAATAGTATGTGGTGACTATGATTAAGAATGTATTCAAGTGTGAAGATGACTAAAATCTATGGGAATAATGATTTTTAACTTGTCTTGTGCATTGGAAATCCGTGAGACGATTGTTGGAAGGTGTAGGTTGTGTTTTGTTCGTTTTGTCTAGTTTCGTGTTCTTTTGTTTTGTTTTGCTCGAGGACTAGCAAAAGATAAGTGTGGGGGTATTTGATAGGAGCCTATTCATGCGACTTAAATAGCTTGTTCTCGTGCATTTACGTTATGTTTCTTTAGTTATTTTAGTACTTTAAGCTATTTTCGTGTGTTTGTAGGTCCAAAGGGCTAAAGGAGCAAAAAGATGCATTTTGGAGACTTTTGGAGCACTTTTGGGCTAAGGACGGATAGCTTATGCTTGAAGCCAAAGTGTTGGACGAAATTGAAGACCTAATTAAAGACCAAAGTGTTGGAACCTTGTTCCCTTTAGTTTTAGGACATTTAAACCTTTCCTTTATCCTTAGCCGTGCATAACATTCCAACATTCCACACTATCACATATCATACATCACATATCACTTATCACATATCATTCACCACTTATCATATCATACACTCAATCACTTATCACATATCACTTACCACTTATCATTCACCACATATCATTCACCACTTATCATATCATACATTCATTTATCACTTATCATAATCATTCACTTATCACTTAACATATCATAAACTTATCACTTATCACTCATAATCACCTACAACATCCACCTACTTCACCTACAACATCCACTACTTCACCTACAACATCCACCTACTTCACCTACAACCTCCACTTACTTCACCAACCTCACACATCCACTACTTCACCTACAACATCCACCTACTTCACCTACAACATCCACTTACTTCACCAACCTCACACACTTACTTCACCTACAAATGACATAGCCATATGTTCCCTCCACTACTCCTATAAATACCCTTGCATTCATTCATTCAGGGACATCTCATTTCATACACAACACATTACAAACACATTCTCCCTTCCCTAGCCGTGAGCTTCCCATCTCTCCCCTTATAATCCAAACACCATTTTTCCATTCCCCTTCCACTTCTCCACCACTCCTCTTCCATTCCACACTTCCATCCCCCAAACCAATTATCCCTAGACCTTATGCTACAATAAAGAGGAAGAGAAGAGAGCCTAAACGTTCATACAATTCAAGTTTGAGTTGTTGGAATGTTTAGGCGTTTCTTTGATTTCAATGTTTAATTTCAATTCTCTTTGTTTTGTATGAGGAACTAAACCCCCCTTTAGCTAGGGGGTGATTCGAAATATATGTTTATGCTTGCATTTTGATTTGATTACTTCTAATTACGTTTCATAAGTTGTGAATTCAATTTGTTTAACTGTTTTATTGATAACCTATTTATGTATGTTTATTGAGAGTGCACACTTAATTTTCATGCATGAATTTGACGCTAGAATATAAGTGAATTTCACCTAATCGTTATGAACTTATATTCACAAGTAGTGGAGGTTGCTTATAAACAATCGCGTTAAACGAATTCTTGGCATAAGTTTCATGCAATCATAGTAACGAATGCCTCGTCAACACTTATAGTTTTCAAAGAACTTAATGATTCTTGCTTGTATCTCTATTATGCAATTCATGTAGGGAACTTGTGAGGAATGCTTTGGGTTGTCGTATGCAATCATCCAATTCATTAACTTAAGGAAAACTTGACGGTTAATTTAAACGGACCTAATTAACTTGGAGTGTTGAGAATTAATGATTTATTGAAATGCAATTGGAAATCGTTTTATTATGCAAGTATAACATGTATGGAGATGAACCCCTTAGCTAGCATTCATCCATTCAATTCCATCACATTCATATTTACATTCTGTCTAGTTTATTAACTTGTTTCGTTATTTCAATTTTCGTAAAACCTCAACCCCCCTTTACTTTTAATGTTCATTTTAGTTAGAATTCAATTTAGTTTGTGTTTTTAAAGCATTTTGAGTTTTTGGTTTGTCTTAGTGTTTTAAACTTTAATTTTGAATTCTTTGAGTCTAGTTTAGTGTTTTATATTGTGTTTTTATGTTTTTGAGTCAAATCCAAGTGATTAACAATCCCTCCTAATCCCCGGTCCAGAACGATCCCTACTTGCACATATACTACAATTTGACGAAAAGAGGGTTTAATTTGTGTGCGTATAAATCTCGCATCAGTCGTTCAGAAATCGAAGGGGCGCCTGCTCAGAAATCGAAGAGGCGTCGTTCTGATATCGAAGAGACATTTGTCGACAAGGGTAAAAGAACAGTACCACCACTTGATATTATCTCTATATATGTCGACCTTCGTCTTTTATGGCAAGGCAGACCTGAAGAAAACGCCCAACTCTCCCTCACCTCTGAGGGCGCACTCCCAGCAAAGCCTTTCGAAATACTCAATTCTTTCTTCTTCCCCAAAGATGATACCAGATGCCTGGAGTACATATGACCCAGGAGGAAACGGCGGATTGAAGTGTGCTGATTCATTCACCGCTTCTTCAAAAGCAAAGGTATCTCATATCATCAAGGTCAAAAGCAAAAGTATCTCATATCATGCTCTTTCCCTGTCTTTTTCTTTGTCCTTGTTCTTACTCGCATGGCAAAGTAAAAGAAGCAATCAGCCGGCACTTGGAGTCAGTCTTCCAATCTGGAGCCAACTGCCTGGAATCTATTCCTGATTGCTTACCTAGCGTTGCTCTCGAGTAGTCATCTTCAACGGTTGATACACTTCCGGAGAAGGGACCACTTCTGCAAAGGGGAGCGAGTAAGGCAAGTGAAAATGATACATTGAAGCATGTGGAGACAAACATAGGCTGAGTTATCCTCCAACCCTTTTCAATACGAATTGGAAAGATTGAACAAAGAAACAGACCAAAGGGGTAAGCTCAGACCTTCGGGGAAGACCAAAAGAATCCTGCTGCCCAGTTCAACAGTAGCACAAAGGAAAATCAATGATGGGCGGAAACCAGTTCAAGAGTAAGCCTGTGGAGTCACTATGATCAAAGCCTCAATGCAATTACCAAAGAGAAGAGGGAATTTACACTCCATAACCAGATTTGCGTCCCTAAACTCTTCTCTTTGTTAATTACATTCTGCCATGTTTAGTATGTTTAAATTGCTTTTTGTGTGCTTACTTATGCTTAAAACATTGAGGACAATGTTTGATTTAAGTGTGGGGGGGTAACTAAGTATATTTAATGCAAATTCGTGGGATTTTATCACCCATAACTTCAAATGTTGTTCCTTGCTGTTTTAAGGTGTTTTTAAGTTGTTTTAGAGTGTTTTAGTATGTTTTGTTTTTATAACTCCGAAAATCACATAAAAATTTGAAAAACATGTTTTAAAAAGCCTAAAAAGAGTGTTTTGAGTCGTTTTTGTGTGTTTGTGTCTTAGGGTACCTTCCAACACAATGATAAGGATTTGGTTTGTAATTGCATGACGGTTAAAAAGAGTTATAAACATAGAGAAAAGTTTGATTTACTCTTGGTATATGCTTGGATATGGTTATAATGTATGACTTCACATGCAATCATAAAAGAAAAATTCGTTTTTGTAACATGCTTGAAGGAAGGAACTCAAACAAACGCTACATCCCTGTGAGACTCGAGCCATTACTTTCTTTGGAGAGTTATTTTCTGTGATTCTTTGTTTTCTAAAGTTGTTGCATGATCTCATTATTCCTTGCTTGGTTGCTACTTAGAATGCAATTGTATCATGATAGAACTAAATGCTAGAACTTATATCCGTTTCATTCAAAGCATGACATTGAATTGCATAATATATATCAAGATGAAGTTGTTGCCACCATATCCAAATAGCCTTACTTCCCATATTTCGTATATATTAGTTTTAACCCCGTTGAGCCTCGTTTAGCCTATTTTCTTTGCTAACCACATCACCCCTTACCTAACCTAGAGTAGGACTTTCCTATACCCTTGTTCTTGAAGTATAGTGAGCATGACTTAAATGAATTCCTTTTGATTAATATGTTGCAGAAAATAAGTGTGGGGGAAGGGATTTTTGTGTGTATGTATGTGCCTAAGTCTTAAAGGAGGCACGGGAAAAAGAAAAAAAATGTGAGAAAAAGAAGAAGAAAAGAAAGAAAAAGAGTGAAAATAAGTGAGAATGGACTCACAAGTGTGATTGTTGAAGAAAGGGCCCAAAAAGTTTGAATATGGCCCTAAGTTTTGTGTGACTTCCCCTTGGGTGTTCAAAGTTGACTTCTGTGTTCTAAAGGGAATTCTAAGTGCCTGATTCAATACTTTGCTCACTATTGCTTAAAGAACGTTTGTTTTCCCTATCCTTTCATTGTTAGCCAACTCCCCAAGCCCCGTTACAACCTTTGACTTCTATCTTGATCGTTATGTGTTCAATAATGTGGAGTTTGGAATTGATATGAGCTTATGGAATCACCGGTTCTCGTTCTAAGTAGTAGCATTCCATTCATGAGATCATATATATACATGTTAATAATTCCAGAAAATGTTTTCCTTGTTATAACATATGTGAGTGTTCGTCTACATGTTTACATCAATCTTCTCACATATACCTAGTGTAGGGTGTGTAGTCAGAAAATCTGTGTGAAAAACGAGTGCATATCTTGTAAGGATTTGAGCAAATTCTCTAAAGCATGTTACTACATTCAAAACATAGTTTTAAATGCTTAATTGTGAAATAATATGTGGTGACTATGAGTAAGAATGTACTTAAGTGTGAAGATGACAAAAATCTATGGGACTAATGATTTTTAACTTGTCATGTGCATTGGAAATCCGTGAGACGATTGTTGGAAGGTGTAGGTTGTGTTTTGTTCGTTTTGTCTAGTTTCGTGTTCTTTTGTTGTTTTGTTTTGCTCGAGGACTAGCAAAAGATAAGTGTGGGGGTATTTGATAGGAGCATATTCATGCGACTTAAATGGCTTGTTCTCGTGCATTTACGTTATGTTTCTTTAGTTATTTTAGTCCTTTAAGCTATTTTCGTGTGTTTGTAGGTCCAAAGGGCTAAAGGAGCAAAAAGATGCATTTTGGAGATTTTTGGAGCACTTTTGGGCTAAGGATGGATAGCTTATGCTTGGAGCCAAAGTGTTGGACGAAATTGAAGACCTAATTGGAGCCAAAGTGTTGGAACCTTGTTCTCTTTAGTTTTAGGACATTTAAACCTTTCCTAATCCCAATCATGCCATGCATAACACACATCCATTCTAACACATTGTCATTGCACATGCATTTCCTTCATTAATTAACCCACATGCTCCCATTACTTATCATAACCACATATCATATCACTTATCACTTATCACTTATCATAACCACTTATCACATCATAACCACATATCATATCACTTATCACTTATCACTTATCATCATCACTTTAGCTTTAATTCACATGAACATTCACTCACCACAAACATTTCACATGCTTTCCTATTCAATTAAATCAGCCACATGCATTCATCATCATAACCTAGCTGTCATTCCACTTCATTGCACATGCATCTTCAAAGAAATCAGATTTCCATCATATTCACATGCATTCATCATCATAACCTAGCTGTCATTCCACTTCATTGCACATGCATCTTCAAAGAAATCAGATTTCCATCATATTCACATGCATTCCATCTTTTAATTTAATCACATGCACATTCACCTTGCTTTGCAGAAAATCCACTTCATAACATATGCATCTTGGCAGATTTCACATGCACTCATGCACATTCACCTTAATCATTCACATAGCTTTAATCCACATGCATTTCCACCTAGATTTCCACCTCACAACCACCAGAAATCAACCAAAAACGTGCATTCCCTTTCATTTCTGTCAAAACACATGCATTTCCACCCTTTAATCACATGCACAAACAGCCACATGCATCTCCCATCACCATTTCAGATTTCCACCAAGTTCCTAGCTGTCATGTTCCCCCCATTTCACCTATAAATACTCATTCATTCATTCTCATTCATACACAATCCATTCACCACAGAAATAAGGCCTTTGTGCCAGAAATTCACCCATTCCAAACACTCTTCCATACACTCATCCATTGCAGAAATGTAGACCATCAAACTCCCTTGTGCCATGCTCTCCCTTACAATCCAAACACCATCCTTCCATTCCTCCACCACTACCCAAACCATTCACACCATCAAACTATCCTTAGACCTTGTGCTACAACGAAGAGGAAGAGAAGAGTGCCTAAACGTTCATACAATTCAAGTTTGAGTTGTTGGAATGTTTAGGTGCTTCTTTGATTTCAATGTTTAATTTCAATACTCTTTGTTTTGTACGAATGAGGAATGGAAGATAAGAGGGCCTAAACGTTCATACAATTCAAGTTTGAGTTGTTGGAATGTTTAGGTGTTTCTTTGATTCTCTTTGTTTTGTACCATGAGGAACTAAACCCCCTTGGTTAGGGGGTGATTCGAATATATGTTTATGCTTGCATTTTGATTTGAATACTTCTAATTGCGTTTTATAAGTTGTGGATTCAATTTGTTTAACCGTTTGATTGATAACTTATTTATGTATGTTTATTGAGAGTGCACGCTTAATTTTCATGCATGAATATGACGCTAGAATATAAGTGAGTTTCACCTAATAGTTATGAACTTATATTCACAAGTAGTGGAGGTTGCTTATAAACAATCGCGTTAAATGAATTCTTGGCATAAGTTTCATGCAATCCATAGTAACGAATGCCTCGTCAACACTTATAATTTTCATAGAGCGTAATGATTCTTGCTTGTATCTCTATTATGCAATCATGTAGGGGACTTGTGGGGAATGTTTTGAATTGTTGTATGCGCTAACCCATCCAATTCAATAACGTTAGGAATATTTGAAGGTTAATTAGTGCATCACGGTTAACCCGGGGTGTTGAGAATTCATGGTTTATTGAAATGCAATTGGAAATCATTTATTATGCAAGTATAACATGTATGGAGATGAACCCCTTGGCTAGCATCCATCCATTCATTACATTTCATCACATTCATATATACTATCTGTCTTAATTCGAATCTGTACATTTTATTTAATTTCGTATAAAACTCAATCCCCCTTTACTTTATTGTCCAATTTAGTAGAAAGTGTTTTAGTTTATGTTTATAAGTGTTTTGATTCATTTTGTTACATAATTTCGTCCAAATTCACCAAAGTGCTCAAAACTGCCCAGAAAGTGATTTTAAGGCAGTTTTGAGTGTTTTGGGTGATGTTTGAGTCTTTTGGTTTGTTTTAATGTTTTTAAGTGTTTAGTTTTACATTCTTTGAGTTAGTTTAGTGTTTTATATTGTGTTTTTACGTTCTTGAGTCAAGTTATTACTTAATTTCGTCCAAATTTGTGGTTTTGCTCAAATCTGCCCAGAAAGTGGTTTTTAGGCAGATTTGAGTGTGTTTGTGTTGTTTTGAGTCTTTTGGTTTGTCTTAGTGTTTTAAAGTTTAGTTTTGCATTCTTTGAGTCTAGTATAGTGTTTCATATTGTTATTTTACGTTTTTGAGTCAAATCCAAGTGGTTAACAATCCCTCCTAATCCCCGGTCCAGAACGATCCCTACTTATACTTATACTACAATTGTCAAAAAGAGGGTTTAATTTGTGTGCGTTTAAATCACGCATCAAAGACCTATGCAGCCACCACAACTTCATACGCAATATGCTCAATTAAATTCAAGTTCGTCAATAGATTATAATCAAGTTCTTAATGAATTAAATTCTTTGGTGCAGGGGTCACAAAATCAAGCCAAGGAGGCTCAACAAGAAGCATATTGGGAACCATATGAGGAGTTCTATACAACACCTATGCAGCCACCACAACCTCCCCCACAACAATTCCAATCAAGTTCAAGTATGTCCATGGATAATGATAAAAATTTTCAATTACTAACCTCTTTGATGCAGGACGAACAAAATCAAGACAAGAAGTTGGGTAAATTGGAGGAGCAAATTGGGCAGATTATGGAGTTCATGAAACAAATTCAAGAGCAAAGTGAACTCTCCAACTCAACTATTGAAAACTCGAAGGAAGATTTTGAAATCCATAATGCTATCACTTTGGGAAGTGCTATGGAGGTTGGAGCTGACCTAAAAATGTCCAAACATAGCCTAGAAGTGGATGAGGAGCTGCTAATTGAGGAGGAGGAAGAAGACATGCACACGGCAAGGGTAGAACAACCCTTGCCGCAGCCCCCTATGCCCTCTAAACCACCCACCACAAGTAAGGACGTCCCAATTCCATGTTATTCTGATGTTATTCCACCCAATGTCCCTTTTCCTAGCAGGTTTTTGATTCCCAACCAAGAAGAGAGTAAAAAGGACATCGTGGAAGCCTTCCCAAAGGTGCAAAATGCTATTCCAATTCTTGGTGCAACACAGCAAGTTTTAGATGGTGTTGAATTCTTCAAAGGACTTTGTACACCAAGACGAATGATTCAAGAGAAGGTAGTGGCTGGAAAAGATGTAGAAGGCATCAAAGAGGACATATTTGAAACCACAAAACCCAAAGAAGTTGAATTTGATGACATTGGACAAGTCATAATGATGCGAGATTTATACGCACACAAATTAACCCTCTTTTTATCAATTGTAGTATAAGTATAAGTAGGGATCGTTCTGGACCGGGGATTAGGAGGGATTGTTAACCACTTGGATTTGACTCAAAAACGTAAAATAACAATATGAAACACTATACTAGACTCAAGGAATGCAAAACTAAACTTTAAAACACTAAAACAAACCAAAAGACTCAAACATTACCCAAAACACTCAAAACTGCCTTAAAATCACTTTCTGGGCAGTTTTGGACACTTTAAGTACTTTTGACGAATTTATGTAACAAATTGAATCACAAACGTAAAAACGTAATATAAAACACTAAACTAGACTCAAAGAATGTAAAACTAAACACTTAAAACATTAAAACAAACCAAAAGACTCAAACATCACCCAAAACACTCAAAACTGCCTTAAAATCACTTTCTGGGCAGTTTTGAGCACTTTGGTGAATCTGGACGAAATTGGGAAATAAAATGAATCAAAACACTTAAAAGCACAAACTAAATTGATTTCTAACTAAATTGGACATTAAAGTAAAGGGGGATTTAGATTTATACGAAAATTGAAATAACAAAACAAGTTAATAAACTAAACAGATTGTAAAACGAATTTGATGGAATGGAATGAATGGATGATAGAATGGCTAAGGGGTTCATCTCCATACATGTTATACTTGCATAATAAAAAGATTTCCAATTGCATTTCAATAAACTATGATACTCAACACCCCAAGTTAACCGTGATGCACTAATTAACCTTCAAATCTTCCTAACGTTATTGAATTGGATGATGCATGCGACAATTCAAAACATTCCCCACAAGTCCTCAACATGAATGCATAGAAGAGGTACAAGCAAGAATCATTACGCTCTATGAAAATTATAAGTGTTGACGAGGCATTCGTTACTATGGATTGCATGAAACTTATGCCAAGAATTCATTTAACGCGATTGTTTATAAGCAACCTCCACTACTTGTGAATATAAGTTCATAACGATTAGGTGAAACTCACTTATATTCTAGCGTCATATTCATGCATGAAAATTAAGTGTGCACTCTCAATGAACATACATAAATAAGTTATCAATCAAACAGTTAAACGAATTGAATCCACAACTTATGAAACGCAATTAGAAGTATTCAAATCAAAATGCAAGCATAAACATATATTCCGAATCCCCCCCAAGCCAAGGGGGGTTTAGTTCCTCATGGTACAAAACAAAGAGAATCAAAGAAACGCCTAAACATTCCAACAACTCAAACTTGAATTGTATGAACGTTTAGGCCCTCTTATCATCCATTCCTCATTCGTACAAAACAAAGAGCATTGAAATTAAACATTAAAATCAAAGAAACACCTAAACATTCCAACAACTCAAACTTGAATTGTATGAACGTTTAGGCCCTCTTATCTTCCTCTTCGTTGTAGCACAAGGTCTAAGGATAGTTTGATGGTGTGAATGGTTTGGGGAGTGGTTGGAGTGGCTGCAATGGAGGAGAAAAGTGTTTTGGTGGCTGCTGCAAGGGTGTGGAGAGGTTTTGACGAATTTCTGGAATATGGAAGAGTGAATGGAATGGGTGAATTTCTGGCACAAAGGCCTTATTTCTGTGGTGAATGGATTGTGTATGAATGAGAATGAATGAATGAGTATTTATAGGTGAAATGGGGGGAACATGACAGCTAGGAACTTGGTGGAAATCTGAAATGGTGATGGGAGATGCATGTGGCTGTTTGTGCATGTGATTAAAGGGTGGAAATGCATGTGTTTTGACAGAAATGAAAGGGAATGCACGTTTTTGGTTGATTTCTGGTGGTTGTGAGGTGGAAATCTAGGTGGAAATGCATGTGGATTAAAGCTATGTGAATGATTAAGGTGAATGTGCATGAGTGCATGTGAAATCTGCCAAGATGCATATGTTATGAAGTGGATTTTCTGCAAAGCAAGGTGAATGTGCATGTGATTAAATTAAAAGATGGAATGCATGTGAATATGATGGAAATCTGATTTCTTTGAAGATGCATGTGCAATGAAGTGGAATGACAGCTAGGTTATGATGATGAATGCATGTGAATATGATGGAAATCTGATTTCTTTGAAGATGCATGTGCAATGAAGTGGAATGACAGCTAGGTTATGATGATGAATGCATGTGGCTGATTTAATTGAATAGGAAAGCATGTGAAATGTTTGTGGTGAGTGAATGTTCATGTGAATTAAAGCTAAAGTGATGATGATAAGTGATAAGTGATAAGTGATATGATATGTGGTTATGATGTTATAAGTGGTTATGATAAGTGATAAGTGATATGATAAAGTGATGATGATAAGTGATAAGTGATAAGTGATATGATATGTGGTTATGATAAGTAATGGGAGCATGTGGGTTAATTAATGAAGGAAATGCATGTGCAATGACAATGTGTTAGAATGGATGTGTGTTATGCATGGCATGATTGGGATTAGGAAAGGTTTAAATGTCCTAAAACTAAAGAGAACAAGGTTCCAACACTTTGGCTCCAATTAGGTCTTCAATTTCGTCCAACACTTTGGCTCCAAGCATAAGCTATCCATCCTTAGCCCAAAAGTGCTCCAAAAATCTCCAAAATGCATCTTTTTGCTCCTTTAGCCCTTTGGACCTACAAACACACGAAAATAGCTTAAAGTACTAAAATAACTAAAGAAACATAACGTAAATGCACGAGAACAAGCCATTTAAGTCGCATGAATATGCTCCTATCACATAACCATCACATGCAATCTGGCCAAGTCCAATATCCCTGAAACTTTCAAAGGAGTGGTGTTTGTCATTGAGTTCTTGTCGGACAAAACAAGTAAGTCATCTTCTTCAAATTCCATTACATTTTATACTAACTTGCTAATTTTGATGAATCAGGCAACTACACTAGAATTCAAACCAATGCCGGTTCACTTCAAGTATCACCTTCCATTCAAGGATCAATTCCATGTCGTGGGTACTACTAGTGAAGCTTAACACGGCGTATTCGTCCGGCTGGAAGACGTTAAAGCAAGCGCTTCTTGGGAGGCAACCCATGTATTCGACAAGGAGAAGATGGAACTTCCATTCCAAACCCAGATTTGCGTTTCTAAACCCTTCTCCTTGCTGTTTATTTTATCGTGCTTAGTTGTTTATTATCTGTTTGCTTTTATGTGAGTCTTTGTGTGAAACATTGAGGACAATGTTTGATTTAAGTGTGGGGGGGTAAACAAGTGTTTTTATGCAAAATTCGTGGGATTCTATCACCTATCACTTATAATGTTGTTTCTCACTGTTTTTAAGTGTTTTTAGTGTGTTTTTAGCTGTTTTGGTGTGTGTTGAAGTAAAAATCCGAAAATTTGAAAAAAATCGAAAAAAGTGTTTTGAAAAAGCCAAAAAGAGTTGTTTTTGTGTGTTTGTTTGTGTCTTAGGGTACCTTCCAACACAATGATGAGGATTTGGTTTTTAATGCATGACTGTTAAAGAGAGTTACAAACAATGATGGAAGTTTGAATTGCTCCTTGGTTTGTGCTTGGTTGTAGTTATAGTTTACGAATTCACATGTAATCACAAAGGATAAAATCAGTTTTTGTAACATGCTTGAAGGAAGGAACTCAAACAAACGCTACATCCCTGAGAGACTTGAGCCTAAACGTTTATTTGGAGAGTTATTAATCTGTGCATTCTTGTTTTCTAAAAGTCGTTGCATGATCTCATTATTCTTTGCTTGGTTGCTACTTAGAATGCGTTTCATCACTATAGTTCCAAATACTAGAACTCATACCCGTTTTATTCGAAGCATGAAATTGATTAGCATAACAAATAACAAGATGAAGTTGTGTAGTAGTCACCACCATAGCCAAACAGCCGAATCCACCCTTGTCACTTGTATTGTAGGTTTAAACCCCTTGAGCCTTATTTAGCCTATTTTCTTGTTAACCACATCATCCTTACCTAGCCTAGAATAGGACTTTCCATACCCTTGTTCTTGAAGTATAGTGGAGCATAACTTAGAAGGAATTCCTTTTGAGTGACATTCGTGCAGAAAACAAGTGTGGGGGAAAGGATTTTGTGAGTGTGTGTGTGCCAAAGTCTTAAAAGGGACACGGGAAAAAGAAAGAAAAAAAAGAAAAAAAAAAGGAACGAAAGAAAAAGAAAGAAAAAAAAATCGTGAAAAAGAAGAAAATAAAGAAAAGAAGTGAGAAAGAACTCACAAGTGTTGATTGTTGAAGAAAGGGTCCAAAAAGTTTGAATATGGCCCTAAGTTTTGTGTGACTTCCCCTTGGGTATTCAAAGTTGACTTCTGCATTCTAAAGGGAATTCTAAGTGCCTAATTCATTACTTTGCTCACTATTGCTTTAAGAATGTTTGTTTCCTCTACCTTTCCTTGTTAACCAATACCTTAGCCCCGTTACAACCCTTAGACTTCTATCTTGATTGTTATGTATTTCAATATGTGGAGTTTAGAATTGGTTTGAGCATATGGTATCCCTGGTTCTCGTGTCTAGGTAGTAGCATTCCATTCATGAGATCATATACATACATGTTAATAATTCCAGAAAATGCTTTCCTTGTTATAACATATGTGAGTGTTCGTCTACATGTTTACATCAATCTTCTCACATATACCTAGTGTAGGGAGTGTAGTTAGAAAATCTGAGTGAAAACAGAGAGTATATCCGGTGAGGAATTGAGGAAATTCTCTAAGGCATGTTACTACATTCAAAATGTTGTTTTAATTGATTAAATGCGAGCTAGTGAATTGTGACTATGATTAAGTATGCTCGAGGGTAAGGATTGCTTAAATCTATGTGAGTGGTGATCTTTGACATGTCATGTTTCATTGGAAATCCCTGAGACGAACGTTGGAAGGTTTAGATTATATGTTTTGTTTCTTTTGTTTATTTGTTTTGCTCGAGGACTAGCAAAAGATAAGTGTGGGGGAATTTGATAGGAGCATATTTAGGCGACTTAACTAGCTTATTCTTCTGCATTTGTGCTATTATTTCTTAGTTAATGTCGTATTACAACTCAATTTCGTGTGTTTGTAGGTCCTATGGGTTAAAGTATCAAGAAAGTGCATTTTGGTGCATTTTGGAGCTATTTTGGACACTAGGTGGTGAGCTTGCATGTGGGCTAACATGGATGGACGAATTTGGACTTCAAGAAGTTGGAAATGTGATAAGAAGAGGAAGGAACTAAGCTAGGAACAAAGTGGATAAGGTAGGAGCTCAAAAGAGGAAACATTATCCAAAACATTATCCAACCTTATCCAACATTATCCAATTATCCAAAACATTATCCAAACCTTATCTCATCTTATCCTATCCAAACCTTATCATGTCTTACTCCTAATTACATGGGGACTTAAATGGATCATTCTAGAACCTATTTCTAGAAGCATCCTAGTCTAGAAGGCCCAAATCTGCCACAAAACCTATTCTTTCTAGAAACCCTAGAAAAGTGGCGCCCAAACCTTTCTAGAAGGCTTTACCTTGCCTTGCAAGCCAAGCTACCCTCTCCCCTAAATCAGCCGCACCTCCCTAGGCCCAATCCCTTTGGGATTCTGATTTCCAAGGCCTAATCCTTGTGGATTTGGGTATACAATTCGTTTTATAAAACTATGTGGGCCAAAAACCTCTTCCTAGGTGGATTTGACAACCCATGGCCGAATTCTAGGGCCCTAATCCACCAAATCTGCTAAGTAAACCCTAATCTAATAAACCCTAGGACTATATAAACATATTTTCAGCCACAAATTCGTACCACCCCCTTATGCTATTCAGAAACCCTTGTGCCGCACCTCCATTCTCCATTCTACACATCCATAGACCTCCCTCCACATCCATACACCTCTGCCGCACCCTTCCCCACCATAATCAACCATCCTCCATCCCTCCAAACTAGAAAACACCATCCAAAACCACCAATTCCATCACCCAAACTTTGTGCCGCAGCAAGGAGGAGGAAGAGGAGCCAATCTGTGCTTCGAATCCATCTTGGAATTGCTGAGCATTTAGGTGTATTCTTTCTTATGATTTCAATGTTTAAATTCAATACTTTTTGTTGTGCAAGCATGAGGAACTAATCCCCCCTTTGGCTAGGGGGGGAAATTCGAAACCATGGTTATATTTGCATGATGATTTGATTACTTTCAGTTGTGATTTCATGAATGATGAATTCAATTTACTTATCTATTTTAATTAAAACTTGCTTATGTATATGAATTGAGAGTGCACGCTTGATTTGCATGCATAAACATGATGCTAGGATATGAGGGAACTTCACCTAATCGTTGGGAACTCATATCCATGAGTAGTTAAGATTGTTGGTCGCAATTATGTTAAGTAAATTCTTGGCATAAGTATCATGCGCTTTCATAGTTACGAATGCCTCGTCAACACCTATGATTTCCATAGAACCTAATGATCTTTGATTGTCTTTCTATTATGCGCTTTCATATAGAAAACTTTTAAGGAATAATTTGATTGCAATGCGCTAATTCCATTCAATTCAATGACCTAAGGGAAATCTGAGAGTTAATTTAAGCGTACCTAATTAACTTGGGGTGTTGAGGTTCATAAATTCATCGAATAAGCAACTGGAGATTATTTTGTATGCAAGTATGCCATGTGTGGAGAAAAACCTCCTAGCCATCTCACCATCCATTTAATTCCACCAATTTCGTCAGAATCTGCCTATTTTACATATTTGTTTTGTTTGTTTGATTTTCGTCCAAAACCAAATCCCCAATTGTCTTAGAGTGTCTAATTAGTTAGAATATGTTTTAGATTGTGTTTTTGAGTGTTTTGATTCAAGTTGTTACCCAAATTCGTCCAAATTTGTGTTTAGGCTCAAAACTGCCCAGATTGTGTTTTTAAGGCAGTTTTGAGTGTTTTTAGCCTATTTTGAGTTTTGTGAACGTGTTTGAGTCTTTTTAAGTGAGTTTAAGTGTTTTAAAGGTTAGTTTTATTTATTTGAGTCAGTTTAGAGTGTTTAGCAAGCCCTCCTAATCCCCGGTGTAAGAACGATCCCTACTTATTTATATGCTACAATTGTCAAAAGAAGGTTAATTTGTGTGTTAAGCTAATTTTCGCATCAGGTTTAATTTGTGCGCGTATAAATCCCGCATCAAATTTCTAGGTGTTTCTTTTCCTTTGATTTCAATGTTTAATTTCAATTCTCTTTGTTTTGTGCGTATGAGGAACTAAACCCCCCCTTGGCTAGGGGGGGGATTCGAAACCATGAACATACTTGCTATATGATTTGATTACTTCTAATTGCGTTTCATAAGTTGTGAATTCAATTTACTTATCTATGTGAATTACATTGATTTGTGTGTGTTGGTTGAGAGTGCACGCTTAATTATCATGCATAAATTGGATGCTAGGATATAAGGAAATTTCACCTAATCGTTATGGAATTATATTCACAAGTAGTAAAGGTTGATGATCTCAATCGCGTTAAGTAAATTCTTGGCATAAGTTTCATGCAATCATAGTAACAAGTGCTTCGTCAATGCTTATGGTTTTCATAGAACTTAATGATTCTTGCTTGTATCTCTATTATGCAATCATGTAGGGGACTTGTGGGGAATGTTTTGGGTTGTCGTATGCAATCATCCAATTCAATAACGTTAGGAAAATCTGAAGGTTAATTTAAGCGAACCTAATTAACTTGGGGCGTTGAGAATTCATGGGTTATTGAAAAGCAATTGGAAATCGTTTTATATGCAAGTATAACATGTGTGGAGATGAACCCCTTAGCTAGCTTCCCATCCATTCAATTCCATCAAATTCGTTTTCCAATCTGTTCTAATTTAAAAAGTTTGTTTTGTTTTTAAATTCGTCCAAAACCAATCCCCCTTTACTTTGTTGAGTCATAGTAGTTAGAAATCACTTTAGTTTGTGTTTTTAAGTGTCTTAGGTCAAAGTAAAACCAATTTTCGTCCAAAGTTGTGTCTAGTGTTCAAAACTGCCCAGATTGTGTTTTTAAGGCAGTTTTGAGTGTTTTGGTGCTGTTTTGAGTCTTTTGGTTTGTTTTGGTGTTTTAAAGTTTAGTTTTGCATTCTTTGAGTCTAGTCTAGTGTTTTAAACTTGTTTTTACGTATTTGAGTCAGTTTCCAAGTGATTAACAATCCCTCCTAATCCCCGGTCCAGAACGATCCCTACTTACATTCTTCACTACAATTGATAAAAAGAGGGTTTAATTTGTGTGCTTATAAATCTCGCATCATGGAGTTAGAAAATCTGTGTGAAAATTGAGTGCATATCTTGTAAGGATTTGAGGGAATTCTCTAAGGCATGTTACTACATTCAAATCATGGTTTTAAATGCTTAATTGTGAACTAGTATGTGGTGACTATGAGTAAGAATGTGCTTAAGTGTAAAGATGGCTAAAATCTGTGGGAATAATGATTTTTAACTTGTCATGTGCATTGGAAATCCATGAGACGATTGTTGGAAGGTGTAGGTTGTGTTTTGTTCGTTTTGTCTAGTTTCGTGTTCTTTTGTTGTTTTGTTTTGCTCGAGGACTAGCAAAAGATAAGTGTGGGGGTATTTGATAGGAGCATATTCATGCGACTTAAATGGCTTGTTCTCGTGCATTTACGTTATGTTTCTTTAGTTATTTTAGTACTTTAAGCTATTTTCGTGTGTTTGTAGGTCCAAAGGGCTAAAGGAGCAAAAAGATGCATTTTGGAGACTTTTGGAGCACTTTTGGGCTAAGGAGGGATAGCTTATGCTTGGAGCCAAAGTGTTGGACGAAATTGAAGACCTAATTGAAGACCAAAGTGTTGGAACCTTGTTCCCTTTAGTTTTAGGACATTTAAACCTTTCCTAATCCCATTCATCAACACATGCATCCACATGCATTCACCCTTTAAACCATTAAATCCACATGCTTTCCTATTCAATTAAATCAGCCACATGCATTCATCATCATAACCTAGCTGTCATTCCACTTCATTGCACATGCATCTTCAAATAAATCAGCCATTCCACATGCATATTCAACCTAGCTGTCATTGCACATGCATTCACTCTTTAATTCACATGCATTTACTCTTTAATTCACATGCAAAACATCCCATTCCATCTCCCATTTCAGATTGCATTCCATAATCATTCACTCACCTTTAATCCACATGCATCATCCATAAATCAAATCAGCCACATTCACTCACCACAAACATTCCACATGCATTCATCAACATATCTAGTTGTCACTCACATGCATTTCCTTCATCATTTCCAACCCACATGTCCCTTTAATCATTCAAACATACACCCATTCACCACCAGAAATCATCCTTGCCATGAGTTCCCATCAGATTTCCATCATATTCACATGCATTCCATCCTTTAAAACATTGCACATGCACTCCCTTTAATTAATTAAGCCACATGCACTCCCATCCATTTCATCATTGCAGCCAACACATGCTTTCACATGCATTTTCAGATTGTCCCCTTGCACATGCAGCCACATATTCATTGCACATGCAATTCCAACCCACATGCATCCTTTAATCATTCAAACATGCAGCCACATTCCCTCCTAGCTGTCATGTTCCCCCCATTTCACCTATAAATAAGCATCCATTGCATTCATTCTCATACACTCTTCCATATTCCAGAAATTCGTCAAAACCTCTCCACACCCTTGCAGCAGCCACCAAAACACTTTTCTCCTCCATTGCAGCCACTCCAACCACTCCCCAAACCATTCACACCATCAAACTATCCTTAGACCTTGTGCTACAACAAAGAGGAAGAGAAGAGTGCCTAAACGTTCATACAATTCAAGTTTGAGTTGTTGGAATGTTTAGGCGTTTCTTTGATTTCAATGTTTAATTTCAATACTCTTTGTTTTGTACGTATGAGGAATGGAAGAGAAGAGTGCCTAAACGTTCATACAATTCAAGTTTGAGTTGTTGGAATGTTTAGGTGTTTCTTTGATTCCAATGTTTAAATTCAACTAAATCCCCCTTGGCTAGGGGGGAATTCGAAATATATGTTTATGCTTGCATTTTGATTTGATTACTTCTAATTGCGTTTCATAAGTTGTGGATTCAATTCGTTTAACTGTTTGATTGATAACTTATTTATGTATGTTTATTGAGAGTGCACACTTAATTTTCATGCATGAATATGACGCTAGAATATAAGTGAGTTTCACCTAATAGTTACGAACTTATATTCACAAGTAGTGGAGGTTGCTTATAAACAATCACGTTAAACGAATTCTTGGCATAAGTTTCATGCGTATTCCATAGTAACGAATGCCTCGTCAACACTTATAATTTTCATAGAGCGTAATGATTCTTGCTTGTATCTCAATTATGCAATCATGTAGGGGACTTGTGGGGAATGTTTTGGGTTGTCGTATGCAATCATCCAATTCAATAACGTTAGGAAGATTTGAAAGTTAATTTAAGCAGACCTAATTAACTTGGAGCATTGAGAATTCATGGTTTATTGAAATGCAATTGGAAATCATTTTATTATGCAAGTGTAACATGTGTGGAGATGAACCCCTTAGCTAGCATTCATCCATACTTTCATCATATTCATATTTACATTCTGCTTTAATTACAATTTGTTCATTTAGTTTAATTTCGTCAAAACTCAATCACCCTTTACTTTATTGTCCAATTTAGTTAGAAAGTGTCTTGGTTTATGTTTCTAAGTGTTTTGATTCAATTTATTACACAAATTCGTCCAAATTCAACAAAGTGCTCAAAACTGCCCAGAAAGTGTTTTTAAGGCAGTTTTGAGTGTTTTGGGTGATGTTTGAGTCTTTTGATTTGTTTGAGTGTTTTAAAGTTTAGTTTTGCATTCTTTGAGTCTAGTATAGTGTTTTATATTGTGTTTTTACGTTTTTAAGTCAAATCCAAGTGATTAACAATCCCTCCTAATCCCCGGTCCAGAACGATCCCTACTTACATACTTACTACAATTTGACAAAAAGAGGGTTTAATTTGTGTGCGTATAATTCTCGCATCAAATTTTTTTTTTTTTTTTTTTTTTTTCAGTTCATTGGGTTGCCTCCCAAGTAGCGCTTTCTTTTACGTCTTGCAGCCGGACGAAGAACCCAATCACTCCAGGATACGTTCACGAATCGGATGAGAACTCCGAGTCATAAACTAGTACCTAGAACAAGAAACAAAATAACATAAGAATCTGGAATAAAATAAAAACAAACGAAATTAAAACAATCCAAGGGATTAGCAAATTTTCTAATCCCCCGCAACGGCGATTAGGAGGGATTGTTAACCACTTGGATTTGACTCAAAAACATAAAATAACAATATGAAACACTATACTAGACTCAAAGAATGCAAAACTAAACTTTAAAACACTAAGACAAACCAAAAGACTCAAAACAACACAAACACACGAAAAATCTGCCTAAAAACCACTTTCTGGGCAGATTTGAGCACTAACACAAATTTGGATGAAATTAAGTAATAACTTGACTCAAGAACGTAAAAACACAATATAAAACACTAAACTAACTCAAAGAATGTAAAACTAAACACTTAAAACATTAAAACAAACCAAAAGACTCAAACATCACCCAAAACACTCAAAACTGCCTTAAAATCACTTTCTGGGCAGTTTTGAGCACTTTGGTGAATTTGGACGAAATTGGGAAATAAAATGAATCAAAACACTTAAAAGCACAAACTAAATTGGACATTAAAGTAAAGGGGGATTTAGATTTATACGAAAATTGAAATAACAAAACAAGTTAATAAACTAAACAGATTGGAAAACGAATTTGATGGAATGGAATGAATGGATGATAGAATGGTAGCTAAGGGGTTCATCTTCACATATGTTACACTTGCATAATAAAATGATTTCCAATTGCATTTCAATAAACCATGAAACTCAACACCCCGGGTTAACCGTGATGCACTAATTAACCTTCAAATCTTCCTAACGTTATTGAATTGGATGGGTTAGCGCATACAACAATTCAAAACATTCCCCACAAGTCCTCAACATGAATGCATAGAAGAGATACAAGCAAGAATCATTACGCTCTATGAAAATTATAAGTGTTGACGAGGCATTCGTTACTATGGAATACGCATGAAACTTATGCCAAGAATTCGTTTAACGCGATTGTTTATAAGCAACCTCCACTACTTGTGAATATAAGTTCATAACGATTAGGTGAAACTCACTTATATTCTAGCGTCATATTCATGCATGAAAATTAAGCGCGCATTCTCAATAAACATACATAAATAAGTTATCAATCAAACGGTTAAACAAATTGAATCCACAACTTATAAAACGCAATTAGAAGTAAACAAATCAAAATGCAAGCATAAACATATATTCGAATCACCCCCTAGCTAAAGGGGATTTAGTTCCTCATGGTACAAAACAAAGAGAATCAAAGAAACACCTAAACATTCCAACAACTCAAACTTGAATTGTATGAACGTTTAGGCCCTCTTATCTTCCATTCCTCATTCGTACAAAACAAAGAGAACTGAATTTAAACATTGAAATCAAAGAAACACCTAAACATTCCAACAACTCAAACTTGAATTGTATGAACGTTTAGGCACTCTTCTCTTCCTCGTTGTTGTGGCACAAGGTCTAAGGATAGTTTGATGGTGTGAATGGTTTGGGGAGTGGTGTTTGGATTAATAGGGAAGGCAAGGAGTGTTTTTGGGCAGAAAATATGAAGGATGGTGAAGTATAGCTGTGTTAGAGAGAGGGAATGAATTTCTGGCGTGAATGAATGTGTATGGAAGAGTGTATTGTGTTGTGAATGGAATGAATGAATTGTGGCTGCAATGGATGCTTATTTATAGGTGAAATGGGGGGAACATGACAGCTAGGAACTTGGTGGAAATCTGGAATGGTGATGGGAGATGCATGTGGCTGATTTATGCATGTGATTAAAGGGTGGAAATGCATGTGCAATGAATATGTGGCTGCATGTGCAAGGGGACAATCTGGAAATGAAGGTGAATGTGCTGATTTGTGGTGCAATGATGAAAGGCAAAGTGCATGTGCAGAAATGATAAAGGGGGAAATGCATGTGGCTGCAATGGTAAAGGATGGGAGTGCATGTGCAATGTTTTAATGAATTGGGAAAGCATGTGCAAAAGGGGAATGCATGTGGCTGCAAGGTGTGAATGATTATGAGTATGATAAGTGATAAGTGTATGGTTATGATAAGTGATAAGTGGTTATGATAAGTGATATGATATGTGGTGATGATAAGTAATGGGAAAGCATGTGGATTAGGTTGTGAAAGCTTGTGAATGCATGTGTTGATGAATGGGATTGTGGAGATGCACGGCATAAGGGGATTGGAAAGGTTTAAATGTCCTAAAACTAAAGGGAACAAGGTTCCAACACTTTGGTCTTCAATTAGGTCTTCAATTTCGTCCAACACTTTGGCTCCAAGCATAAGCTATCCATCCTTAGCCCAAAAGTGCTCCAAAAGTCTCCAAAATGCATCTTTTTGCTCCTTTAGCCCTTTGGACCTAAAAACACACGAAAATAGCTTAAAGTACTAAAATAACTAAAGAAACATAACGTAAATGCACGAGAACAAGCCATTTAAGTCGCATGAATATGCTCCTATCAAATACCCCCACACTTATCTTTTGCTAGTCCTCGAGCAAAACAAAATAACAAAAGAACACGAAACTAGACAAAACGAACAAAACACAACCTACACCTTCCAACAATCGTCTCATGGATTTCCAATGCACATGACAAGTTAAAAATCATTATTCCCACAGATTTTAGCCATCTTTATACTTAAGTACATTCTTACTCATAGTCACCACATACTAGTTCACAATTAAGCATTTAAAACCATGATTTGAATGTAGTAACATGCCTTAGAGAATTTCCTCAATTCCTTACTAGAATGCACTCTATTTTCACACAGATTTTCTGACTACACACCCTACACTAGTTATATGTGAGAAGATTGATGTAAACATGTAGACGAACACTCACATATGTTATAACAAGGAAAGCATTTTCTGGATTTACGACAATGACATGAATATGATCTCATGAATGGAAAGCTACTACTTAGAACGAGAACCAGTGATTCCATAAGCTCATATCAATTCCAAACTCCACATTATTGAACACATAACGATCAAGATAGAAGTCAAAGGTTGTAACGGGGCTTGGGGAGTTGGCTAACAATGAAAGGATAGGGAAAACAAACGTTCTTTAAGCAATAGTGAGCAAAGTATTGAATTAGGCACTTAGAATTCCCTTTAGAACGCAGAAGTCAACTTTGAACACCCAAGGGGAAGTCACACAAAACTTAGGGCCATATTCAAACTTTTTGGGCCCTTTCTTCAACAATCACACTTGTGAGTCCATTCTCACTTATTTTCATTCTTTTTCTTTCTTTTCTTCTTCTTTTTGGTTCTCATATGTTTTTCACAATTTTTTTTCTTTTCTTTTGACTCTCAAAACATACAAACTTAAGAACAAACTTTCCCTCCCCCACACTCATTTTCTTGCAAAATGTAACTCAAAAGGAATTCAATTAAGTCATGCTCACTATACTTCAAGAACAAGGGTACGGATGGTCCTACTCTAGGCTAGGTAAGGGGTGATGTGGTTAGCAAAGAAAATAGGCTAAACGAGGCTCAAGAGGGTTAAAACTAATATATACGAAATATGGGAAGTAAGGCTATTTGGCTATGGTGGCAACTACACAACTTCATCTTGATATATGTTATGCAATTCAATGTCATGCTTTAAATGAAACGGATATAAGTTCTACCATTTAGTTCTATCATGATACAATTGCATTCTAAGTAGCAACCAAGCAAGGATAATGAGATCATGCAACAACTTTAGAAAACAAAGAATCACAGAAAATAACTCTCCAAAGAAAGTAATGGCTCGAGTCTCACAGGGATGTAGCGTTATTATGAGTTTCTTCCTTCAAGCATGTTACAAAAACGAATTTTTCTTTTATGATTGCATGTGAAGTCATACATTATAACCATAACCAAGCATTGATAGGAGCATATTTATGCGACTTAAATGGCTTGTTCTCGTACATTTACGTTATGTTTCTTTAGTTATTTTAGTACTTTAAGCTATTTTCGTGTGTTTGTAGGTCCAAAGGGCTAAAGGAGCAAAAAGATGCATTTTGGAGACTTTTGGAGCACTTTTGGGCTAAGGACGGATAGCTTATGCTTGAAGCCAAAGTGTTGGACGAAATTGAAGACCTAATTGGAGCCAAAGTGTTGGAACCTTGTTCTCTTTAGTTTTAGGACATTTAAACCTTTCCTAATCTCAATCATGCCATGCATAACACACATCCATTCTAACACATTGTCATTGCACATGCATTTCCTTCATTAGTTAACCCACATGCACTTATCACTTATCATCACCACATATCATATCACTTAATCACTTATCACTTATCATCACCACTTAACCACTTATCATATCATAACCACATATCATATCACTTATCACTTATCACTTAACATATCATCCACCTACTTCACCTACAACATCCACCTACTTCACCTACAACATCCACTTCACCTACAATATCCACCTACTTCACCTACAACATCCACCTACAACATATTCTAGCATTAGGAAGGAATATTTCATCAACAATAATGGGAGCCGACGTGAGAGCCTCCTTGAGGTGCTTGAATGCCGTGGAACATGCATCATTGATGCGAGATTTATACGCACACAAATTAAACCCTCTTTTTGACAATTGTAGTATAAGTATAAGTAGGGATCGTTCTGGACCGGGGATTAGGAGGGATTGCAAATCTCTTGGAAACTGACTCAAAAACGTAAAATAAAGTTTAAAACACTATACTAGACTCAAAGAATGCAAAACTAAACTTTAAATCACTAAGACAAACCAAAGACTCAAAATGCTTTAAAACATAAACTAAATTGAATTCTAACTAAAATGAACATTAAAGCAAAAGGGGGATTTAGGTTTGACGAAAATTGAAATAATGAACAAATTAAAACAGAATGTAAATATGAAATTGATGAAATAGAATGGATGAATGCTAGCTAAGGGGGTCATCTCCACATATGTTACACTTGCATAATAAAAAGATTTCCAATTACATTTCAATAAATTATGAAACTCATCACCCCGGGTTAATTAGGTCCGCTTAAATTAACCGTCAAGTTTTCCTTAAGTTAATGAATTGGATGGGTTAGCGCAACGCAATTCACAACATTCTCCAAAAGTCCTTTATGTGAACAGCACAATAAAGATACAATCAAAGATCATTAAGCATTATGAAACTATAAGTGTTGACGAGGCATTCGTTACTATGATGAGCATGAAACTCGTGCCAAGAATTCATTTAACGCGATTGTTTATAAGCAACCTCCACTACTTGTGAATATAAGTTCATAACGATTAGGTGAAAATCACTTATATTCTAGCGTCATATTCATGCATGAAAATTAAGCGCGCATTCTTAATAAACATACATAAATAAGTTATCAATCAAACGGTTAAACAAATTGAATCAACAACTTATGAAATGCAATTAGAAGTAATCAAATCAAAATGCAAGCATAAACATATATTTCGAATCACCCCCTAGCTAAGGGGGGGGGGGTTTAGTTCCTCATACAAAACAAAGAGAATTAAATTTAAACATTGAAATCAAAGAAACACCTAAATATTCCAACAACTCAAACTTGAATTGTATGAATGTTTAGGCCCTCTTCTCTTCCTTTTTATTGTAGCATAAGGTCTAAGGATAGTTGGTTTGGGGGAATGGAAGTGTGGAATGGAAAAATGGTGTTTGGATTATAAGGGGAGAGATGGGAAGCTCACGGCTAGGGAAGGGAGAATGTGTTTGTAATGTGTTGTGTATGAAAATGAGATGTCCATGAATGAATGAATGCATGGGTATTTATAGGAGTAGTGGAGGGAACATATGGCTATGTCATTTGTAGGTGAAGTAGGTGGATGTTGTAGGTGAAGTAGGTGGATGTTGTAGGTGAAGTGGATGTTGTAGGTGAAGTAGGTGGATGTTGTAGGTGAAGTAGGTGGATGTTGTAGGTGAAGTGGGTGGATGTTGTAGGTGAAGTGGATGTTGTAGGTGAAGTAGGTGGATGTTATGTTAAGTGATAAGTGATAAGTGATATGATATGTGGTTATGATATGATAAGTGGTTAAGTGGTGATGATAAGTGATAAGTGATTAAGTGATATGATATGTGGTGATGATAAGTGATAAGTGCATGTGGGTTAACTAATGAAGGAAATGCATGTGCAATGACAATGTGTTAGAATGGATGTGTGTTATGCATGGCATGATTGGGATTAGGAAAGGTTTAAATGTCCTAAAACTAAAGAGAACAAGGTTCCAACACTTTGGCTCCAATTAGGTCTTCAATTTCGTGCAACACTTTGGCTTCAAGCATAAGCTATCCGTCCTTAGCCCAAAAGTGCTCCAAAAGTCTCCAAAATGCATCTTTTTGCTCCTTTAGCCCTTTGGACCTACAAACACACGAAAATAGCTTAAAGTACTAAAATAACTAAAGAAACATAACGTAAATGTACAAGAACAAGCCATTTAAGTCGCATAAATATGCTCCTATCAAATACCCCCACACTTAGCTTTTGCTAGTCCTCGAGCAAAACAGAAAAACAAAACAAAAAGAACAAAACACAACCTACACCTTCCAACAATCGTATCAGGGACTTCCAATGCACATGACAAGTTAAAAATCATTATTCTCACAGATTTGAGCCATCTTTACACTTAAGTACATTCTTAATCATAGTCACTGATGCGAGAATTATACGCGCATAAATTAAACCCTCTTTTTGACAATTGTAGTATAAGTATAAGTAGGGATCGTTCTGGACCGGGGATTAGGAGGGATTGTTAATCACTTGGATTTGACTCAAAAACGTAAAAACACAAACTAAAACACTATACTAAACTCGAAGAATTCAAAACTAAAAATAAGAAAGATTAAGACTAAGACTTAAACGAAATATGGGGGGATTGATTTTGGACGAATTTAAACTAAAATGGATAGATTGTAAAGAAAACAAATTGTAAATATGAAATTGACGGAAATGAATGGATGGTATGGCTAGCTAAGGGGTTCATCTCCATACATGTTACACTTGCATAATAAAATGATTTCCAATTGTATTTCAATAAACCATGAATTCTCAACACCCCGGGTTAATTAGGTCCGCTTAAATTAACCGTCAAGTTTTCCTTAAGTTAATGAATTGGATGATTGCATACGACAACCCAAAGCATTCCTCACAAGTTCCCTACATGAATTGCATAATAGAGATACAAGCAAGAATCATTAAGCATCATGAAAACTATAAGTGTTGACGAGGCATTCGTTACTATGATTGCATGAAACTTATGCCAAGAATTTGTTTAACGCGATTGTTTATAAGCAACCTCCACTACTTGTGAATATAAGTTCATAACTATTACGTGAAACTCACTTATATTCTAGCGTCAAATTCATGCATGAAAATTAAGCGTTCATTCTTAATAAACATACATAAATAGGTTATCAATCAAACAGTTAAACAAATTGAATTCACAATTTATGAAACGTAATTAAAAGTAATCAAATCATATTACAAACATAAACATAATTTCGAATCACCCCCTAGCTAAAGGGGGGTTTAGTTCCTCATACAAAACAAAGAGAATTGAAATTAAACATTGAAATCAAAGAAACGCCTAAACATTCCAACAACTCAAACTTGAATTGTATGAACGTTTAGGCCCTCTTCTCTTCCTCTTTATTGTAGCATAAGGTCTAGGGATAATTGGTTTGGGGGATGGAAGTGTGGAATGGAAGAGGAGTGGTTGAGAAGTGGAAGGGGAATGGAAAAATGGTGTTTGGATTATAAGGGGAGAGATGGGAAGCTCACGGCTAGGGAAGGGAGAATGTGTTTGTAATGTGTTGTGTATGAAATGAGATGTCCATGAATGAATGAATGCAAGGGTATTTATAGGAGTAGTGGAGGGAACATATGGCTATGTCATTTGTAGGTGAAGTAGGTGGATGTTGTAGGTGAAGTAGGTGGATGTTGTAGGTGAAGTGGATGTTGTAGGTGAAGTAGGTGGATGTTGTAGGTGAAGTAGGTGGATGTTGTAGGTGAAGTGGGTGGATGTTGTAGGTGAAGTATGTGGATGTTGTAGGTGAAGTGGATGTTGTAGGTGAAGTAGGTGGATGTTATGTTAAGTGATAAGTGATAAGTGATATGATATGTGGTTATGATATGATAAGTGGTTAAGTGGTGATGATAAGTGATAAGTGATTAAGTGATATGATATGTGGTGATGATAAGTGATAAGTGCATGTGGGTTAACTAATGAAGGAAATGCATGTGCAATGACAATGTGTTAGAATGGATGTGTGTTATGCATGGCATGATTGGGATTAGGAAAGGTTTAAATGTCCTAAAACTAAAGAGAACAAGGTTCCAACACTTTGGCTCCAATTAGGTCTTCAATTTCGTCCAACACTTTGGCTTCAAGCATAAGCTATCCGTCCTTAGCCCAAAAGTGCTCCAAAAGTCTCCAAAATGCATCTTTTTGCTCCTTTAGCCCTTTGGACCTACAAACACACGAAAATAGCTTAAAGTACTGATGCGAGATTTATACGCACACAAATTAACCCTCTTTTCGTCAAATTGTAGTATATGTATAAGTAGGGATCGTTCTAGACCGGGGATTAGGAGGGATTGTTAATCACTTGGATTTGACTCAAAAACATAAAAACACAATATAAAACACTAAACTAGACTCAAAGAATGTAAAACTAAAGTTTAAAACACTAAAACAAACCAAAAGACTCAAAACAACACAAACACACTCAAATCTGCCTAAAAACCACTTTCTGGGCAGATTTGAGCACAAACACAAATTTGGACGAATTTGTTTAACAAATTGAATCAAAACACTTATAAACACAAACTAAAAGTATTTCTAACTAATCTAACACTTTAAAATAAATGGGGATTGAGGTTTGGACGAAAATAAACTAAATGGACAGATTCTAATTAAAACAGATTATAAAAACGAAATTGACGAAATGGAATGAATGGATGATAGAATAGCTAAGGGGTTCATCTCCATACATGTTACACTTGCATAATAAAAAGATTTCCAATTGCATTTTAATAAATTATGAAACTCATCACCCCGGGTCAATTAGGTCCGCTTAAATTAACCGTCAAGTTTTCCTTAAGTTAATGAATTGGATGGGTTAGCGCAACGCAATTCACTACATTCTCCAAAAGTCCTTTACGTGAACAGCACAATAAAGATACAATCAAAGATCATTAAGTATTATGAAAACTATAAGTGTTGACGAGGCATTCGTTACTATGATGAGCATGAAACTCGTGCCAAGAATTCTTTTAACGCTATTGTTTATAAGCAACCTCCACTACTTGTGAATATAAGTTCATAACGATTAGGTGAAACTCACTTATATTCTAGCGTCATATTCATGCATGAAAATTAAGCGCGCATTCTCAATAACATACATAAATAAGTTATCAATCAAACGGTTAAACAAATTGAATTCACAACTTATGAAACGCAATTAGAAGTAATCAAATCAAAATGCAAGCATAAACATTTATTTCGAATCACCCCCTAGCTAAAGGGGGTTTTAGTTCCTCATTACGTTGAAATCAAAGAAACACCTAAACATTCCAACAACTCAAACTTGAATTGTATGAACGTTTAGGCACTCTTCTCTTCCATTCCTCATACGTACAAAACAAAGAGAATTGAATTTAAACTTTGAAATCAAAGAAACACCTAAACATTCCAACAACTCAAACTTGAATTGTATGAACGTTTAGGCCCTCTTATCTTCCTCGTTGTTGTAGCACAAGGTCTAAGGTGAGGTTTGGGGGATTATGGAAATGGTAGAGGAGTGGTGTTTGGATTATAAGGGAAGGGGGACTCACGGCTAAAGAAGGTGGAGAGTGAATGTGGTGTGTTGTGTATGAAAATGAGATGTCCATGAATGAATGAATGCAAGGGTATTTATAGGAGTAGTGGAGGGAACATATGGCTATGTCATTTGTAGGTGAAGTAGGTGGATGTTGTAGGTGAAGTAGGTGGATGTTGTAGGTGAAGTGGATGTTGTAGGTGAAGTAGGTGGATGTTGTAGGTGAAGTAGGTGGATGTTGTAGGTGAAGTGGATGGATGTTGTAGGTGAAGTAGGTGGATGTTGTAGGTGAAGTAGGTGGATGATATGTTAAGTGATAAGTGATAAGTGATATGATATGTGGTTATGATATGATAAGTGGTTAAGTGGTGATGATAAGTGATAAGTGATTAAGTGATATGATATGTGGTGATGATAAGTGATAAGTGCATGTGGGTTAACTAATGAAGGAAATGCATGTGCAATGACAATGTGTTAGAATGGATGTGTGTTATGCATGGCATGATTGGGATTAGGAAAGGTTTAAATGTCCTAAAACTAAAGAGAACAAGGTTCCAACACTTTGGCTCCAATTAGGTCTTCAATTTCGTCCAACACTTTGGCTTCAAGCATAAGCTATCCGTCCTTAGCCCAAAAGTGCTCCAAAAGTCTCCAAAATGCATCTTTTTGCTCCTTTAGCCCTTTGGACCTACAAACACACGAAAATAGCTTAAAGTACTAAAATAACTAAAGAAACATAACGTAAATGTACGAGAACAAGCCATTTAAGTCGCATAAATATGCTCCTATCAAATACCCCCACACTTAGCTTTTGCTAGTCCTCGAGCAAAACAGAAAAACAAAACAAAAAGAACAAAACACAACCTACACCTTCCAACAATCGTATCAGGGACTTCCAATGCACATGACAAGTTAAAAATCATTATTCTCACAGATTTGAGCCATCTTTACACTTAAGTACATTCTTAATCATAGTCACCACATACTAGTTCACAATTAAGCATTTAAAACCATGTTTTGAATGTAGTAACATGCCTTAGAGAATTCCCTCAATTTCTTACTAGATGTACTCTCGTTTTTCACACAGATTTTCTGACTACACACCCTGCACTAGGTATATGTGAGAAGATTGATGTAAACATGTAGATGAACACTCACATATGTTATAATAAGGAAAGCATTTTCTGGAGTTAATAAGCATGTTTAGATATGATCTCATGAATGGAATGCTACTACTTAGACGCGAGAACCAGTGACACCATAAGCTCATACCAAGTTCAAACTCCACAATTGAAATACATAACACTCAATATAGAAGTCAAAGGGTAGTAACGGGGCTAGGGTTTTGGCTAACAATGAAAGGTGAAGGATAAACAAACATTCTTAAAGCAATAGTGAGCAAAGTATTGAATTAGGCACTTAGAATTCCCTTAAGAACGCAGAAGTCAACTTTGAACACCCAAGGGAAAATCACACAAAACTTAGGGCCATATTCAACTTTTTGGACCCTTTCTTCAACCATCAACGCTCGTGAGTTCATTCTTACTTATTTTCACTCCTTTTTTTTTTTTTTTTTTTTTTTTCTTTTTCTTTTGAATCTCAAAACATACATATAAACGTAAGAACAAACTTTTACTCCCCCACACTCATTTTCTTGCATAATGTAACTCAAAAGGAATTCATTTAAGTCATGCTCACTAAACTTTAAGAATAAGGGTATAGGAAAGTCCTACTCTAAGCTAGGTAAGGGGTGATGTGGGTAAACAAGGAATAAAGGCAAAACGAGGCTCAATGGGGTTAAAACTTACAACATATACGAAGTATGGGAAGTAAGGCTATTTGGCTATGGTGGTGGTCACTACACAACTTCTTCTTGAATATGTGTTATGCAAATCAATAACATGCTTTGAATGAAATGGGCATGAGTTCTAGCATTTGGAACTATATGATGAAACGCCTTCTAAGTAGTAACCAAGCAAAGAATAATGAGATCATGCAACGACTTTAGAAAACAAGAAATCACAGATTATACTCTCCAAAGAACGTTATAGGCTCAAGTCTCTCAGGGTTGTAGCGTTTGTTTGAGTTCCTTCCTTCAAGCATGTTACAAAAACAAATTTTTTTTCTTTTATGATTGCATGTGAAGTCATACATTATAACCATAACCAAGCATATACCAAGAGTAAATCAAACTTTTCTCTATGTTTATAACTCTTTCTAACCGTCATGCAATTATAAACCAAATCCTTATCATTGTGTTGGAAGGTACCCTAAGACACAAACACACAAAAACGACTCTTAAAACAACTCTTTTTGGGTTTTTCAAAACAATTTTTCAAATTTTTATGGGATTTTCGAATTATAAAACAAAACACACTAAAACACTCTAAAACAACTTAAAAACACCTTAAAACAGCAAGGAACAACATTTGAAGTTATGGGTGATAAAATCCCACGAATTTAAATTAACAACATTAGTTACCCCCCCCCACACTTAAATCAAACATTGTCCTCAATGTTTTAAGCATAGATTCACACAAAACATAAGTAAACACACAAAAAGCAATTTAAACATACTAAACATGGCAGAATGTAATTAACAAAGAGAAGAGTTTAGGGACGCAAATCTGGTTATGGAGTGTAAATTCCATCTTCTCCTTGGTGATTGTATTGAGGCATGATCTTGGTGATTCCACAGGCTTACTCTTGAACTGGTTTCCGCCCATCATTGATTTTCCTTTGTGCTACTCTTGAACTGGGCAGCAGGATTCCCTTTAGTGTCTCCCCCGAAGGTCTGAGCTTCCTCCTGTTATCTGTTTCTTTGTTCAATCTTTGCAGGAGTGGTCCCTTCTCTGGAAGTGTATCAACCGTTGAAGATGACTACTCGAGAGCAACGCTAGGTAAGCAATCAGGAATAGATTCCAGGCAGTTGGCTCCAGATCGGTAGACTGACTCCAAGTGCCGGCTGATTGCTTCTTTTACTTTGCCATGCAAGTAAGAACAAGGACAAAGAAAAAGACAGGGAAAAAGCATGATATGAGATATTTTTGCTTTTGACCTTGATGATATGAGATACCTTTGCTTTGAAGAAGCGGTGAATGAATCAGCACATGCTTTAATCCGCCGTTTCCTCCTGGGTCATATGTACTCCAGGCATCTGGTATCATCTTTGGGGAAGAAGAAAGAATTGAGTATTTCGAAAGGCTTTGCTGGGAGTGCGCCCTCAGAGGTGAGAGAGAGTTGGGCATTTTCTTCAGGTTTGCCCTGCCATAAAAGACGAAGGTCGACATATATAGAGATAATATCAAGTGGTGGTACCTTTTACCCTTGTCGACAAACGTTTTGATCCCGCAAATCCGACTTTTTGAAATAGTGGCGCCTCTTCGATCTTTGAATACGCCTCTTCGATTTCTGAGCAGGCGCCCCTTCGATTTCTGAACGACGCCCCTTCGCTTTCTGAACGACACGTGGTAGTGCAGATGCGGCTCCTTTTGACAAAGCTGCACACGTCTTCTGAAAAGCAGAGAAAGCGTCGCCGAACTTTGCGCTTTGTCGGCTAAAGATGTGTAGTTGCGATGATGGCCTCCACGTGTTTTCAGCTTTGTCAGAAATCTTTTGACAAAGTTGAACGCGTCTTCTGAAAAGCAGAGAACGCGTCGCCTAAATTACGCCGGAAATTCCGGCTTTTCGAATTGGTGGACGCGTCGCCTTGGCTTCTTATAGAGCTATCGATCACCACAACAAACACACTCTGAAGAATTCCCATTCTTGAAAATCGACTCCAGCACTTTGAGAATTAACTCCATCCACCCCATCTCTTTGAACACTTTTGAAAAATGGCAAACCCATCGAACCTTAGCTTAGAATTGAGTCTCAGCAGTGATACGGCCGCGCCGCGTCAAGGTAACGTATGGCGCCCTTCTTTCTTATCTTCTAACGGTCCTCTCACAAGTGAAGACTCTGTGATGCAGGACGCCACAACAGCTACAATAGTAGCTAGGAACCTCCTCACTCCAAAAGATAGTAGGCTGCTGTCAGGACGGTCCGATGAGTTGGCCGTTCAAGAGTCCCTCGCACTTAGTGTTCAGTGTGCGAGTTCTGTGTCCAACATGGGCCAACGCCTGCTTGCCCGCTCCCGTCAGGTGGAATCATTGATGGCAGAGGTGGAAAATCTTAAGCAGGAGATCAAACTGCTTAAGCATGAGAATAGAAGTTTGCACGTGCTTGCCAACAACTATTCGACGGGCATGAAGAGGAAGCTTGATGAACTGCAAGAGTCTGAAGGTCGGATTCAAAGTGACCGTCAAAGGTTTTCGTCTTTCCTTCAGAGGCACCTTTTTCCTGGATCATCCAGCGTTTGGCCAAGTATTGAGGCCTCGAATGCTCTATCTTCGATGCCTCTAGCTCCGATGCCTTCCGCTCCTATGTCTTCTGCACCGATGCCTTCCGTCTCGATGCCTTCCGCTTCAAGAGTTTTGCCACGTAGTGGGTCTTTAAGTAAACAACCTTTGTGAAGCCTCGCCACTTTTATTATTATTATTATTATTTTTTTTTTTTTTTTTTTCAAAATGCATTGGGTTGCCTCCCAAGTAGCGCTTTCTTTTACGTCTTGCAGCCGGACGAAGAACCCAATCACTCCAGGATATGTTTACAAATCGGATGAGAACTCCGAGTCATAAACTAGTACCTAGAACAAGAAACAAAACAACATTAAGAATCTGGAATAAAAACAAACGAAAATAAAACAATCTAAGGGATTAGCAAATTTTCTAGTCCCCGGCAACGGCGCCAAAATTTGATGCGTGATTTTATACGCACACAAATTAAACCCTCTTTTTGTCAATTTGTAGTATAAGTGCAAGTAGGGATCGTTCTAGACCGGGGATTAGGAGGGATTGTTAATCACTTGGATTTGACTCAAAAACATAAAAACACAATATAAAACACTAAACTAGACTCAAAGAATGTAAAACTAAAGTTTAAAACACTTGTGATAAGTGATATGTGATGTATGATATGTGATAGTGTGGAATGTTGGAATGTTATGCACGGCTAAGGATAAAGGAAAGGTTTAAATGTCCTAAAACTAAAGAGAACAAGGTTCCAACACTTTGGCTCCAATTAGGTCTTCAATTTCGTCCAACACTTTGGCTTCAAGCATAAGCTATCCGTCCTTAGCCCAAAAGTGCTCCAAAAGTCTCCAAAATGCATCTTTTTGCTCCTTTAGCCCTTTGGACCTACAAACACACGAAAATAGCTTAAAGTACTAAAATAACTAAAGAAACATAACGTAAATGTACGAGAACAAGCCATTTAAGTCGCATAAATATGCTCCTATCAAGTACTAAAATAACTAAAGAAACATAACGTAAATGTACGAGAACAAGCCATTTAAGTCGCATAAATATGCTCCTATCAGTCACCACATACTAGTTCACAATTAAGCAATTAAAACACATTTCAAATGTAGTAACATGCCTTTAGAGAATTCCCTCAATTTCTTACTAGATGTACTCACGTTTTTCACACAGATTTTCTGACTACACACCCTACACTAGGTATATGTGAGAAGATTGATGTAAACATGTAGACGAACACTCACATATGTTATAATAAGGAAAGCATTTTCTGGAGTTAATAAGCATGTTTAGATATGATCTCATGAATGGAATGCTACTACTTAGACGCGAGAACCAGTGACACCATAAGCCCATACCAAGTTCAAACTCCACAAATTGAAATACACAACACTCAAGATAGAAGTCAAGGGTTGTAACGGGGCTTGGGGTATGTGGATAACAAAGAAGGGATATGGAAAACAAAGGTTTTTAAAGAAATAGTGAGCAAAGCATTTGAATCAACTTAGAATTCACTTTTGAATGAAAACTCAACTTTTGAACAAAAAGGGAGAGTTTAGACAATTTACACCCAGAATTGGTGTTTTGGAACCTTTCTTCAATCACTTATTCTTTCATTTTTTTCTTTTCTCTTTTTTTTTTTTTTTTTTTTTTTTTTTTCTTTTCTTTTGAATCTCAAAACATCAACACTTAAACATTCTCTCCCCCACACTTATTTTCTTTCATAATGTAACTCAAAAGGAATTCAATTAAGTCATGCTCACTATCTTTTAAGAACAAGGGTGGGGATTGTCCTAAACTAGGCTAGGTGAGGAAAATGTGGGTAAACAAAGAATAAAGGCTAAACAAGGCTCAACGGGGTTAAAACTTACAACATATACGAAGTATGGGAAGTAAGGCTATTTGGCTATGGTGGTGGTCACTACACAACTTCTTCTTGAATATGTGTTATGCAAATCAATAACATGCTTTGAATGAAATGGGCATGAGTTCTAGCATTTGGAACTATATGATGAAACGCCTTCTAAGTAGTAACCAAGCAAAGAATAATGAGATCATGCAACGACTTTAGAAAACAAGAAATCACAGATTAAACTCTCCAAAGAACGTTATAGGCTCAAGTCTCTCAGGGATGTAGCGTTTGTTTGAGTTTCTTCCTTCAAGCATGTTACAAAAACGAATTTTTCTTTTATGATTGCATGTGAAGTCATACATTATAACCATAACCAAGCATATACTGATAGGAGCATTTTTATGCGACTTAATTGGCTTGTTCTCATGCATTTATGTTGTTTTTCCTTAGTTAGTTTAGTGTTTAAAGTCATTTTCGTGCAATTTCAGGTTTTAGTGTCAAACTATGCAAAAAGAAGCAATTTGGAGCATTCTAGAGCATTTTTGGGCCAAGATTGGATAGTGCAAGCATGGAGGCATGAGGATGGACGAATTTGAAGGCTTGAATTCAGTTAGGGAGCTGCAAGGGGGCCTAAAAACCTTATTTCTAGAAGGCTTTATCTATTCACACATGGTGCCTAATTTCTGTATTGGAAGAACAAGCCGTCCTAGCTTGTCACTAGCCGTCCTAGCTTGTCACTAGCCGTCCTACCTTATCTCCTAGCCATCCTAGCTTGTCTCCTAGCCGTCCTACCTTGTCTCCTAGCTTGTCACTAGCCGTCCTAGCTTGTCACTAACCGTCCTACCTTGTCTCCTAGCCGTCCTAGCTTGTCTCCTAGCCGTCCTACCTTGTCTCCTAGCCGTCCTATCTTGTCTCCTACCTTGTCCAAGCTACACACATATATCCTTTAAGTGTTTCATGTATAGAATTTCTGGTACAAAAACCTTTTGGTTTCAACTAAGTTCTAAACCTTTCCTAGCCCTATAAATAAGGCTTTGCAGCAAGGCACTAAGGGGATCACTCATTCATTCAATTTTTGTCCATTCATCTATCCTTCATCCAATTCCATAATCCCTGATCCTAAAACACATCCCAACCATCCCATCCACCTTTGTGCCGTAGCAAGGAGAAAGAAGGAAAGACTCTTGGATGCTCAAGCTTCGTCGTTGGTGCATTCTAGGTGTAATTCGTTTTATGATTTCAATGTTTAATTTATTTTCCTTTCATTTTGCTATGAACATGAGTGGCTAAACCCCTATTGGTTAGGGGTGATTTCGAAGCCATAACTATGTGTGCAAGTTGATTTGATAAATTCCAGTTATGAGTTCTTGAATCGTGAATGCAATTGGCTTAACTGTGCGAGTAATAACGTATTTGTGTTTGTTAATTAGGGGTCGACACTTAATTGGCTTGCATGAATATGATGCTAGAATATAAGTTTGTTTCACATAATTGTCACACACTTATATTCACAAGTAGTGAAGGTTGCTAGTCACAATCGCGTTAAGTTCAATTCCTAGCATAAGTGTCATGATGTCATAGTCACAAGTGCTTTGTCAATGCTTATAGTTTTCATTGAACGTAATGATCTTTGATTGTATCTTTATTATGATGTCATGTAAGGAACTTTTGAAGAATGCTTTGGGTTGTTGTATGATGTCATCCAATTCAATAACACAAGGAAAACTTGAGAATTAACTAGTGATGTCACGGTTAATTTGGGGCATTGTCATTCATAATTCTATGAAGGAATAACTGGAAATCGAGTCATTTGCATACTTGTCATGTGTGGAGAAAGAACCCCTAACTAGTCCATGATCCATTAAAAACCCCAAAAACGTTTCAAAATCAGTTTTACTTTGCAATCTGTTTTCTCAACTTTAATTTCGTCCAAATCAAATCCCCCTTTACTTTGAAGTCTCAATTTAGTTAGAAATTGTTTTGGTTCATGTTTTTAAGTGTTTTGAGTCAAGTTTTCAACCAATTTCGTCCAAATTAGTGTAGGTGCTCAAAACTGCCCAGAAAGTGGTTTTTAGGCAGTTTTGAGTCTTCTAGTTGCTGTTTTGAGTTTTTGTTTTGTTTTAGTGTTTTAACTTTGGTTTTTCATTCTTTGTGTCCAAATTAGTGTTTTTAACTTTGTTTTGGAGTTCTTAGGTCAGTTTTCAAGAGTTTAGCAATCCCTCCTAATCCCCGGTTTTGAACGATCCCTACTTACATACTTTGCTACAATTGTCAGAAGAGGGTTTAATTTGTGTGCTTAATATATTTCGCATCATATACCAAGAGTAAATCAAACTTTTCTCTATGTTTATAACTCTTTCTAACCGTCATGCAATTATAAACCAAATCCTTATCATTGTGTTGGAAGGTACCCTAAGACACAAACACACAAAAAAGACTTTTAAAACAACTCTTTTTGGGTTTTTCAAAACAATTTTTCAAATTTTTATGGGATTTTCGAATTATAAAACAAAACACACTAAAACACTCTAAAACAACTTAAAACACCTTAAAACAGCAAGGAACAACATTAGAAGTTATGGTGGATAAAACCTACGAATTTGCATCAAAACACTTTAGTTACCCCCCCACACTTAAATCAAACATTGTCCTCAATGTTTTAAGCATAGATTCACACAAAACATAAGTAAACACACAAAAAGCAACTAAACATATTAAACATGGCATAATGTAATTAACAAAGAGAAGAGTTTAGGGACGCAAATCTGGTTATGGAGTGTAAATTCCCTCTTCTCCTTGGTGATTGCATTGAGGCTTTGATCTTTGTGATTCCACAGGCTTACTCTTGAACTGGTTTCTGCCCATCGTTGATTTTCCTTTGTGCTACTTCTTGAACTGGGCAGCAGGATGGTTCTTTTGGTTTCCCCCGAAGGTCTGAGCTTCCTCCTGTTATCTGTTTCTTTGTTCAATCTTTGCAGGAGTGGTCCCTTCTCTGGAAGTGTAACAACCGTTGAAGATGACTACTCGAGAGCAACGCTAGGTAAGCAATCAGGAATAGATTCCAGGCAGTTGGCTCCAGATCGGAAGACTGACTCCAAGTGCCGGCTGATTGCTTCTTTTACTTTGCCATGCAAGTAAGAACAAGGACAAAGAAAAAGACAGGGAAAGAGCATGATATGAGATACTTTTGCTTTTGACCTTGATGATATGAGATACCTTTGCTTTGAAGAAGCGGTGAATGAATCAGCACATGCTTCAATCCGCCGTTTCCTCCTGGGTCATATGTACTCCAGGTATCTGGTATCATCTTTAGGGAAGAAGAAAGAATTAAGTATTTTGAAAGGCTTTGCTGGGAGTGCGCCCTCAGAGGTGAGGGAGAGTTGGGCATTTTCTTCAGGTTTGCCCTGCCATAAAAGACGAAGGTCGACATATATAGAGATAATATCAAGTGGTGGTACTTTTTACCCTTGTCGACAAACGTTTTGATCCCGCAAATCCGGCTCTTTGAAATAGTGGCGCCTCTTCGATCTTTGAATACGCCTCTTCGATTTCTGAGCAGGCGCCCCTTCGATTTCTGAACGACGCCCCTTCGCTTTCTGAACGACACGTGGTAGTGCAGATGCGGCTCCTTTTGGCAAAGCTGCACGCGTCTTCTGAAAAGCAGAGAAAGCGTCGCCGAACTTTGCGCTTGTCGGCTAAAGATGTGTAGATGCGATGATGGCCTCCACGTGTTTTCAACTTTGTTAGAAATCTTTTGACAAAGTTGAACGCGTTTTCTGAAAAGCCGAGGGAGCGTCGCCTAAATTACGCCGGAAAATCCGGCTCTTCGAATTGGTGGACGCGTCGCCTTGGCTTCTTATAGAGCTATCGATCACCACAACAAACACACTCTGAAGAATTCCCATTCTTGAAAATCGACTCCGGCCCTTTGAGAATTAACTCCATCCACCCCATCTCTTTGAACACTTTTGAAAAATGGCAAACCCATCGAACCTTAGCTTAGAATTGAGTCTCAGCAGTGATACGGCCGCGCCGCGTCAAGGTAACGTATGGCGCCCTTCTTTCTTATCTTCTAACGGTCCTCTTTCAGGTGAAGACTCTGTGATGCAGGACGCCACAACAGCTACAATAGTAGCTAGGAACCTCCTTACTCCAAAAGATAGTAGGCTGCTGTCAGGACGGTCCGATGAGTTGGCCGTTCAAGAATCCCTCGCACTTAGTGTTCAGTGTGCGAGTTCTGTGTCCAACATGGGCCAACGCCTGCTTGCCCGCTCCCGTCAGGTGGAATCTTTGATGGCAGAGGTGGAAAGTCTCAAGCAGGAGATCAAACTGCTTAAGTATGAGAATAGAAGTTTGCACGTGCTTGCCAACAACTATTCGACGGGTATGAAGAGGAAGCTTGATGAGCTACAAGAATCCAATGGTCGGATGCAAAGTGACTGATAGGAGCATATTTATGCGACTTAAATGGCTTGTTCTCGTACATTTACGTTATGTTTCTTTAGTTATTTTAGTACTTTAAGCTATTTTCGTGTGTTTGTAGGTCCAAAGGGCTAAAGGAGCAAAAAGATGCATTTTGGAGACTTTTGGAGCACTTTTGGGCTAAGGACGGATAGCTTATGCTTGAAGCCAAAGTGTTGGACGAAATTGAAGACCTAATTGGAGCCAAAGTGTTGGAACCTTGTTCTCTTTAGTTTTAGGACATTTAAACCTTTCCTAATCCCAATCATGCCATGCATAACACACATCCATTCTAACACATTGTCATTGCACATGCATTTCCTTCATTAGTTAACCCACATGCACTTATCACTTATCATCACCACATATCATATCACTTAATCACTTATCACTTATCATCACCACTTAACCACTTATCATATCATAACCACATATCATATCACTTATCACTTATCACTTAACATATCATCCACCTACTTCACCTACAACATCCACCTACTTCACCTACAACATCCACTTCACCTACAACATCCACCTACTTCACCTACAACATCCACTTCACCTACAACATCCACCTACTTCACCTACAACATCCACCTACTTCACCTACAAATGACATAGCCATATGTTCCCTCCACTACTCCTATAAATACCCTTGCATTCATTCATTCATGGACATCTCATTTCATACACAACACATTACAAACACATTCTCCCTTCCCTAGCCGTGAGCTTCCCATCTCTCCCCTTATAATCCAAACACCATTTTTCCATTCCCTTTCCACTTCTCCACCACTCCTCTTCCATTCCACACTTCCATCCCCCAAACCAATTATCCCTAGACCTTATGCTACAATAAAGAGGAAGAGAAGAGAGCCTAAACGTTCATACAATTCAAGTTTGAGTTGTTGGAATGTTTAGGCGTTTCTTTGATTTCAATGTTTAATTTCAATTCTCTTTGTTTTGTATGAGGAACTAAACCCCCCTTTAGCTAGGGGGTGATTCGAAATATATGTTTATGCTTGCATTTTGATTTGATTACTTCTAATTACGTTTCATAAGTTGTGAATTCAATTTGTTTAACTGTTTTATTGATAACCTATTTATGTATGTTTATTGAGAGTGCACACTTAATTTTCATGCATGAATTTGACGCTAGAATATAAGTGAATTTCACCTAATCGTTATGAACTTATATTCACAAGTAGTGGAGGTTGCTTATAAACAATCGCGTTAAACGAATTCTTGGCATAAGTTTCATGCAATCATAGTAACGAATGCCTCGTCAACACTTATAGTTTTCAAAGAACTTAATGATTCTTGCTTGTATCTCTATTATGCAATTCATGTAGGGAACTTGTGAGGAATGCTTTGGGTTGTCGTATGCAATCATCCAATTCATTAACTTAAGGAAAACTTGACGGTTAATTTAAGCGGACCTAATTAACTTGGAGTGTTGAGAATTAATGATTTATTGAAATGCAATTGGAAATCGTTTTATTATGCAAGTATAACATGTATGGAGATGAAACCCTTAGCTAGCATTCATCCATTCAATTCCATCACATTCATATTTACATTCTGTCTAGTTTATTAACTTGTTTCGTTATTTCAATTTTCGTAAAACCTAAACCCCCCTTTACTTTCTTGTTCTTTAATGCTTAGAATCTGTTTAGTTTATGTTTTAAAGTATTTTTGAATTCTTTGAGTCTAGTTTAGTGTTTTATATTGTGTTTTTATGTTTTTGAGTCAAATCCAAGTGATTAACAATCCCTCCTAATCCCCGGTCCAGAACGATCCCTACTTGCACCTATACTACAATTGATAAAAAGAGGGTTTAATTTGTGTGCGTATAAATCTCGCATCAAATTTTGGCGCCGTTGCCGGGGACTAGAAAATTTGCTAATCCCTTGGATTATTTGTTTCTGTATTGTCTTTTAGATTTAGTTTTTTTTATTTGTGTTTTGTTTGTTAAGAACAACATGGCACTTGATAACGCTTCTCTTTTGTCACAGCTCATGGAAAGGTCCCAAATGCAAAGAGTTGATATATTTAATCTTCAATCAAGGAATAACGTGTTTTCCAATACTTACAATTCGGATTGGAGTGATCATTCAAACTCTATGTGGTGGGAACCTCAAAATGCTCAACAAGGAGGATATTGGCAGCCACCACAACCTCATATTCAATATGCCCAACCAAATTTAAGTTCGTCAATAGATTATAATCAAAAGCTTAACGAATTAATTTGTTTGGTGCAGGGCTCACAAAATCAAGACAATGAGGCTCGACAAGAAGACAAAAGGTTGGATCACTTGGAAAAGCAAATTGGGCAGATAGCGGAGTTCGTAGGACAATTTTGCGACCAAGGCAAACTCCCTAGTTCAACCATTGTAAATCCGAAGGGAGGATTTGAAGCACCTTTGCCGGAAGCACTTATTGCTCCTACGCCATCTAATTCAAGTAAGGTTGTTCCAATTAGTTCTAACCCCATTCCACCTAATATCCCTATTCCTTGCAGGTTCATGAATTCCAAGGAAGAAGAAAGTGAAAAAGACATCTTGGAAGACCTTCCAAAGGTGCAAAGTAGGGAATTTCATGAATTCATCAAAGGGGATATACTTGAGACAACAATGCCCAAAAAAAGTTGAATTTGATGACATTGGACAAGTCATAACCATCACATGCAATCTGGCCAAGTCCAATAACCCTGAAACTTTCAAAGGAGTGGTGTTTGTCATTGAGTTCTTGTCAGACAAAACAAGTAAGTCATTTTTTTCAAATTCCATTACATTTTATACTAACTTGTTGTTTTTTATGAATCAGGCACCTACATTAGAATTCAAACCAATGCCGGTTCACTTCAAGTATCACCTTCCATTCAAGGACCAATTCCATGCCGTTTGATTTTATTTATGTTAATAAAAAAAAAAAAAAAAAAAAAAAAAAAAAAAAAGAGAAAGAAAGATACTAAACATGGAGAAAGGTGGAGCTTCACAAAGGTTGTTTGCGTGAAGCCCCACTACGAGGCGCAGAAGCGGAAGGCATAGAAGCGGGAGGCATAGAAGTGGGAGGCATCGGAGCGGAAGCCATCGGAGCGGGAGGCATCGGAGCTAGAGCATTCCAGGCCTCAATACTTGGCCAAGCGCTGGATGACCCAGGAAAAAGGTGCCTCTGGAGATAAGACGCAAGCCTTTGACGGTCACTGTGAATTCGACCCTCAGATTCTTGCAGCTCATCAAGCTTCCTCTTCATCCCCGACGAATAGTTATTTGCAAGCACATGCAAACTTCTATTCTCGTACTTAAGCTGCTGGATCTCTTGCTTAAGTCTTTCCACCTCTGCCATCAACGATTCCACTTGGCGGGACCGAGCAAGCAGGCGTTGGCCCATGTTGGACACAGAACTCGCACACTGAACACTAAGTGCGAGGGACTCTTGAACGGCCAACTCATCGGACCGTCCTGACAGCAGCCTACTATCTTTTGGAGTGAGGAGGTTTTTAGCTACTATTGTAGCTGTTGTGGCGTCCTGCATCACAGAGTCTTCACCTGAAAGAGGACCGTTAGAAGATAAAAAAGAAGGGCGCCATACATTACCTTGACGGGGCGCAACCGGATCGCTGCTGAGACTCAAATCTAAGCTAAGGTTCGATGAGTTTGCCATTTTTTTTTCAAAAGTGTTCAAAGAGAAGGGGTGGATGGAGTTAAAATTTCACAAAGGGCCGGAGTCGAGTTTCAGGAATGGGAAATCTTCAGAGTGTGTGTGTTGGGGTGATTGATAGCTCTATAAAAAGCCAAGACGACGCGTCCACCGATTCAAAGAGCCGGATTTTCCGGCGTAATTTAGGCAACGCTTTCTCGGCTTTTCAGAAAACGCGTTCAACTTTGTCAAAAGATTTCTGACAAAGCTGAAAACACGTGGAGGCCATCATCGCATCTACACATCTTTAGCCGACAAGCGCAAAGTTCGGCGACGCTTTCTCTACTTTTCAGAAGACGCGTGCAGCTTTGTCAAAAGGAGCCGTATCTGCACTACCACGTGTCGTTCAGAAAGCGAAGGGGCGTCGTTCAGAAATCGAAGGGGCGCCTGCTCAGAAATCGAAGAGGCGTATTCAAAGATCGAAGAGGCGCCACTATTTCAAAGAACCGGATTTGCGGGATCAAAACGTTTGTCGACAAGGGTAAAAAGTACCACCACTTGATATTATCTCTATATATGTCGACCTTCGTCTTTTATGGCAGGGCAAACCTGAAGAAAATGCCCAACTCTCCCTCACCTCTGAGGGCGCACTCCCAGCAAAGCCTTTCAAAATACTCAATTCTTTCTTCTTCCCCAAAGATGATACCAGATGCCTGGAGTACATATGACCCAGGAGGAAACGGCGGACCAAATGCCACAACAATCTCTCTCATTTGTGGAAATTTTTGATGTGTGGGGTATTGATTTCATGGGCCCCTTCCCTCCATCTTTTGGTTTCACTTATATCTTGCTAGCTGTCGATTATGTTTCCAAATGGGTGGAAGCCAAAGCCACCCGTACTAACGATTCTAAGGTTGTTGCAGATTTTGTGAAATCTAATATTTTTGCTAGGTTTGGGATGCCACGAGTTTTAATTAGTGATGGGGGTTCTCACTTTCGTAACCGCACCATTGAAGCTTTGCTCAAGAAGTACAACGTTACTCATAAGGTTTCCACACCTTATCACCCTCAAACTAATGGGCAAGCGGAGGTTTCAAATAGGGAGATCAAACAAGTCCTAGAGAAAACCGTGGGACCCTCAAGAAGAGATTGGAGTTTGCGCTTGGACGATGCATTGTGGGCCTATCGTACGGCTTACAAAACTCCCCTTGGCATGTCACCTTTTCGGCTTATATATGGTAAGCCATGTCATTTGCCCGTTGAGTTAGAGCACAAGGCACATTGGGCTGTGAAAACCTTCAATTTGGACATAGACGCTGCTGGAGTTCATAGGAAGCTCCAATTAGATGAACTTGAGGAGATTAGGAACGAGGCTTACGAGAATGCTCGCATCTACAAGGACAAGACGAAGGCTTATCATGATAAGATGCTTCGTACCAAAACGTTCTCCAAGGGGCAGAAAGTGTTGCTTTTTGATTCAAGACTTCGGTTATTCCCTGGTAAGTTACGTTCTAAATGGATTGGACCTCTTGTTGTTACTAATGTTTTTTCTCATGGTGCAGTCCAAGTCCAAAGCTTAAAAAGTGGCCACGAGTTCAAGGTGAACGGACATAGATTGAAGCCATACTATGAGAACTTTGTGGAGCATGTCGTGGAGGAGATCCCACTCCATGCCGTGGGCTCCAATGGAGCATGAACGTGTCTTCGTCCGGCTGCAAGACGTTAAAGAAAGCGCTACTTGGGAGGCAACCCATGCAATTCAACAAAGGAAGCTCAAGGAATCACTCCAATTCCAGATTTGCGTTCCTAAACCCTTCACTTTGTTGTTTATTTCGAATCTGCCTATTTAGTTGTTTTACTTGCTGTTTGTGTGTTTCTTTGTGTTTTGTGTGATTTTATGCTTGAAACATTGAGGACAATGTTTGATTTAAGTGTGGGGGGGTAACTAAGTGTTTTTGATGCAAATTCATGGGATTTTATCACCCTTTACTTATAGACTTATTCCTTGCTGTTTTTAAGTGTTTTTAAGCAGTTTTGGTGTGTTTTAGTGTGTTTTGAAGTAAAAATCCGAAAATCACATAAAAATTTGAAAAATTTGTTTTAAAAACCCAAAAAGAGTTGTTTTCAAAGTGTTTTTGTGTGTTTGTTTTTGTTTTAGGGTACCTTCCAACACAATGATGAGGATTCGGTTTGTAATTACATGGCTGTTAAAGAGAGTGATTAACATGGATGAAAGTTTGATTTACTCTTTGTGTATGCTTGGTTGTGGTTATAACTTATGACTTCACATGCAATCATAAAAAAAAAAAATAAAAAAATAAAAAAATAAAAAATCAGTTTTTGTAACATGCTTGAAGGAAGGAACTCAAATTAACGCTACAACCTTGTGAGACTTGAGCCTAAACGTTTATTTGGAGAGTTAGAATCTGTGCATTTTTGTTTTCTAAGTCGTTGCATGATCTCATTATTCTTTGCTTGGTTACTACTTAGAGGCGTTTCATCATTTAGTTCCAAATGCTAGAACTCATGCCCATTTCATTCAAAGCATGTTATTGATTTGCATAACACAGATTCAAGATGAAGTTGTGTAGTGACCACCACCTTAGCCATATTGCCGTGTATCCCATGTCATTTTATGTTTAAGTTAACCCACATTATCCTCACCTAGCCTAGATTAGGACCATCCACACCCTTGTTCTTAAAGCTTAGTAAAGCATGATTCAAATTGAATTTCTTTCGATTTATGTTGGCAGAAAACAAGTGTGGGGGAAGTGTTCTTGTGTGAGAATTTGTGTGCCATAGGCACGGCATGAAAGAAAAGAAAAAGAAAAAAAAAAGGCGTGAAAAGTATGAAAAAGAGTTGAAAAGTTGTGAAAAAGAATTCCAAAGTATTGTTTGTTGAAGTAAGGGTCCAAAACAATGAATTCGGCCCTAAGGAGTTGTCTAAGTCTTCCCCTTGTGTTTTAAAGTTAATTTCTGCAACCTAAATGAATTCTAAGTCTTAAGTACACTACTTTGCTTACTATTACTTAAAGAACGCTTGTTCTCCTTATCTTTTCTTTGTTAACCACTACCCCAAGCCCCGTTACAACCCTTGACTTCATTCTTGAGTGTTATGTGTTTCAATTTGTGGAGTTTGAATTTGGTATGAGCATATGGTCATTGGTTCTCGCATCTAAGTAGTAGCATTCCATTCATGAGATCATTTCTAAACATGCTTATTAACTCCATAAATTGCGTTCTTTGTTATACGTATATGTGAGCATTCGTTTTCATATTTACATCAATCTTCTCACATATAACTAGTATAGGGTGTGTAGTTAGAAAATCTGAGTGAAAATTGAGTGCATATCTTGTAAGGATTGAGCAAATTCTCTAAGGCATGTTACTACATTCAAAACATTCTTTTAATCGATTAATTGTGAACTAGTAAGTGGTGACTATGATTAAGTATGTTCTCAATTGTAAAGATGACTCAAATCTGTGGGGATGATGATTTTTAACATGTCATGTACCATTGGAAATCCCTGAGGTGAACGTTGGAAGGTTTAGGTTATGTTTTGTTTCTTTGTTTTGCTCGAGGACTAGCAAAAGCTAAGTGTGGGGGAATTTGATAGAAGCATATTTATGCGCCTTAGTTAGCTAGTTCTTATGCATTTATGTTGTGTTTTCTTACTTAATTTAGTGTTTAAAGTCATTTTCGTGTGTTTATAGGTTCATATGGCTAAGGATGCAAAAGGATGCCTTTCGGAGCCTTTTGGAGCAAATTAGAGATTGGAATGGATTGCATATGCTTAAAGCCAAGAAGATGGACGAAATTGAAGACCAAAGGAATGAAAATGAAGAACAAAGAGTTCACATTCATCACCAACACAACCATGCATCCACACATTCTTTCACCATCATTGCAGCCACATGCACTTGTTCCCCTTTCATCATTCCCTTTATTCTTTCATCATTCCATCCACTCATTCATCAAACCACTCCCATCCATTTCATCATTGCAAACATTCAAACAAACACCACACAATGCCGTGGCTCCTATCCCATTTCCAGATTTCCCCTTTGCATTTCCCCTTCATAAATCAGCCACATGCACTTTAATCATTCAATCACACCAACACACATTCAATCTCCAACCTTTCACATGCATTCCATCTTTTAATTTAATCACATGCACATTCACCTTGCCTTTGCAGAAAATCCACTTCATAACACATGCATCTTGGCAGATTTCACATGCACTCATGCACATTCACCTTAATCATTCACATAGCTTTAATCCACATGCATTTCCACCTAGATTTCCACCTCACAACCACCAGAAATCAACCAAAACCGTGCATTCCCTTTCATTTCTGTCAAAGCACATGCATTTCCACCCTTTAATCACATGCACAAACAGCCACATGCATCTCCCATCACCATTTCAGCTTTCCACCTAATTCCTAGTCATCATGTTCCCCCCATTTCACCTATAAATAAGCATGCATTGCAGCCACAAACAACACACTCTTCCATTTCAGAAAACCATCTCTCATACACATTCATTCACGCCAGAAATTCCTCCCCTCTCTCTAGCACTACCATACTTCACCATTCTTCATATTTTCTGCCCAAAAACACTCCTTACCTTCCCCTACATCCATCCCTACCCTAAACACATCCTTCTACATCATCCATAACCCCCAAAACTCACCAAAACCCCTTGTGCCGCAGCAACTAGAGGAGAAGAGGCCTAAACGTTCATACAATTCAAGATTGAGTTGTTGGAATTTTTAGGTGTACTTCGATTCTTGTTTTCAATGTTTACTTTGTTATTACTCTCTAAATTTGTTGTAATCATGAGTGGCTAAACCCCTAATTAGTTAGGGGAAAGTTTGAAGCCATGAACATGTTTGAAATATGAATTGATTTCTTCCAATTGTGATTTGTTAATTTGTGATTGCAATTCAATTATCATGTTTATTAAAGACTTGTTTTTGTATGTTGATTAGGGATGCATACTTAGTCTTCATGCATAAACTCGATGCTAGTTTATAAACGAGTTTCACCTAATCGTCACAAGTTTATAAACATGAGTAGTGAAGGTTGCTAGTCACAACCGCGTTAATTGAATTCTTGGCAAAAGTATCATGCATTCATAGTTACAATTGCCTCGTCAACACTTATAATTTTCATAGAGCATAATGATCTCTCATTGTATCTCTTCTATGCATTCATGTTGAGAACCATTGGAGAATGATTTGAATTGTCGCATGCATCATCCAATTCAATAACTTAAGGAAAATTTGAGAGTTAATTAGTGCATCACGGTTAACTTGGGGTGTTGAGCATCATAGTTAATGAAAAACAATTGGAGAATCGATTCATATATAAATGTGTCATGTGTGGAGAATGGACCTCTAACTAATCCATCCATCATCTTGTTTCTCAAATCCGTTTATACAATCTGCCTAGTTTATTAATCTGTGCATTTAATTTAATTTCGTCAAAACCTTAATCCCCCTTTACTTTAGTGTCCAACTTAGTTAGAAAGTGTCTTAGTTTGTGTTTTTAAGTGTTTTGATTCAATTTGTTACACAAATTCGTCCAAATTCACCAAAGTGCTCAAAACTGCCCAGAAAGTGTTTTTAAGGCAGTTTTGAGTGTTTTGGGTGATGTTTGAGTCTTTTGGTTTGTTTTAGTGTTTTAAAGTTTAGTTTTGCATTCTTTGAGTCTAGTAAGTGTTTTATATTGTGTTCTTACGTTTTTGAGTCAATTTCACATTGATTAGCATCCCTAGTTAATCCCCGGTCTAGAACGATCCCTATTTGCTCATTTACTACAATTGTCATCCATAGGGTTTAATTTGTGTGTTTAACTATTTTCGCATCACTAGCCTAGTTTAGGACAATCCCCACCCTTGTTCTTAAAAGATAGTGAGCATGACTTAATTGAATTCCTTTTGAGTTACATTATCAAAGAAAATAAGTGTGGGGGAGAGAATGTTTAAGTGTTGATGTTTTGAGATTCAAAAGAAAAAAAAAAAAAAAAAAAAAAAAAAAAAAAAAAGAGAAAAGAAAAAAATGAAAGAATAAGTGATTGAAGAAAGGTTCCAAAACACCAATTCTGGGTGTAAATTGTCTAAATTCTCCCTTTTTGTTCAAAAGTTGAGTTTTCATTCAAAAGTGAATTCTAAGTTGATTCAAATGCTTTGCTCACTATTTCTTTAAAAACCTTTGTTTTCCATATCCCTTCTTTGTTATCCACATACCCCAAGCCCCGTTACAACCCTTGACTTCTATCTTGAGTGTTGTGTATTTCAATTTGTGGAGTTTGAACTTGGTATGAGCTTATGGTATCACTGGTTCTCGCGTCTAAATAGTAGCATTCCATTCATGAGATCATATCTAAACATGCTTATTAACTCCAGAAATTGCTTCCTTTGAAATACATATATGTGAGTGTTTGTTTTTATGATTACATCAATCTTCTCACATATAACTAGTTTAGGTGTGTAGTCAGAAAATCTGTGTGAAAAACGAGAGCATATCTTGTAAGGATTTGAGCAAATTCTCTAAGGCATGTTACTACATTCAAAACATGGTTTTAAATGCTTAATTGTGAAATAGTATGTGGTGACTATGATTAAGAATGTATTCAAGTGTGAAGATGACTAAAATCTATGGGAATAATGATTTTTAACTTGTCTTGTGCATTGGAAATCCGTGAGACGATTGTTGGAAGGTGTAGGTTGTGTTTTGTTCGTTTTGTCTAGTTTCGTGTTCTTTTGTTTTGTTTTGCTCGAGGACTAGCAAAAGATAAGTGTGGGGGTATTTGATAGGAGCCTATTCATGCGACTTAAATAGCTTGTTCTCGTGCATTTACGTTATGTTTCTTTAGTTATTTTAGTACTTTAAGCTATTTTCGTGTGTTTGTAGGTCCAAAGGGCTAAAGGAGCAAAAAGATGCATTTTGGAGACTTTTGGAGCACTTTTGGGCTAAGGACGGATAGCTTATGCTTGAAGCCAAAGTGTTGGACGAAATTGAAGACCTAATTAAAGACCAAAGTGTTGGAACCTTGTTCCCTTTAGTTTTAGGACATTTAAACCTTTCCTTTATCCTTAGCCGTGCATAACATTCCAACATTCCACACTATCACATATCATACATCACATATCACTTATCACATATCATTCACCACTTATCATATCATACACTCAATCACTTATCACATATCACTTATCACACACCACATATCACTTATCACATATCACTTACCACTTATCATTCACCACATATCATTCACCACTTATCATATCATACATTCATTTATCACTTATCATAATCATTCACTTATCACTTAACATATCATAAACTTATCACTTATCACTCATAATCACCTACAACATCCACCTACTTCACCCACAACATCCACCTACTTCACCTACAACCTCCACTTACTTCACCAACCTCACACACTTACTTCACCTACAAATGACATAGCCATATGTTCCCTCCACTACTCCTATAAATACCCTTGCATTCATTCATTCATGGACATCTCAATTCATACACATTTCATTCTCATTCACTCATCCATTGCAGAAATGTAGACATCAAACCACCCTTGTGCCGTGCCTTCCCCTACAAATCCAAACACCATCCTTCCATCTCCACAACTCCTCTTCCATTCCTCCACCACTCCCCAAACCATTCACACCATCAAACTATCCCTAGACCTTGTGCTACAACGAAGAGGAAGAGAAGAGTGCCTAAACGTTCATACAATTCAAGTTTGAGTTGTTAGAATGTTTAGGTGCTTCTTTGATTTCTATGTTTAATTTCAATACTCTTTGTTTTGTACGAATGAGGCATGGAAGAGAAGAGGGCCTAAACGTTCATACAATTCAAGTTTGAGTTGTTGGAATGTTTAGGTGTTTCTTTGATTCTCTTTGTTTTGTACCATGAGGAACTAAACCCCCCTTGGCTAGGGGGGGATTCGAAATAAATGTTTATGCTTGCATTTTGATTTGATTACTTCTAATTACGTTTCATAAGTTGTGGATTCAATTTGTTTAACCGTTTGATTGATAACTTATTTATGTATGTTTATTGAGAGTGCACGCTTAATTTTCATGCATGAATATGACGCTAGAATATAAGTGAGTTTCACCTAATCGTTATGAACTTATATTCACAAGTAGTGGAGGTTGCTTATAAACAATCGCGTTAAATGAATTCTTGGCACGAGTTTCATGCTCATCATAGTAACGAATGCCTCGTCAACACTTATAGTTTTCATAATGCTTAATGATCTTTGATTGTATCTTTATTGTGCTGTTCACGTAAAGGACTTTTGGAGAATGTTGTGAATTGCGTTGCGCTAACCCATCCAATTCATTAACTTAAGGAAAACTTGACGGTTAATTTAAGCGTACCTAATTGACCCGGGGTGATGAGTTTAATAATTTATTGAAATGCAATTGGAAATCTTTTTATTATGTAAGTGTAACATGTGTGGAGAAGAACCCCTTAGCTATTCTATCATCCATTCATTCCATTTCATCAATTTCGTTTTTATAATCTGTTTTAATTAGAATCTGTCCATTTAGTTTATTTTCGTCCAAACCTCAATCCCCATTTATTTTAAAGTGTTAGATTAGTTAGAAATATTTTTAGTTTGTGTTTATAAGTGTTTTGATTCAATTTGTTAAACAAATTCGTCCAAATTTGTGTTTGTGCTCAAATCTGCCCAGAAAGTGGTTTTTAGGCAGATTTGAGTGTGTTTGTGTTGTTTTGAATCTTTTAGTTTGTTTGAGTATTTTAAAGTTTAGTTTTGCATTCTTTGAGTCTAGTATAGTGTTTTATATTGTGTTTTTACGTTTTTGAGTCAAATCCAAGTGATTAACAATCCCTCCTAATCCCCGGTCCAGAACGATCCCTACTTATACTTATACTACAATTGTCAAAAAGAGGGTTTAATTTGTGCGCGTATAAATCTCGCATCATTGAGCATATTGCATATGAAGTTGTGGTGGCTGCATAGGTCTTGAATAGAACTCCTCATATGGTTGCCAATATGCTTCACGTTGAACTTGTTGATCTTCCCACCATATAGAGTTTGAATGATCCCTCCAATCTCTTTGTGGACATTGATTGGCTTGAAATCCTTGCCTATATGAAGCACCAAATGTAGGGACACTCTGCATTGTGGTCCTTTCGGCATACGGCGACAATTTAGAAGTAAGATTTGCCAATTGAGCTTGAATGCTAGCAAAATCCATATCTTACTTCTCTAGTACCTAAAATCAAAGAAAGAGAACTAAATCAAATATCAAAAGTAACAACAAACAAAGAAAACAACATTAAGTTAGAAACTAAAACGAAAACAACTAAACCAAAAAAAAAAAAGAAAAGAACCAAGGGATTAGCAAAGTTGCTAATCCCCGGCAACGGCGCCAAAATTTGATGCGAGATTTATACGCACACAAATTAAACCCTCTTTTTGACAATTGTAGTATAAGTATAAGTAGGGATCGTTCTGGACCGGGGATTAGGAGGGATTGCAAATCTCTTGGAAACTGACTCAAAAACGTAAAATAAAGTTTAAAACACTATACTAGACTCAAAGAATGCAAAACTAAACTTTAAATCACTAAGACAAACCAAAGACTCAAAATGCTTTAAAACATAAACTAAATTGAATTCTAACTAAAATGAACATTAAAGCAAAAGGGGGATTTAGGTTTGACGAAAATTGAAATAATGAATAAATTAAAACAGAATGTAAATATGAAATTGATGAAATAGAATGGATGAATGCTAGCTAAGGGGGTCATCTCCACATATGTTACACTTGCATAATAAAAAGATTTCCAATTACATTTCAATAAATTATGAAACTCATCACCCCGGGTTAATTAGGTCCGCTTAAATTAACCGTCAAGTTTTCCTTAAGTTAATGAATTGGATGGGTTAGCGCAACGCAATTCACAACATTCTCCAAAAGTCCTTTATGTGAACAGCACAATAAAGATACAATCAAAGATCATTAAGCATTATGAAACTATAAGTGTTGACGAGGCATTCGTTACTATGATGAGCATGAAACTCGTGCCAAGAATTCATTTAACGCGATTGTTTATAAGCAACCTCCACTACTTGTGAATATAAGTTCATAACGATTAGGTGAAAATCACTTATATTCTAGCGTCATATTCATGCATGAAAATTAAGCGCGCATTCTTAATAAACATACATAAATAAGTTATCAATCAAACGGTTAAACAAATTGAATCAACAACTTATGAAATGCAATTAGAAGTAATCAAATCAAAATGCAAGCATAAACATATATTTCGAATCACCCCCTAGCTAAGGGCGGGGGGGGTTAGTTCCTCATACAAAACAAAGAGAATTAAATTTAAACATTGAAATCAAAGAAACACCTAAACATTCCAACAACTCAAACTTGAATTGTATGAATGTTTAGGCCCTCTTCTCTTCCTTTTTATTGTAGCATAAGTGTAGGTGCTCAAAACTGCCCAGAAAGTGGTTTTTAGGCAGTTTTGAGTCTTCTAGTTGCTGTTTTGAGTTTTTGTTTTGTTTTAGTGTTTTAACTTTGGTTTTTCATTCTTTGTGTCCAAATTAGTGTTTTTAACTTTGTTTTGGAGTTCTTAGGTCAGTTTTCAAGAGTTTAGCAATCCCTCCTAATCCCCGGTTTTGAACGATCCCTACTTACATACTTTGCTACAATTGTCAGAAGAGGGTTTAATTTGTGTGCCTAATATATTTCGCAACAAATTTTTGGCGCCGTTGCCGGGGATTAGCAACTTTGCTAATCCCTTGGATTGTTTTATTTTCGTTTATTTTATTTTATTCCAGATTCTTCATCTTGTGTTGTTTCTTGTTTCAGGTACTAGAGAAGCAAGGCATGGCAATTGCTAATCTTCAAGCTCAAATAGCGAATCTTATGTGTCAGTTATCACTGTATGCTAAAGGGTCCACAATGCAAAGTGTCCCTACATTTGGTGCTCCTTATAGGCAAGAATATCAAGCAAATCTATGTCCACAAAGAAGTTGGGAGAATGTCAATACTTGGGGTTATCAAGATCATAATCAATCAAGGAACAATTGGTTTTCCAACATGTACAATTCAGATTGGAGTGATCATTCAAACTCTATATGGTGGGAATCTCAAAAAGTTCAACAAGAAGGATATTGGCAGCCATATGAGGAGTTATATTCAAGCCCTATGCAGCCACCACAACCTCATATACAACCTGCCCAAACAAATTCAGGTGCGTCTTTGTATAATGATACGCTTATTAAGTTACTCACCAATTTGTCTCAGGGGCAAGAAAATCAAAAGAAAGCAATGCAAAATCGAGACAAAAGGTTGGATCACTTGGAAAAGCAAATTGGGCAGATAGCGGAGTTCGTAGGACAATTTCAATACCAAGGCAAACTCCCTATTTCAACCATTGCAAATTCGAAGGGAGGATTTGAAACCACCAATGCTATCACGTTAGGAAGTGGCAAAGAGGTTGGAACGGACCCTCAACCATCACAATCAAATCACAAGGAAGACGAAAGATTGCAATTTGAGGAAGAGGAGTTGGACAAAGCCACGGAAAGGGTGGAAACACCTTTGCCGCAGCCACCTCAAGACCCCAATTCGCCCACCATAGGTAAGGTTGTTCCAAATTTAATTCTTTCTAACCCTATTCCACCCAATGTCCCTATTCCTTGCAGGTTCATGAATTCCAAGGAAGAAGAAAGTGAAAAAGTGGTGCGAGAATTATACGCGCACAAATTAAACCCTCTTTTTTTTTTGACAATTGTAGTATAAGTATAAGTAGGGATCGTTCTGGACCGGGGATTAGGAGGGATTGCAAATCTCTTGGAAACTGACTCAAAAACGTAAAATAAAGTTTAAAACACTAAACTAGACTCAAAGAATGTAAAACTAGACTTTAAAACACTAAGACAAACCAAAGACTCAAAATGCTTTTAAAAACACAAACTAAAATGATTTCTAACTAAATTGACATTAAAGTAAAGGGGGATTTAAGTTTATACGAAATTAAATTAAATGAACAAATTAAAACAGAATGTAAATATGAAATTGATGAAATAGAATGGATGAATGCTAGCTAAGGGGGTCATCTCCACATATGTTACACTTGCATAATAAAAAGATTTCCAATTACATTTCAATAAATTATTAATTCTCATCACCCCAGGTTAATTAGGTCCGCTTAAATTAACCGTCAAGTTTTCCTTAAGTTAATGAATTGGATGGGTTAGCGCAACGCAATTCACAACATTCTCCAAAAGTCCTTTACGTGAAAAGCACAATAAAGATACAATCAAAGATCATTAAGCATCATGAAAACTATAAGTGTTGACGAGGCATTCGTTACTATGGAATACGCATGAAACTTATGCCAAGAATTCGTTTAACGCGATTGTTTATAAGCAACCTCCACTACTTGTGAATATAAGTTCGTAACTATTAGGTGAAACTCACTTATATTCTAGCGTCATATTCATGCATGAAAATTAAGCGCGCATTCTCAATAAACATACATAAATAAGTTATCAATCAAACGGTTAAACAAATTGAATCCACAACTTATGAAACGCAATTAGAAGTAATCAAATCAAAATGCAAGCATAAACATATATTTCGAATCACCCCCTAGCTAAAGGGGGTTTAGTTCCTCATAACTTTGAAATCAAAGAAACACCTAAACATTCCAACAACTCAAACTTGAATTGTATGAACGTTTAGGCACTCTTCTCTTCCATTCCTCATACGTACAAAACAAAGAGAATTGAATTTAAACTTTGAAATCAAAGAAACACCTAAACATTCCAACAACTCACACTTGAATTGTATGAACGTTTAGGCCCTCTTATCTTCCTCGTTGTTGTAGCACAAGGTCTAAGGTGAGGTTTGGGGGATTATGGAAATGGATGAGGAGTGGTGTTTGGATTATAAGGGAATGGATGGGAAGCTCACGGCTAGGGAAGGGAGAATGTGTTCGTAATGTGTTGTGTATGAAATGAGATGTCCATGAATGAATGAATGCAAGGGTATTTATAGGAGTAGTGGAGGGAACATATGGCTATGTCATTTGTATGTGAAGTAGGTGGATGTTGTAGGTGAAGTAGGTGGATGTTGTAGGTGAAGTGGATGTTGTAGGTGAAGTAGGTGGATGTTGTAGGTGAAGTGGATGTTGTAGGTGAAGTGATAAGTGATAAGTGATATGATAAGTGGTTAAGTGGTGATGATAAGTGATAAGTGATTAAGTGATATGATATGTGGTGATGATAAGTGATAAGTGCATGTGGGTTAACTAATGAAGGAAATGCATGTGCAATGACAATGTGTTAGAATGGATGTGTGTTATGCATGGCATGATTGGGATTAGGAAAGGTTTAAATGTCCTAAAACTAAAGAGAACAAGGTTCCAACACTTTGGCTCCAATTAGGTCTTCAATTTCGTCCAACACTTTGGCTTCAAGCATAAGCTATCCGTCCTTAGCCCAAAAGTGCTCCAAAAGTCTCCAAAATGCATCTTTTTGCTCCTTTAGCCCTTTGGACCTACAAACACACGAAAATAGCTTAAAGTACTAAAATAACTAAAGAAACATAACGTAAATGTACGAGAACAAGCCATTTAAGTCGCATAAATATGCTCCTATCAAAAAGACATCTTGGAAGCCCTTCCAAAGGTGCAAAGTATGGAATATCAAGAATTCGTCAAAGAGGATGTTCTTGAGGCAAACAACCCCAAAGAAGTTGAATTTTATGACATAGGACAAGGAACAATCCTCACACCAAATCTGTCCAAGTGCAAAGTTCCTGAAACGTTCAAAGAAGATGTGTTTATCCTTGAGTTCTTGTTGGAGGACATAGGTAAGCCACCTCCTCCAATTTCAATTTCCTTTTATACTAATAGGTTGTTGATGATTCAGGCACCCAATCTTGAATTTAAACCATTACCGGATCATTTCAAGTATCACCTTCCATTCAAAGATCAACTCCATGCCGTGGGCACCAATGGTGCCTGAACGTGTTCTTCGTCCGGCTGCAAGACGTTAAAGAAAGCGCTACTTGGGAGGCAACCCATGCCATTCAACAAAGGAAGACCTAGAAAGCACTCCAATTCCAGATTTGCGTTCCTAAACCCTTCTCTTTGTTGATTCTTTCTAATCTGCCTATTTAGTTGTTTTACTTGCTGTTTGTGTGTTTCTTTGTGTGATTCTATGCTTAAAACATTGAGGACAATGTTTGATTTAAGTGTGGGGGGGTAACTAAGTGTTTTTCATGCAAATTCGTGGGATTTTATCACCCATTATTTCAAAACTTGTTCCTTGCTGTTTTTAAGTGTTTTTAAGCAGTTTTGGTGTGTTTTAGTATGTTTTGAAGTAAAAATCCGAAAATCAAAGAAAAATTTGAAAAATTTGTTTTAAAAACCCCAAAAAAGAGTTGTTTTTGTGTGTTTGTTTGTGTCTTAGGGTACCTTCCAACACAATGATGAGGATTTGGTTTTTAAATACATGGCTGTTAAAGAGAGTGATTAACATGGATGAAAGTTTGATTTACTCTATGTTTATGCTTGGTTGTGGTTATAACTTATGAATTCACATGCAATCATAAAAGAAAAAAAATCAGTTTTTGTAACATGCTTGAAGGAAGGAACTCAAATTAACGCTATGATGCGAGAATTATACGCACACAAATTAAACCCTCTTTTTATCAATTGTAGTGAAGAATGTAAGTAGGGATCGTTCTGGACCGGGGATTAGGAGGGATTGTTAATCACTTGGAAACTGACTCAAATACGTAAAAACACAATATAAAACACTATACTAGACTCAAGGAATGCAAAACTAAACTTTAAAACACCAAAACAAACCAAAAGACTCAAAACAGCACCAAAACACTCAAAACTGCCTTAAAAACACAATCTGGGCAGTTTTGAACACTAGACACAACTTTGGACGAAAATTGGTTTTACTTTGACCTAAGACACTTAAAAACACAAACTAAAGTGATTTCTAACTAATATGACTCAACAAAGTAAAGGGGGATTGGTTTTGGACGAATTTAAAAACAAAACAAACTTTTTAAATTAGAACAGATTGTAGAACGAATTTGATGGAATTGAATAGATGGGAAGCTAGCTAAGGGGTTCATCTCCACACATGTTTGATGCGAATTTTATACGCGCACAAATTAAACCCTCTTTTTGACAATTGTAGTATAAGTATAAGTAGGGATCGTTCTGGACCGGGGATTAGGAGGGATTGTTAATCACTTGGATTTGACTCAAAAACGTAAAAACACAATATAAAACACTATACTAGACTCAAAGAATGCAAAACTAAACTTTAAAATACTCAAACAAACTAAAAGATTCAAAACAACACAAACACACTCAAATCTGCCTAAAAACCACTTTCTGGGCAGATTTGAGCACAAACACAAATTTGGACGAATTTGTTTAACAAATTGAATCAAAACACTTATAAACACAAACTAAAAATATTTCTAACTAATCTAACACTTTAAAATAAATGGGGATTGAGGTTTGGACGAAAATAAACTAAATGGACAGATTCTAATTAAAACAGATTATAAAAACGAAATTGATGAAATGGAATGAATGGATGATAGAATAGCTAAGGGGTTCTTCTCCACACATGTTACACTTACATAATAAAAAGATTTCCAATTGCATTTCAATAAATTATTAAACTCATCACCCCGGGTCAATTAGGTACGCTTAAATTAACCGTCAAGTTTTCCTTAAGTTAATGAATTGGATGGGTTAGCGCAACGCAATTCACAACATTCTCCAAAAGTCCTTTACGTGAACAGCACAATAAAGATACAATCAAAGATCATTAAGCATTATGAAAACTATAAGTGTTGACGAGGCATTCGTTACTATGATGAGCATGAAACTCGTGCCAAGAATTCATTTAACGCGATTGTTTATAAGAAACCTCCACTACTTGTGAATATAAGTTCATAACGATTAGGTGAAACTCACTTATATTCTAGCGTCATATTCATGCATGAAAATTAAGCGTGCACTCTCAATAAACATACATAAATAAGTTATCAATCAAACGGTTAAACAAATTGAATCCACAACTTATGAAACGTAATTAGAAGTAATCAAATCAAAATGCAAGCATAAACATTTATTTCGAATCCCCCCCTAGCCAAGGGGGGTTTAGTTCCTCATGGTACAAAACAAAGAGAATCAAAGAAACACCTAAACATTCCAACAACTCAAACTTGAATTGTATGAACGTTTAGGCCCTCTTCTCTTCCATGCCTCATTCGTACAAAACAAAGAGTATTGAAATTAAACATAGAAATCAAAGAAGCACCTAAACATTCTAACAACTCAAACTTGAATTGTATGAACGTTTAGGCACTCTTCTCTTCCTCTTCGTTGTAGCACAAGGTCTAGGGATAGTTTGATGGTGTGAATGGTTTGGGGAGTGGTGGAGGAATGGAAGAGGAGTTGTGGAGATGGAAGGATGGTGTTTGGATTTGTAGGGGAAGGCACGGCACAAGGGTGGTTTGATGTCTACATTTCTGCAATGGATGAGTGAATGAGAATGAAATGTGTATGAATTGAGATGTCCATGAATGAATGAATGCAAGGGTATTTATAGGAGTAGTGGAGGGAACATATGGCTATGTCATTTGTAGGTGAAGTAAGTGTGTGAGGTTGGTGAAGTAAGTGGAGGTTGTAGGTGAAGTAGGTGGATGTTGTAGGTGAAGTAGGTGGATGTTGTAGGTGAAGTAGTGGATGTTGTAGGTGAAGTAGGTGGATGTTGTAGGTGATTATGAGTGATAAGTGATAAGTTTATGATATGTTAAGTGATAAGTGAATGATTATGATAAGTGATAAATGAATGTATGATATGATAAGTGGTGAATGATATGTGGTGAATGATAAGTGGTAAGTGATATGTGATAAGTGATATGTGGTGTGTGATAAGTGATATGTGATAAGTGATTGAGTGTATGATATGATAAGTGGTGAATGATATGTGATAAGTGATATGTGATGTATGATATGTGATAGTGTGGAATGTTGGAATGTTATGCACGGCTAAGGATAAAGGAAAGGTTTAAATGTCCTAAAACTAAAGGGAACAAGGTTCCAACACTTTGGTCTTTAATTAGGTCTTCAATTTCGTCCAACACTTTGGCTTCAAGCATAAGCTATCCGTCCTTAGCCCAAAAGTGCTCCAAAAGTCTCCAAAATGCATCTTTTTGCTCCTTTAGCCCTTTGGACCTACAAACACACGAAAATAGCTTAAAGTACTAAAATAACTAAAGAAACATAACGTAAATGCACGAGAACAAGCTATTTAAGTCGCATGAATAGGCTCCTATCAAATACCCCCACACTTATCTTTTGCTAGTCCTCGAGCAAAACAAAACAAAAGAACACGAAACTAGACAAAACGAACAAAACACAACCTACACCTTCCAACAATCGTCTCACGGATTTCCAATGCACAAGACAAGTTAAAAATCATTATTCCCATAGATTTTAGTCATCTTCACACTTGAATACATTCTTAATCATAGTCACCACATACTATTTCACAATTAAGCATTTAAAACCATGTTTTGAATGTAGTAACATGCCTTAGAGAATTTGCTCAAATCCTTACAAGATATGCTCTCGTTTTTCACACAGATTTTCTGACTACACACCTAAACTAGTTATATGTGAGAAGATTGATGTAATCATAAAAACAAACACTCACATATATGTATTTCAAAGGAAGCAATTTCTGGAGTTAATAAGCATGTTTAGATATGATCTCATGAATGGAATGCTACTATTTAGACGCGAGAACCAGTGATACCATAAGCTCATACCAAGTTCAAACTCCACAAATTGAAATACACAACACTCAAGATAGAAGTCAAGGGTTGTAACGGGGCTTGGGGTATGTGGATAACAAAGAAGGGATATGGAAAACAAAGGTTTTTAAAGAAATAGTGAGCAAAGCATTTGAATCAACTTAGAATTCACTTTTGAATGAAAACTCAACTTTTGAACAAAAAGGGAGAATTTAGACAATTTACACCCAGAATTGGTGTTTTGGAACCTTTCTTCAATCACTTATTCTTTCATTTTTTTCTTTTCTCTTTTTTTTTTTTTTTTTTTTTTTTTTTTTTTTTTTTTTTTTCTTTTGAATCTCAAAACATCAACACTTAAACATTCTCTCCCCCACACTTATTTTCTTTCATAATGTAACTCAAAAGGAATTCAATTAAGTCATGCTCACTATCTTTTAAGAACAAGGGTGGGGATTGTCCTAAACTAGGCTAGGTGAGGAAAATGTGGGTAAACAAAGAATAAAGGCTAAACCAGGCTCAACGGGGTTAAAACTTACAACATATACGAAGTATGGGAAGTAAGGCTATTTGGCTATGGTGGTGGTCACTACACAACTTCTTCTTGAATATGTGTTATGCAAATCAATAACATGCTTTGAATGAAATGGGCATGAGTTCTAGCATTTGGAACTATATGATAAAACGCCTTCTAAGTGGTAACCAAGCAAAGAATAATGAGATCATGCAACGACTTTAGAAAACAAGAAATCACAGATTATACTCTCCAACGAACGTTATAGGCTCAAGTCTCTCAGGGTTGTAGCGTTTGTTTGAGTTCCTTCCTTCAAGCATGTTACAAAAATGAATTTTTCTTTTATGATTGCATGTGAAGTCATACATTATAACCATAACCAAGCATATACCAAGAGTAAATCAAACTTTTCTCTATGTTTATAACTCTTTCTAACCGTCATGCAATTATAAACCAAATCCTTATCATTGTGTTGGAAGGTACCCTAAGACACAAACACACAAAAACGACTCAAAACACTCTTTTTAGGGTTTTTAAAACAAGTTTTTCAAATTTTTATGTGATTTTCGGAGTTATAAAACAAAACACACTAAAACACTCTAAAACAACTTAAAAACACCTTAAAACAGCAAGGAACAACATTTGAAGTTATGGGTGATAAAATCCCACGAATTTGCATTAAATAAACTTAGTTACCCCCCACACTTAAATCAAACATTGTCCTCAATGTTTTAAGCATATGGTTCACACAAAACATAAGTAAACACACAAAAAACAATTTAAACATACTAACATGGCAGAATGTAATTAACAAAGAGAAGAGTTTAGGGACGCAAATCTGGTTATGGAGTGTAAATTCCATCTTCTCCTTGGTAATTGCATTGAGGCTTTGATCATAGTGACTCCACAGGCTTACTCTTGAACTGGTTTCCGCCCATCATTGATTTTCCTTTGTGCTACTCTTGATCTGGGCAGCAGGATGGTTCTTTTGGTTTCCCCCGAAGGTCTGAGCTTCCTCCTGTTATCTGTTTCTTTGTTCAATCTTTGCAGGAGTGGTCCCTTCTCTGGAAGTGTAACAACCGTTGAAGATGACTACTCGAGAGCAACGCTAGGTAAGCAATCAGGAATAGATTCCAGGCAGTTGGCTCCAGATCGGAAGACTGACTCCAAGTGCCGGCTGATTGCTTCTTTTACTTTGCCATGCAAGTAAGAACAAGGACAAAGAAAAAGACAGGGACAGAGCATGATATGAAATACTTTTGCTTTTGATCTTGATGATATGAGATACCTTTGCTTTGAAGAAGCGGTGAATGAATCAGCACATGCTTCAATCCGCCGTTTCCTCCTGGGTCATATGTACTCCAGGCATCTGGTATCATCTTTGGGGAAGAAGAAAGAATTGAGTATTTTGAAAGGCTTTGCTGGGAGTGCGCCCTCAGAGGTGAGGGAGAGTTGGGCATTTTCTTCAAGTTTGCCCTGCCATAAAAGACGAAGGTCGACATATATAGAGATAATATCAAGTGGTGGTACTTTTTACCCTTGTCGACAAACGTTTTGATCCCGCAAATCGGGCTCTTTGAAATAGTGGCGCCTCTTCGATCTTTGAATACGCCTCTTCGATTTCTGAGCAGGCGCCCCTTCGATTTCTGAATGACGCCCCTTCGCTTTCTGAACGACACGTGGTAGTGCAGATGCGGCTCCTTTTGACAAAGCTGCACGCGTCTTCTGAAAAGCAGAGAAAGCGTCGCCGAACTTTGCGCTTGTCGGCTAAAGATGTGTAGATGCGATGATGGCCTCCACGTGTTTTCAGCTTTGTCAGAAATCTTTTGACAAAGTTGAACGCGTCTTCTGAAAAGCAGAGAACGCGTCGCCTAAATTACGCCGGAAATTCCGGCTTCTTGAATCGGTGGACGCGTCGCCTTGGCTTTTATAGAGCTATCGATCACCACAACAAACACACTCTGAAGAATTCCCATTCTTGAAAATCGACTCCGGCCCTTTGAGAATTAACTCCATCCGCCCCTCTCTTTGAACACTTTTGAAAAATGGCAAACCCATCGAACCTTAGCTTGGAATTGAGCCTTAGCAGTGATACGGGCGCGCCGCGTCAAGGTAACGTATGGCGCCCTTCTTTCTTATCTTCTAACGGTCCTCTCACAGGTGAAGACTCCGTGATGCAGGACGCCACAACAGCTACAATAGTAGCTAGGAACCTCCTCACTCCAAAAGATAGTAGGCTGCTGTCAGGACGGTCCGATGAGTTGGCCGTTCAAGAGTCCCTCGCACTTAGTGTTCAGTGTGCGAGTTCTGTGTCCAACATGGGCCAACGCCTGCTTGCTCGCTCCCGTCAGGTGGAATCATTGATGGCAGAGGTGGAAAGTCTTAAGCAGGAGATCAAACTGCTTAAGCATGAGAATAGAAGTTTGCACGTGCTTGCCAACAACTATTCGACGGGCATGAAGAGGAAGCTTGATGAACTGCAAGAGTCTGAAGGTCGGATTCAAAGTGACCGTCAAAGGTTTTCGTCTTTCCTCCAGAGGCACCTTTTTCCTGGATCATCCAGCGTTTGGCCAAGTATTGAGGCCTCGAATGCTCTATCTTCGATGCCTCTAGCTCCGATGCCTTCCGCTCCTATGTCTTCTGCCCCGATGCCTTCCGTCTCGATGCCTTCCGCTTCAAGAGTTTTGCCACGTAGTGGGTCTTTAAGTAAACAACCTTTGTGAAGCCTCGCCACTTTTATTATTATTATTATTATTTTTTTTTTTTTATTTTTTTTTATTTTTTTTTTATTTTTTTTCAAAATGCATTGGGTTGCCTCCCAAGTAGCGCTTTCTTTTACGTCTTGCAGCCGGACGAAGAACCCAATCACTCCAGGATATGTTTACGAATCGGATGAGAACTCCGAGTCATAAACTAGTACCTAGAACAAGAAACAAAACAACATTAAGAATCTGGAATAAAAACAAACGAAAATAAAACAATCCAAGGGATTAGCAAATTTTCTAATCCCCGGCAACGGCGCCAAAATTTGATGCGAATTTTATACGCGCACAAATTAAACCCTCTTTTTGACAATTGTAGTATAAGTATAAGTAGGGATCGTTCTGGACCGGGGATTAGGAGGGATTGTTAATCACTTGGATTTGACTCAAAAACGTAAAAACACAATATAAAACACTATACTAGACTCAAAGAATGCAAAACTAAACTTTAAAATACTCAAACAAACTAAAAGATTCAAAACAACACAAACACACTCAAATCTGCCTAAAAACCACTTTCTGGGCAGATTTGAGCACAAACACAAATTTGGACGAATTTGTTTAACAAATTGAATCAAAACACTTATAAACACAAACTAAAAATATTTCTAACTAATCTAACACTTTAAAATAAATGGGGATTGAGGTTTGGACGAAAATAAACTAAATGGACAGATTCTAATTAAAACAGATTATAAAAACGAAATTGATGAAATGGAATGAATGGATGATAGAATAGCTAAGGGGTTCTTCTCCACACATGTTACACTTACATAATAAAAAGATTTCCAATTGCATTTCAATAAATTATTAAACTCATCACCCCGGGTCAATTAGGTACGCTTAAATTAACCGTCAAGTTTTCCTTAAGTTAATGAATTGGATGGGTTAGCGCAACGCAATTCACAACATTCTCCAAAAGTCCTTTACGTGAACAGCACAATAAAGATACAATCAAAGATCATTAAGCATTATGAAAACTATAAGTGTTGACGAGGCATTCGTTACTATGATGAGCATGAAACTCGTGCCAAGAATTCATTTAACGCGATTGTTTATAAGAAACCTCCACTACTTGTGAATATAAGTTCATAACGATTAGGTGAAACTCACTTATATTCTAGCGTCATATTCATGCATGAAAATTAAGCGTGCACTCTCAATAAACATACATAAATAAGTTATCAATCAAACGGTTAAACAAATTGAATCCACAACTTATGAAACGTAATTAGAAGTAATCAAATCAAAATGCAAGCATAAACATTTATTTCGAATCCCCCCCTAGCCAAGGGGGGTTTAGTTCCTCATGGTACAAAACAAAGAGAATCAAAGAAACACCTAAACATTCCAACAACTCAAACTTGAATTGTATGAACGTTTAGGCCCTCTTCTCTTCCATGCCTCATTCGTACAAAACAAAGAGTATTGAAATTAAACATAGAAATCAAAGAAGCACCTAAACATTCTAACAACTCAAACTTGAATTGTATGAACGTTTAGGCACTCTTCTCTTCCTCTTCGTTGTAGCACAAGGTCTAGGGATAGTTTGATGGTGTGAATGGTTTGGGGAGTGGTGGAGGAATGGAAGAGGAGTTGTGGAGATGGAAGGATGGTGTTTGGATTTGTAGGGGAAGGCACGGCACAAGGGTGGTTTGATGTCTACATTTCTGCAATGGATGAGTGAATGAGAATGAAATGTGTATGAATTGAGATGTCCATGAATGAATGAATGCAAGGGTATTTATAGGAGTAGTGGAGGGAACATATGGCTATGTCATTTGTAGGTGAAGTAAGTGTGTGAGGTTGGTGAAGTAAGTGGAGGTTGTAGGTGAAGTAGGTGGATGTTGTAGGTGAAGTAGGTGGATGTTGTAGGTGAAGTAGTGGATGTTGTAGGTGAAGTAGGTGGATGTTGTAGGTGATTATGAGTGATAAGTGATAAGTTTATGATATGTTAAGTGATAAGTGAATGATTATGATAAGTGATAAATGAATGTATGATATGATAAGTGGTGAATGATATGTGGTGAATGATAAGTGGTAAGTGATATGTGATAAGTGATATGTGGTGTGTGATAAGTGATATGTGATAAGTGATTGAGTGTATGATATGATAAGTGGTGAATGATATGTGATAAGTGATATGTGATGTATGATATGTGATAGTGTGGAATGTTGGAATGTTATGCACGGCTAAGGATAAAGGAAAGGTTTAAATGTCCTAAAACTAAAGGGAACAAGGTTCCAACACTTTGGTCTTTAATTAGGTCTTCAATTTCGTCCAACACTTTGGCTTCAAGCATAAGCTATCCGTCCTTAGCCCAAAAGTGCTCCAAAAGTCTCCAAAATGCATCTTTTTGCTCCTTTAGCCCTTTGGACCTACAAACACACGAAAATAGCTTAAAGTACTAAAATAACTAAAGAAACATAACGTAAATGCACGAGAACAAGCTATTTAAGTCGCATGAATAGGCTCCTATCAATGTTATACTTGCATATAAAACGATTTCCAATTGCTTTTCAATAACCCATGAATTCTCAACGCCCCAAGTTAATTAGGTTCGCTTAAATTAACCTTCAGATTTTCCTAACGTTATTGAATTGGATGATTGCATACGACAACCCAAAACATTCCCCACAAGTCCCCTACATGATTGCATAATAGAGATACAAGCAAGAATCATTAAGTTCTATGAAAACCATAAGCATTGACGAAGCACTTGTTACTATGATTGCATGAAACTTATGCCAAGAATTTACTTAACGCGATTGAGATCATCAACCTTTACTACTTGTGAATATAATTCCATAACGATTAGGTGAAATTTCCTTATATCCTAGCATCCAATTTATGCATGATAATTAAGCGTGCACTCTCAACCAACACACACAAATCAATGTAATTCACATAGATAAGTAAATTGAATTCACAACTTATGAAACGCAATTAGAAGTAATCAAATCATATAGCAAGTATGTACATGGTTTCGAATCCCCCCTAGCCAAAAGGGGGTTTAGTTCCTCATACGCACAAAACAAAGAGAATTGAAATTAAACATTGAAACCAAAGGAAAAGAAACACCTAGAAATTCCAGCGACGCGAACTCGAATTGCATGAACTCCCGAGCTTCCTTCTCCTCCTCCTTGGTGCGGCAAGGGTCTAGGGACAGGTTTAGGGCCTTAGGTGTATGGATGCATGGTTATGGAGGGATGTAGTAGTGTTTAGGGGAAAGGGATGGTGCGGCAAAGCTTAAAACTAAGGAGAAAGGTGTTTAGTGGCTGCGGCAAGGGTGTGGAGAGGGTTGGACGAATTTCTGGAATTAATGAATGTGTATGAGAGGTGGTGATCTGATCTAGGGGTTAATATGAGTATATATAGGCACTTAAAACCCTAGGGTAATCAGATATGGACTTGAATAACCCAAATCCACAAGGAAATAGGCCATCTAGAAGGTAGGAAACCCCAAAGGAAAAGGAATAGAGGCGCCAGATTTTTAGGGTTCTAGAAACAAAGTGTTTTGTGGCAGAAATTGGCACTTCTAGAAGGATTTGGGGCGCCACTTTTGTAGGAGATAAGATAAGGTTCCTAGAATCATGTTTTAAGGGCCAAATTTATAGGGAAAAAGAGATAAGGGTGCAGCACCTTTGTAGGGATAATGTTAGGGCTTCTAGAAAGCCTAAAAACTAAGGGGATTTGGATAAAACCCACGGTAAAGATAGGATAGGGCATCTAAGGCTTCTAGAAACCCTCCAACATAAGGTAAAGTGCATGGCATCCTTATAGGATTAGGATAAGGTGTCCTAAAGTGTTTAGGACTCCTCTTTGTGGCTGAAAACCTTGTGCATTAGGATTAGGAAAGCTAATCCTTCTTCATCTTGGAATTCTTCTCCTTCTTGGACTTGGAAAGCTTCTTTGTTGCTTCACTTGAGACCATTTGGATTTTGACTTTCCTACTTCAACTAGGAAACCTTGTTCAAGTAGGAATCTTCATTCTTCTAGGAATCCTAATTCAACTAGGAAACCCATTTTAACTAGGAATCCTAATTCAACTAGGAAACCATCTTCCATTTAGGGACTTTCCTACTTCAACTAGGAAACCTTGCTCAAGTAGGAATCATCATCTTCAAGTCTTCAATTTCGTCCATCCTCTTGGCTCCAAGTATATGATATCCATTCCAAGCTCTAATTTGCTCCAAAAGGTTCCAAAATGCATCCTTTTGCATACTTTGCCCTTAAAACCTGAAAACAGATAGAACTAGCTTAAAAGACTACTTTACTAAGGAAAAACACTATAAATGCACAAAAACAAGCTAAACTAAGGTGCGTAAATATGCTCCTATCAAATTCCCCCACACTTAGCTTTTGCTAGTCCTCGAGCAAAACAAAATGAAACAAAGTAAATAAACGAAGTAAAACGAGTAAAACACAACCTACACCTTCCAACAATCGCCTCAGGGATTTCCAATGCACATGACATGTTAAAAATCATCATTCCCACATATTTTAGCCATCTTTACGCTTAAGCCTTTACTTAATCATAGTCACTACTCATTAGTTCACAAATAACCACATAAAACATGATTTTGAATGTAGTAACATGCCTTAGAGAATTTCCTCAATTCCTTACTAGATATGCACTCAATTTTCACACAGATTTTCTGACTACACACCCTATACTAGTTATATGTGAGAAGATAGATGTAAATATGAAAACGAATGCTCACACATATGTATGACAAAGAAAGCACTTTTCGGAGTTAATAACATGTTTAGATATGATCTCATGAATGGAACGTTACTACTTAGATGCGAGAACCAGTGACACCATATGCTCGTACCAATTTTAAACTCCACAAATTGAAACACATAACACTCAAGATTAAAGTCAAGGGTTGTAATGGGGCTAGGGGTATTGGCTAACAAAGAAAGGTAAAGGATAAAACAAACGTTCTTTAAACAATAGTAAGCAAAGCAATGAACTTGATACTTAGAATTCACTTTAGAGTGCAGAAAATAACTTTAAACACAGAGGGGAATACACGTGTATACTTAGGGTCAAATGCAACGTTTTGGACCCTTTCTTCAATAACCAACAACTTAGAGCTCATTTTATGCTCTTCCAACTCCTTTTCATACTTTTCACAACTTTTTCTTTTTTTCTTCTTATTTTCCACGAATTTTTTTTCTCTTTTTTTTTTTTTTTTTTTTTTTTTTTTTTTTTTTTATTGCCGTGCCTCATTCAAGACTTTGGCACACCCATATATCAAGAATCCTTCCCCCACACTTGTTTTCTGCAATGCAATGATCAAAAGGAATTCATCTTTGAGTTATGCTTTTATTATGCTTCAAGAACAAAGGTATGGGTGGTCCTACTCTAGGCTAGGTGAGGATAATTGTGGGTTAACAAAGAAACTAGGCTACACAAGGCTCAACGGGGTTAAACCTACAAAAACACATGCATGGAATGATGGCTTTTTGGCTATGGTGGTAACTACTAACTTCATCTTGAATATGTGTTATACAATTCAATAACATGTTTTGAATGAAATTGGCATGAGTTCTAGTATTTGGAACTAAATGATGAAACGCCTTCTAAGTAGTAACCAAGCAAAGAATAATGAGATCATGCAACGACTTTAGAAAACAAGAATGCACAGATTTTAACTCTCCAAATAAACGTTTAGGCTCAAGTCTCACAAGGTTGTAGCATTAGTTTGAGTTCCTACCTTCAAGCATGTTACAAAAACTAATTTTTTTTCTTTTTGATTACATGTGAAGTCATAAGTTATAACCACAACCAAGCATAAACAAAGAGTAAATCAAACTTTCATCCATGTTAATCATTCTTTTTAACAGTCATGCAATTACAAACCGAATCCTCATCATTGTGTTGGAAGGTACCCTAAGACACAAACAAACACACAAAAACAACTTAAAAACAACTCTTTTTGGGTTTTCAAAACGATTTTTTTTTTTTCAATTTTTTCTGGGATTTTCGGATTTTTGGAACAACAACTCTAAAACACTCTAAAACGGCTTAAAAACACTTAAAAACAGCAAGAAACAACATTTGAAATTATGGGTGACAAAACCCTACGAATTTGCATCAAAACACTTTGGTTACCCCCTCACACTTAAATCAAACATTGTCCTCAATGTTTCAAGCATAGACTCACACAAATAACAAACAACAAACAAAACAACATCTAACAACCTAACATGGCAGAAACAAAATCAACAACAAAGAGAAGAGTTTAGGAACGCAAATCTGGAATTGGAGTGCTTTCTCGGTCTTCCTTTGTTGAATGCATGGGTTGCCTCCCAAGTAGCGCTTGCTTTAACGTCGTACAGCCGGACGAGCATGCTTCTTATCCTCACTTGGAGCCCACGGCATGAAGTGGGATGTCCTCCACAACTCGCCCTTCAACACTTTCGTAATATGGCTCTATGAATGGGAGGGGATAGTGATCCTCCCTAATGGTGGTATTTTGGTTCCTATAGTTCATGTAGACGCTCCCACCACCTTTAAATCGATTGGTCACCTGCACCAAAGAAGGTAACAACCTATTAGTTGAAATGGGAATTGGAATTGGGATTGGAGACTTACTAGGATGTTGTGGCAATGCCCCTAGGGCAGCCACCATCTCGCCAATTTTATCCTTAGGTACGGCCAGATTGGGTATTTTTAGGGCAGTGGCGTGCTCCTTGTGCTTTCTTCCAATTCCTTCCTCGATGGTGGTTCTAGACGCATCCTTCTTGATTGGTGTTGAACATTCCTGCCCTATATTTTTAGTTGTACCAATGGCAAAACAAGAACGAACATCATTTGTATTCTCAATGGATTCAGAAACTTTAAAGTTAATCGTATCACCACCAAACTCCATAGTTAAGGCTCCCCTGGCCACGTCAATCTTGGTGTGGGCTGTTTTCATGAAAGGTCGTCCAAGTAAGAGTGGCGATGGTGGAGAGTGGGTTGAATCCTCCATGTCAAGCACATAGAAATCTGCAGGAAAAATCAAGTGGTCTACCTGCACCAAAACATCTTCCAAAACTCCTCTCGGGTATGCATTAGATCGATCGGCTAATTGAATAATAACACCATCATTTTTAAGCTCTCCTAGATTCATAGATGCATAAACAGAGTATGGCATGACATTAATTGATGCACCTAAATCTAGCATAGCATGTTCGAACCTTGTATTACCAATTACACAAGGGATAGTGAAACTACCTGGATCTTTGCATTTAGGTGGTAGCTTTCTTTGCAATATTGCAGAGACATTCTCACTTACATGTACCACCTCTTTCTCCCGAATCCGTTTCCTTGTTGTACAAATCTTCCTCAAAAACTTAGCGTACTTCGGAATTTGCTTTATTGCATCAAGGAGCGGGATATTGACATGCACCTTCCTAAACGTCTCTAGGATGTCTTTTTCATCCTCCTCTGTCTTAGATTGCGTAAACCTGCTAGGAAAGGGCACATTTAGTGGAATAGAACTAGACAAATTCGAATTTGGACTCACCTTGGTGGTTTGGGATGCATTGGATGAAGTAGTGTTTCTAGGTGCTTGCGGCAAAGGGGATTGTGTCCTTGCCGTGGGCTTGCTTGCAGCCTCCTCTTCATGTTGCAACGTCTCGTCTTCATTAGGACTTGTTTTGGGTGGTGTGGATGTGGTGCCAACTTCTTTTCCACTCCTCAAAGTGATTGCTTTGGCAGATTCGAATCCACCTTTCGGATTGACCACGGTTGAACTTGGCAACCTACCTTGCTCTCGGAATTGTCCCACAAACTCCGCAATCTGCCCTATTTGTTTCTCTAAGTGGTCCACCCTTTTGTCTTGGTTTTGCAATGCTTTGTTTTGATTCTCTAGCCCCTGAGACAAATTGGTAAGTAACTTAAGAATTGTATCATTGTCCAAAGACATACCTTGATGGTTTTGGGCAGATTGGGATTGTGATGCTTCTTGGTCGTGGGTTTTGGTGTAAAATCCCGGGGGTTGCTGCCTAAAGCCTCCTTGTTGGTAAGGTTGTTGAGGCTCCCGCCATTTGAAATTTGGATGATCAAGCCAACCGGGATTGTAGGTAGTGGAGAAGGGGTCACCACGATTTTGGTATTGATTCCCATATCCCACGGCATTGAGTGTCTCCCACCCTCCATTCTCGATCAATTGTGGGCACTTATCCGTGGGATGTCCTTGCATGGAGCACACACCACAAGAAGCTACGGTTTGGACTTTTGGACCGTCCATCACCTGAGAAAGCAAAGTAGCGAGGTTAGCCATTTGATTTTGAAGTTCGGTTATGGTACTTACCTCATTGACTTGGTGTTGCCGTGGGGTACTCCTTTGTCCAATGCCTTCGTATTGTTGAGCGTTCAATGCTCGATTAGCAATCAACATCTTTGCAGCCGTAGGGGTCTTGTCCACCAATGCTCCTCCCGCTGAGGCATCTAGCATTTGACGTTCAATAGGTAGAAGTCCCTCGTAAAAGTATTGTAGAAGTAGTTCCTCCTTCATTTGATGCTGTGGACATGAAGCAACAAGAGATTTAAAACGTTCATAATAAGTAGGAAAGGATTCACCTTCATCTTGTTGAATTCCACTTATCCTTTTTCGTAGGAGGATGACTCGAGAAGTTGGGAAAAACTTCTCCAAGTAAGCTCGTTTCATGCTCTCCCATGATGTGACAGTTCCGGGAGCCAATTCGTACAACCAATCTTTCGCTTTCTCTTGGAGAGAAAAGGGAAAGGCCTTCATCTTCAAGATGCTCTCATCTACGTTCACCGGAGTCATGCTTGAGCAAACGACTTCAAACTCCTTCAAATGCTTGTTCGGATCTTCCATGGATAGCCCATGGTACTTCGGAATGTGATGTAACAGGCTTGACTTCAATTCGAACTCGGCAGTCTTGTCTTGAGCCGCCCTTGGGTATTGGATGCACAAGGGTGCGGCATTGGCCAATCCCGAAGCTGAAAGCTCCTTGATTGTTCGGTTGTCAGCTGCCATGTCTTCCACTTCTTCTTCAAATTCAGAAACGGACTCGGAACTTGCACTTGATTCACTAGGTTTTGGGTTCTTCCTCTTCCGTCTCAACTCACGCTCAAAATCGTCGTCAAAGTCTAAAATATGTTCGTGAACCGGATTCGAACTCCGAGTCATAAACAAGTACACAAAACAAGAAACAAAATAACATAAGAATCTGATCTAATAAGAAAAACGAAAATAACAATCCAAGGGATTAGCAAAGTTGCTAATCCCCGGCAACGGCGCCAAAATTTGATGCGAGAATTATACGCACACAAATTAAACCCTCTTTTTATCAATTGTAGTGAAGAATGTAAGTAGGGATCGTTCTGGACCGGGGATTAGGAGGGATTGTTAATCACTTGGAAACTGACTCAAATACGTAAAAACACAATATAAAACACTATACTAGACTCAAGGAATGCAAAACTAAACTTTAAAACACCAAAACAAACCAAAAGACTCAAAACAGCACCAAAACACTCAAAACTGCCTTAAAAACACAATCTGGGCAGTTTTGAACACTAGACACAACTTTGGACGAAAATTGGTTTTACTTTGACCTAAGACACTTAAAAACACAAACTAAAGTGATTTCTAACTAATATGACTCAACAAAGTAAAGGGGGATTGGTTTTGGACGAATTTAAAAACAAAACAAACTTTTTAAATTAGAACAGATTGTAGAACGAATTTGATGGAATTGAATAGATGGGAAGCTAGCTAAGGGGTTCATCTCCACACATGTTATACTTGCATATAAAACGATTTCCAATTGCTTTTCAATAACCCATGAATTCTCAACGCCCCAAGTTAATTAGGTTCGCTTAAATTAACCTTCAGATTTTCCTAACGTTATTGAATTGGATGATTGCATACGACAACCCAAAACATTCCCCACAAGTCCCCTACATGATTGCATAATAGAGATACAAGCAAGAATCATTAAGTTCTATGAAAACCATAAGCATTGACGAAGCACTTGTTACTATGATTGCATGAAACTTATGCCAAGAATTTACTTAACGCGATTGAGATCATCAACCTTTACTACTTGTGAATATAATTCCATAACGATTAGGTGAAATTTCCTTATATCCTAGCATCCAATTTATGCATGATAATTAAGCGTGCACTCTCAACCAACACACACAAATCAATGTAATTCACATAGATAAGTAAATTGAATTCACAACTTATGAAACGCAATTAGAAGTAATCAAATCATATAGCAAGTATGTACATGGTTTCGAATCCCCCCTAGCCAAAGGGGGGTTTAGTTCCTCATACGCACAAAACAAAGAGAATTGAAATTAAACATTGAAACCAAAGGAAAAGAAACACCTAGAAATTCCAGCGACGCGAACTCGAATTGCATGAACTCCCGAGCTTCCTTCTCCTCCTCCTTGGTGCGGCAAGGGTCTAGGGACAGGTTTAGGGCCTTAGGTGTATGGATGCATGGTTATGGAGGGATGTAGTAGTGTTTAGGGGAAAGGGATGGTGCGGCAAAGCTTAAAACTAAGGAGAAAGGTGTTTAGTGGCTGCGGCAAGGGTGTGGAGAGGGTTGGACGAATTTCTGGAATTAATGAATGTGTATGAGAGGTGGTGATCTGATCTAGGGGTTAATATGAGTATATATAGGCACTTAAAACCCTAGGGTAATCAGATATGGACTTGAATAACCCAAATCCACAAGGAAATAGGCCATCTAGAAGGTAGGAAACCCCAAAGGAAAAGGAATAGAGGCGCCAGATTTTTAGGGTTCTAGAAACAAAGTGTTTTGTGGCAGAAATTGGCACTTCTAGAAGGATTTGGGGCGCCACTTTTGTAGGAGATAAGATAAGGTTCCTAGAATCATGTTTTAAGGGCCAAATTTGTAGGGAAAAAGAGATAAGGGTGCAGCACTTTTGTAGGGATAATGTTAGGGCTTCTAGAAAGCCTAAAAACTAAGGGGATTTGGATAAAACCCACGGTAAAGATAGGATAGGGCATCTAAGGCTTCTAGAAACCCTCCAAGATAAGGTAAAGTGCATGGCATCCCTATAGGATTAGGATAAGGTGTCCTAAAGTGTTTAGGACTCCTCTTTGTGGCTGAAAACCTTGTGCATTAGGATTAGGAAAGCTAATCCTTCTTCATCTTGGAATTCTTCTCCTTCTTGGACTTGGAAAGCTTCTTTGTTGCTTCACTTGAGACCATTTGGATTTTGACTTTCCTACTTCAACTAGGAAACCTTGTTCAAGTAGGAATCTTCATTCTTCTAGGAATCCTAATTCAACTAGGAAACCCATTTTAACTAGGAATCCTAATTCAACTAGGAAACCATCTTCCATTTAGGGACTTTCCTACTTCAACTAGGAAACCTTGCTCAAGTAGGAATCATCATCTTCAAGTCTTCAATTTCGTCCATCCTCTTGGCTCCAAGTATATGATATCCATTCCAAGCTCTAATTTGCTCCAAAAGGTTCCAAAATGCATCCTTTTGCATACTTTGCCCTTAAAACCTGAAAACAGATAGAACTAGCTTAAAAGACTACTTTACTAAGGAAAAACACTATAAATGCACAAAAACAAGCTAAACTAAGGTGCGTAAATATGCTCCTATCACGCTACAACCTTGTGAGACTTGAACCTAAACGTTTATTTGGAGAGTTAAAATCTGTGCATTCTTTGTTTTCTAAAATCGTTGCATGATCTCATTATTCTTTGCTTGGTTGCTACATAGAAGGCGTTTCATCATTTAGTTCCAAACACTAGAAGTCATGCCCATTTCATTCAAAGCATGGTATTGATTAGCATAACACATATTCAAGATGAAGTTGTGTAGTGACCACCACTTTAGCCAAAAAGCCGTGTGCCCTACTCCATTATATGTTTAGGTGTTAACCCCATTGAGCCTTGTTTAGCCTTTTCTTTGTTAACCCACATTACCCTCACCTAGCCTAGATTAGGACTATCCATACCCTCGTTCTTAAAGTATAGTAAGCATGATTCAAATGGAATTCCTTTATGGCAGAAACCAAGTGTGGGGGAAGTAGAAAGAAAAGAAAAGAAAAATTCGTAAAAAAAAAAAAAAAAAAAAAAAAGTATGAAAAGAGTTGAACAACATGAGAAAAAGAGTTCCAAGGTGTTGTTTGTTGAAGAAAGGGTCCAAAAAGTTGAATTCGGCCCCAAGAAGTTGTTTAAAGTCTTCCCCTTGTGTTTTTAAGTTAATTTCTGCAAACTAAGTGAATTCTAAGTCTTAATTTCATTACTTTGCTTACTAATGCTTGAAGTAACGTTTGCTTTCCCTATCCTTTCTTTGTTAACCAATACCCCAAGCCCCGTTGCTGCAACCCTTAAACTTCTATCTTGAGTGTTATGTGTTTCAATTTGTTGAGTTTGAATTTGGTATGAGCATATGGTGTCACTGGTTCTCGCATCTAAGTAGTAGCATTCCATTCATGAGATCATATCTAAACATGCCTATTAACTCCGGAAATTGCGTTCTTTGTGATACATATATGTGAGCATTCGTTTTTATATCTACATCAATTCTCTCACATATAACTAGTATAGGGTGTGTAGTTAGAAAATCTGAGTGAAAATATAGTGCAAATCTATTAAGGATAGAAGGAATTCTCTAAGGCATGTTACTACATTCAAAACATTGTTTTAATTGGTTAATTGTGAACTAGTAAGTAGTGACTATGATTAAGCATGTGCTTAAGTGTTAAATTGACTCAAATCTGTGGGAATGATAATCTTTAACATATCATGTGCATTGGAAATCCCTGAGGCAAACGTTGGAAGGTTTAGATTATGTTTGTTTGTTTTGTCTTGTTTTATTTCTTTGTTTTGCTCGAGGACTAGCAAAAGCTAAGTGTGGGGGAATTTGATAGGAGCATTTTTATGCGACTTAATTGGCTTGTTCTCATGCATTTATGTTGTTTTTCCTTAGTTAGTTTAGTGTTTAAAGTCATTTTCGTGCAATTTCAGGTTTTAGTGTCAAACTATGCAAAAAGAAGCAATTTGGAGCATTCTAGAGCATTTTTGGGCCAAGATTGGATAGTGCAAGCATGGAGGCATGAGGATGGACGAATTTGAAGGCTTGAATTCAGTTAGGGAGCTGCAAGGGGGCCTAAAAACCTTATTTCTAGAAGGCTTTATCTATTCACACATGGTGCCTAATTTCTGTATTGGAAGAACAAGCCGTCCTAGCTTGTCACTAGCCGTCCTAGCTTGTCACTAGCCGTCCTACCTTATCTCCTAGCCATCCTAGCTTGTCTCCTAGCCGTCCTACCTTGTCTCCTAGCTTGTCACTAGCCGTCCTAGCTTGTCACTAACCGTCCTACCTTGTCTCCTAGCCGTCCTAGCTTGTCTCCTAGCCGTCCTACCTTGTCTCCTAGCCGTCCTATCTTGTCTCCTACCTTGTCCAAGCTACACACATATATCCTTTAAGTGTTTCATGTATAGAATTTCTGGTACAAAAACCTTTTGGTTTCAACTAAGTTCTAAACCTTTCCTAGCCCTATAAATAAGGCTTTGCAGCAAGGCACTAAGGGGATCACTCATTCATTCAATTTTTGTCCATTCATCTATCCTTCATCCAATTCCATAATCCCTGATCCTAAAACACATCCCAACCATCCCATCCACCTTTGTGCCGTAGCAAGGAGAAAGAAGGAAAGACTCTTGGATGCTCAAGCTTCGTCGTTGGTGCATTCTAGGTGTAATTCGTTTTATGATTTCAATGTTTAATTTATTTTCCTTTCATTTTGCTATGAACATGAGTGGCTAAACCCCTATTGGTTAGGGGTGATTTCGAAGCCATAACTATGTGTGCAAGTTGATTTGATAAATTCCAGTTATGAGTTCTTGAATCGTGAATGCAATTGGCTTAACTGTGCGAGTAATAACGTATTTGTGTTTGTTAATTAGGGGTCGACACTTAATTGGCTTGCATGAATATGATGCTAGAATATAAGTTTGTTTCACATAATTGTCACACACTTATATTCACAAGTAGTGAAGGTTGCTAGTCACAATCGCGTTAAGTTCAATTCCTAGCATAAGTGTCATGATGTCATAGTCACAAGTGCTTTGTCAATGCTTATAGTTTTCATTGAACGTAATGATCTTTGATTGTATCTTTATTATGATGTCATGTAAGGAACTTTTGAAGAATGCTTTGGGTTGTCGTATGATGTCATCCAATTCAATAACACAAGGAAAACTTGAGAATTAACTAGTGATGTCACGGTTAATTTGGGGCATTGTCATTCATAATTCTATGAAGGAATAACTGGAAATCGAGTCATTTGCATACTTGTCATGTGTGGAGAAAGAACCCCTAACTAGTCCATGATCCATTAAAAACCCCAAAAACGTTTCAAAATCAGTTTTACTTTGCAATCTGTTTTCTCAACTTTAATTTCGTCCAAATCAAATCCCCCTTTACTTTGAAGTCTCAATTTAGTTAGAAATTGTTTTGGTTCATGTTTTTAAGTGTTTTGAGTCAAGTTTTCAACCAATTTCGTCCAAATTAGTGTAGGTGCTCAAAACTGCCCAGAAAGTGGTTTTTAGGCAGTTTTGAGTCTTCTAGTTGCTGTTTTGAGTTTTTGTTTTGTTTTAGTGTTTTAACTTTGGTTTTTCATTCTTTGTGTCCAAATTAGTGTTTTTAACTTTGTTTTGGAGTTCTTAGGTCAGTTTTCAAGAGTTTAGCAATCCCTCCTAATCCCCGGTTTTGAACGATCCCTACTTACATACTTTGCTACAATTGTCAGAAGAGGGTTTAATTTGTGTGCTTAATATATTTCGCATCATATACCAAGAGTAAATCAAACTTTTCTCTATGTTTATAACTCTTTCTAACCGTCATGCAATTATAAACCAAATCCTTATCATTGTGTTGGAAGGTACCCTAAGACACAAACACACAAAAACGACTTTTAAAACAACTCTTTTTGGGTTTTTCAAAACAATTTTTTAAATTTTTATGGGATTTTCGAATTATAAAACAAAACACACTAAAACACTCTAAAACAACTTAAAAACACCTTAAAACAGCAAGGAACAACATTAGAAGTTATGGTGGATAAAACCTACGAATTTGCATCAAAACACTTTAGTTACCCCCCCCACACTTAAATCAAACATTGTCCTCAATGTTTTAAGCATAGATTCACACAAAACATAAGTAAACACACAAAAAGCAACTAAACATATTAAACATGGCATAATGTAATTAACAAAGAGAAGAGTTTAGGGACGCAAATCTGGTTATGGAGTGTAAATTCCCTCTTCTCCTTGGTGATTGCATTGAGGCTTTGATCTTTGTGATTCCACAGGCTTACTCTTGAACTGGTTTCTGCCCATCGTTGATTTTCCTTTGTGCTACTTCTTGAACTGGGCAGCAGGATGGTTCTTTTGGTTTCCCCCGAAGGTCTGAGCTTCCTCCTGTTATCTGTTTCTTTGTTCAATCTTTGCAGGAGTGGTCCCTTCTCTGGAAGTGTAACAACCGTTGAAGATGACTACTCGAGAGCAACGCTAGGTAAGCAATCAGGAATAGATTCCAGGCAGTTGGCTCCAGATCGGAAGACTGACTCCAAGTGCCGGCTGATTGCTTCTTTTACTTTGCCATGCAAGTAAGAACAAGGACAAAGAAAAAGATAGGGAAAGAGCATGATATGAGATACTTTTGCTTTTGACCTTGATGATATGAGATACCTTTGCTTTGAAGAAGCGGTGAATGAATCAGCACATGCTTCAATCCGCCGTTTCCTCCTGGGTCATATGTACTCCAGGTATCTGGTATCATCTTTGGGGAAGAAGAAAGAATTAAGTATTTTGAAAGGCTTTGCTGGGAGTGCGCCCTCAGAGGTGAGGGAGAGTTGGGCATTTTCTTCAGGTTTGCCCTGCCATAAAAGACGAAGGTCGACATATATAGAGATAATATCAAGTGGTGGTACTTTTTACCCTTGTCGACAAACGTTTTGATCCCGCAAATCCGGCTCTTTGAAATAGTGGCGCCTCTTCGATCTTTGAATACGCCTCTTCGATTTCTGAGCAGGCGCCCCTTCGATTTCTGAACGACGCCCCTTCGCTTTCTGAACGACACGTGGTAGTGCAGATGCGGCTCCTTTTGGCAAAGCTGCACGCGTCTTCTGAAAAGCAGAGAAAGCGTCGCCGAACTTTGCGCTTGTCGGCTAAAGATGTGTAGATGCGATGATGGCCTCCACGTGTTTTCAGCTTTGTCAGAAATCTTTTGACAAAGTTGAACGCGTTTTCTGAAAAGCCGAGGGAGCGTCGCCTAAATTACGCCGGAAAATCCGGCTCTTCGAATTGGTGGACGCGTCGCCTTGGCTTCTTATAGAGCTATCGATCACCACAACAAACACACTCTGAAGAATTCCCATTCTTGAAAATCGACTCCGGCCCTTTGAGAATTAACTCCATCCACCCCATCTCTTTGAACACTTTTGAAAAATGGCAAACCCATCGAACCTTAGCTTAGAATTGAGTCTCAGCAGTGATACGGCCGCGCCGCGTCAAGGTAACGTATGGCGCCCTTCTTTCTTATCTTCTAACGGTCCTCTTTCAGGTGAAGACTCTGTGATGCAGGACGCCACAACAGCTACAATAGTAGCTAGGAACCTCCTTACTCCAAAAGATAGTAGGCTGCTGTCAGGACGGTCCGATGAGTTGGCCGTTCAAGAATCCCTCGCACTTAGTGTTCAGTGTGCGAGTTCTGTGTCCAACATGGGCCAACGCCTGCTTGCCCGCTCCCGTCAGGTGGAATCTTTGATGGCAGAGGTGGAAAGTCTCAAGCAGGAGATCAAACTGCTTAAGTACGAGAATAGAAGTTTGCACGTGCTTGCCAACAACTATTCGACGGGTATGAAGAGGAAGCTTGATGAGCTACAAGAATCCAATGGTCGGATGCAAAGTGACCGTCAAACTGACCGTCAAAGGCTTGCGGCTTACTTCCAGAGGCACATTTTTCCGGGCTCATCCAGCGTTTGGCCAAGTATTGAGGCCTCTTCTTTGATGCCTCCCGCTCCGATACCTTCCGCCCCGATGCCTTCCGCCTCGATGCCTTCTGCTCCGATGCCTTCCGCATCTATGCCTCCTGCTTCTAGAGTTTTGCCCAGTAGTGGGGCTTCAAGTAAACGCCCTTTGTGAAGCTCCATCATTCTGCCATGTTTTTTTTTTTTTTTTTTTTTACATAAATAAAATCAAACGGCATGGAATTGGTCCTTGAATGGAAGGTGATACTTGAAGTGAACCGGCATTGGTTCAAATTCTAAAGTGGGTGCCTGGATCATTAACAACATATTAGTATAAAAGAAAATTGAAATTCGGGGAGGCGGCTTACCTGTGTGCTCCAAAATGAACTCCAGAATAAACACCCCTTCGAAAGTTATGACTTGTCCCGTGTCATAAAATCCAACTTCCTTGGGAATTGTGGTTTCAAATATGTCCTCTTTGATGCCTTCTACATCTTCTCCAGCCACTACCTTCTCTTGAATCATTCTTCTTGGTGTACAAAGTCCTTTGAAGAATTCAACACCATCTAAAACTTGCTGTGTTGCACCAAGAATTTGAATAGCATTTTGCACCTTTGGGAAGGCTTCCACGATGTCCTTTTTACTCTCTTCTTGGTTGGGAATCAAAAACCTGCTAGGAAAAGGGACATTGGGTGGAATAACATCAGAATAACATGGAATTGGGACGTCCTTACTGGTGGTGGGTGGTTTAGAGGGCTTAGGGGGCTGCGGCAAGGGTTGTTCTACCCTTGCCGTGTGCATGTCTTCTTCCTCCTCCTCAATTAGCAGCTCTTCATCCACTTCTAGGCTATGTTTGGACATTTTTAGGTCAGCTCCAACCTCCATAGCACTTCCCAAAGTGATAGCATTATGGATTTCAAAATCTTCCTTCGAGTTTTCAATAGTTGAGTTGGAGAGTTCACTTTGCTCTTGAATTTGTTTCATGAACTCCATAATCTGCCCAAATTGCTCGTCCAATTTACCCAACTCCTTGGCTTGATTTTGTGACCCCTGCGCCAAAGAGGTTAGTAATTGAAAATTTTTATCATTATCCATGGACATACTTGAACTTGATTGGAATTGTTGTGGGGGAGGTTGTGGTGGCTGCATAGGTGTTGTATTGAACTCCTCATATGGTTGCCAATATGCTTCTTGTTGAGCCTCCTTGGCTTGATTTTGTGACCCCTGCGCCAAAGAATTTATTTCATTAAGAATTTGATTATAATCTATTGGCGAACTTGAATTTAATTGAGCATATTGCATATGAAGTTGTGGTGGCTGCATAGGTCTTGAATAGAACTCCTCATATGGTTGCCAATATGCTTCACGTTGAACTTGTTGATCTTCCCACCATATAGAGTTTGAATGATCCCTCCAATCTCTTTGTGGACATTGATTGGCTTGAAATCCTTGCCTATATGAAGCACCAAATGTAGGGACACTCTTCATTGTGGTCCTTTCGGCATACGGCGACAATTTAGAAGTAAGATTTGCCAATTGAGCTTGAATGCTAGCAAAATCCATATCTTACTTCTCTAGTACCTAAAATCAAAGAAAGAGAACTAAATCAAATATCAAAAGTAACTGATGCGAGAATTATACGCACACAAATTAAACCCTCTTTTTATCAATTGTAGTATAGGTGCAAGTAGGGATCGTTCTGGACCGGGGATTAGGAGGGATTGTTAATCACTTGGATTTGACTCAAAAACGTAAAAACACAATATAAAACACTAAACTAGACTCAAAGAATGTAAAACTAAACTTTAAAACACTATACTAGACTCAAAGAATGTAAAACTAAACTTTAAAACACTAAGACAAACCAAAGACTCAAAATGCTTTTAAAAACACAAACTAAAATGATTTCTAACTAAATTGACATTAAAGTAAAGGGGGATTTAAGTTTATACGAAAATTGAAATAACGAAACAAGTTAAATAAACTAGACAGAATGTAAATATGAAATTGATGAAATGGAATGAATGGATGATAGAATAGCTAAGGGGGTCATCTCCACATATGTTACACTTGCATAATAAAAAGATTTCCAATTACATTTCAATAAATTATTAAACTCATCACCCCGGGTTAATTAGGTCCGCTTAAATTAACCGTCAAGTTTTCCTTAAGTCAATGAATTGGATGGGTTAGCGCAACGCAATTCACAAGATTCTCCAAAAGTCCTTTACGTGAACAGCACAATAAAGATACAATCAAAGATCATTAAGCATTATGAAAACTATAAGTGTTGACGAGGCATTCGTTACTATGATTGCATGAAACTTATGCCAAGAATTCGTTTAACGCGATTGTTTATAAGCAACCTCCACTACTTGTGAATATAAGTTCATAACGATTAGGTGAAATTCACTTATATTCTAGCGTCAAATTCATGCATGAAAATTAAGTGTGCACTCTCAATAAACATACATAAATAGGTTATCAATAAAACAGTTAAACAAATTGAATTCACAACTTATGAAACGTAATTAGAAGTAATCAAATCAAAATGTAAGCATAAACATATATTTCGAATCACCCCCTAGCTAAAGGGGGGTTTAGTTTATCATAACTTTGAAATCAAAGAAACACCTAAACATTCCAACAACTCAAACTTGAATTGTATGAACGTTTAGGCACTCTTCTCTTCCATTCCTCATACGTACAAAACAAAGAGAATTAAATTTAAACTTTGAAATCAAAGAAACACCTAAACATTCCAACAACTCACACTTGAATTGTATGAACGTTTAGGCCCTCTTATCTTCCTCGTTGTTGTAGCACAAGGTCTAAGGTGAGGTTTGGGGGATTATGGAAATGGATGAGGAGTGGTGTAGAAGTGGAAGGGGAATGGAAAAATGGTGTTTGGATTATAAAGGGAGAGATGGGAAGCTCACGGCTAGGGAAGGGAGAATGTGTTTGTAATGTGTTGTGTATGAAATGAGATGTTCATGAATGAATGAATGCAAGGGTATTTATAGGAGTAGTGGAGGGAACATATGGCTATGTCATTTGTAGGTGAAGTAGGTGGATGTTGTAGGTGAAGTAGGTGGATGTTGTAGGTGAAGTGGATGTTGTAGGTGAAGTAGGTGGATGTTGTAGGTGAAGTAGGTGGATGTTGTAGGTGAAGTGGGTGGATGTTGTAGGTGAAGTGGGTGGATGTTGTAGGTGAAGTAGGTGGATGTTATGTTAAGTGATAAGTGATAAGTGATATGATATGTGGTTATGATATGATAAGTGGTTAAGTGGTGATGATAAGTGATAAGTGATTAAGTGATTAAGTGATATGATATGTGGTGATGATAAGTGATAAGTGCATGTGGGTTAACTAATGAAGGAAATGCATGTTCAATGACAATGTGTTAGAATGGATGTGTGTTATGCATGGCATGATTGGGATTAGGAAAGGTTTAAATGTCCTAAAACTAAAGAGAACAAGGTTCCAACACTTTGGCTCCAATTAGGTCTTCAATTTCGTCCAACACTTTGGCTTCAAGCATAAGCTATCCGTCCTTAGCCCAAAAGTGCTCCAAAAGTCTCCAAAATGCATCTTTTTGCTCCTTTAGCCCTTTGGACCTACAAACACACGAAAATAGCTTAAAGTACTAAAATAACTAAAGAAACATAACGTAAATGTACGAGAACAAGCTATTTAAGTCGCATGAATTATACGCACACAAATTAAACCCTCTTTTTATCAATTGTAGTATAGGTGCAAGTAGGGATCGTTCTGGACCGGGGATTAGGAGGGATTGTTAATCACTTGGATTTGACTCAAAAACGTAAAAACACAATATAAAACACTAAACTAGACTCAAAGAATGTAAAACTAAACTTTAAAACACTATACTAGACTCAAAGAATGTAAAACTAAACTTTAAAACACTAAGACAAACCAAAGACTCAAAATGCTTTTAAAAACACAAACTAAAATGATTTCTAACTAAATTGACATTAAAGTAAAGGGGGATTTAAGTTTATACGAAAATTGAAATAACGAAACAAGTTAAATAAACTAGACAGAATGTAAATATGAAATTGATGAAATGGAATGAATGGATGATAGAATAGCTAAGGGGGTCATCTCCACATATGTTACACTTGCATAATAAAAAGATTTCCAATTACATTTCAATAAATTATTAAACTCATCACCCCGGGTTAATTAGGTCCGCTTAAATTAACCGTCAAGTTTTCCTTAAGTCAATGAATTGGATGGGTTAGCGCAACGCAATTCACAACATTCTCCAAAAGTCCTTTACGTGAACAGCACAATAAAGATACAATCAAAGATCATTAAGCATTATGAAAACTATAAGTGTTGACGAGGCATTCGTTACTATGATTGCATGAAACTTATGCCAAGAATTCGTTTAACGCGATTGTTTATAAGCAACCTCCACTACTTGTGAATATAAGTTCATAACGATTAGGTGAAATTCACTTATCTTCTAGCGTCAAATTCATGCATGAAAATTAAGTGTGCACTCTCAATAAACATACATAAATAGGTTATCAATAAAACAGTTAAACAAATTGAATTCACAACTTATGAAACGTAATTAGAAGTAATCAAATCAAAATGCAAGCATAAACATATATTTCGAATCACCCCCTAGCTAAAGGGGGGTTTAGTTTATCATAACTTTGAAATCAAAGAAACACCTAAACATTCCAACAACTCAAACTTGAATTGTATGAACGTTTAGGCACTCTTCTCTTCCATTCCTCATACGTACAAAACAAAGAGAATTAAATTTAAACTTTGAAATCAAAGAAACACCTAAACATTCCAACAACTCACACTTGAATTGTATGAACGTTTAGGCCCTCTTATCTTCCTCGTTGTTGTAGCACAAGGTCTAAGGTGAGGTTTGGGGGATTATGGAAATGGATGAGGAGTGGTGTAGAAGTGGAAGGGGAATGGAAAAATGGTGTTTGGATTATAAAGGGAGAGATGGGAAGCTCACGGCTAGGGAAGGGAGAATGTGTTTGTAATGTGTTGTGTATGAAATGAGATGTTCATGAATGAATGAATGCAAGGGTATTTATAGGAGTAGTGGAGGGAACATATGGCTATGTCATTTGTAGGTGAAGTAGGTGGATGTTGTAGGTGAAGTAGGTGGATGTTGTAGGTGAAGTGGATGTTGTAGGTGAAGTAGGTGGATGTTGTAGGTGAAGTAGGTGGATGTTGTAGGTGAAGTGGGTGGATGTTGTAGGTGAAGTGGGTGGATGTTGTAGGTGAAGTGGGTGGATGTTGTAGGTGAAGTAGGTGGATGTTATGTTAAGTGATAAGTGATAAGTGATATGATATGTGGTTATGATATGATAAGTGGTTAAGTGGTGATGATAAGTGATAAGTGATTAAGTGATTAAGTGATATGATATGTGGTGATGATAAGTGATAAGTGCATGTGGGTTAACTAATGAAGGAAATGCATGTTCAATGACAATGTGTTAGAATGGATGTGTGTTATGCATGGCATGATTGGGATTAGGAAAGGTTTAAATGTCCTAAAACTAAAGAGAACAAGGTTCCAACACTTTGGCTCCAATTAGGTCTTCAATTTCGTCCAACACTTTGGCTTCAAGCATAAGCTATCCGTCCTTAGCCCAAAAGTGCTCCAAAAGTCTCCAAAATGCATCTTTTTGCTCCTTTAGCCCTTTGGACCTACAAACACACGAAAATAGCTTAAAGTACTAAAATAACTAAAGAAACATAACGTAAATGTACGAGAACAAGCTATTTAAGTCGCATGAATTATACGCACACAAATTAAACCCTCTTTTTATCAATTGTAGTATAGGTGCAAGTAGGGATCGTTCTGGACCGGGGATTAGGAGGGATTGTTAATCACTTGGATTTGACTCAAAAACGTAAAAACACAATATAAAACACTAAACTAGACTCAAAGAATGTAAAACTAAACTTTAAAACACTATACTAGACTCAAAGAATGTAAAACTAAACTTTAAAACACTAAGACAAACCAAAGACTCAAAATGCTTTTAAAAACACAAACTAAAATGATTTCTAACTAAATTGACATTAAAGTAAAGGGGGATTTAAGTTTATACGAAAATTGAAATAACGAAACAAGTTAAATAAACTAGACAGAATGTAAATATGAAATTGATGAAATGGAATGAATGGATGATAGAATAGCTAAGGGGGTCATCTCCACATATGTTACACTTGCATAATAAAAAGATTTCCAATTACATTTCAATAAATTATTAAACTCATCACCCCGGGTTAATTAGGTCCGCTTAAATTAACCGTCAAGTTTTCCTTAAGTCAATGAATTGGATGGGTTAGCGCAACGCAATTCACAAGATTCTCCAAAAGTCCTTTACGTGAACAGCACAATAAAGATACAATCAAAGATCATTAAGCATTATGAAAACTATAAGTGTTGACGAGGCATTCGTTACTATGATTGCATGAAACTTATGCCAAGAATTCGTTTAACGCGATTGTTTATAAGCAACCTCCACTACTTGTGAATATAAGTTCATAACGATTAGGTGAAATTCACTTATATTCTAGCGTCAAATTCATGCATGAAAATTAAGTGTGCACTCTCAATAAACATACATAAATAGGTTATCAATAAAACAGTTAAACAAATTGAATTCACAACTTATGAAACGTAATTAGAAGTAATCAAATCAAAATGTAAGCATAAACATATATTTCGAATCACCCCCTAGCTAAAGGGGGGTTTAGTTTATCATAACTTTGAAATCAAAGAAACACCTAAACATTCCAACAACTCAAACTTGAATTGTATGAACGTTTAGGCACTCTTCTCTTCCATTCCTCATACGTACAAAACAAAGAGAATTAAATTTAAACTTTGAAATCAAAGAAACACCTAAACATTCCAACAACTCACACTTGAATTGTATGAACGTTTAGGCCCTCTTATCTTCCTCGTTGTTGTAGCACAAGGTCTAAGGTGAGGTTTGGGGGATTATGGAAATGGATGAGGAGTGGTGTAGAAGTGGAAGGGGAATGGAAAAATGGTGTTTGGATTATAAAGGGAGAGATGGGAAGCTCACGGCTAGGGAAGGGAGAATGTGTTTGTAATGTGTTGTGTATGAAATGAGATGTTCATGAATGAATGAATGCAAGGGTATTTATAGGAGTAGTGGAGGGAACATATGGCTATGTCATTTGTAGGTGAAGTAGGTGGATGTTGTAGGTGAAGTAGGTGGATGTTGTAGGTGAAGTGGATGTTGTAGGTGAAGTAGGTGGATGTTGTAGGTGAAGTAGGTGGATGTTGTAGGTGAAGTGGGTGGATGTTGTAGGTGAAGTGGGTGGATGTTGTAGGTGAAGTAGGTGGATGTTATGTTAAGTGATAAGTGATAAGTGATATGATATGTGGTTATGATATGATAAGTGGTTAAGTGGTGATGATAAGTGATAAGTGATTAAGTGATTAAGTGATATGATATGTGGTGATGATAAGTGATAAGTGCATGTGGGTTAACTAATGAAGGAAATGCATGTTCAATGACAATGTGTTAGAATGGATGTGTGTTATGCATGGCATGATTGGGATTAGGAAAGGTTTAAATGTCCTAAAACTAAAGAGAACAAGGTTCCAACACTTTGGCTCCAATTAGGTCTTCAATTTCGTCCAACACTTTGGCTTCAAGCATAAGCTATCCGTCCTTAGCCCAAAAGTGCTCCAAAAGTCTCCAAAATGCATCTTTTTGCTCCTTTAGCCCTTTGGACCTACAAACACACGAAAATAGCTTAAAGTACTAAAATAACTAAAGAAACATAACGTAAATGTACGAGAACAAGCTATTTAAGTCGCATGAATATGCTCCTATCAAATACCCCCACACTTATCTTTTGCTAGTCCTCGAGCAAAACAAAACAAAAGAACACGAAACTAGACAAAACGAACAAAACACAACCTACACCTTCCAACAATCGTCTCACGGATTTCCAATGCACAAGACAAGTTAAAAATCATTATTCCCACAGATTTTAGCCATCTTGACACTTAAGTACATTCTTAATCATAGTCACCACATACTAATTCACAATTAAGCATTTAAAACTATATTTTGAATGTAGTAACATGCCTTAGAGAATTTGCTCAATTCCTTACAAGATATGCTCTCGTTTTTCACACAGATTTTCTGACTACACACCCTAAACTAGTTATATGTGAGAAGATTGATGTAATCATAAAAACGAACACTCACATATATGTATTTCAAAGGAAGCAATTTCTGGAGTTAATAAGCATGTTTAGATATGATCTCATGAATGGAATGCTACTACTTAGACGCGAGAACCAGTGATACCATATGCTCATACCAAGTTCAAACTCCACAAATTGAAATACACAACACTGAAGATAGAAGTCAAGGGTTGTAACGGGGCTTGGGGTATGTGGATAACAAAGAAGGGATATGGAAAACAAAGGTTTTTAAAGAAATAGTGAGCAAAGCATTTGAATCAACTTAGAATTCACTTTTGAATGAAAACTCAACTTTTGAACAAAAAGGGAGAATTTAGACAATTTACGCCCAGAATTGGTGTTTTGGAACCTTTCTTCAATCACTTATTCTTTCATTTTTTTTTTTTTTTTTTTTCAAGCTCTTTTTTTTTTTTTTTTTTTCTTTCTTTCTTTTCTCTTTTTTTTTTTCTTTTCTTTTGAATCTCAAAACATCAACACTTAAACATTCTCTCCCCCACACTTATTTTCTTTCATAATGTAACTCAAAAGGAATTCAATTAAGTCATGCTCACTATCTTTTAAGAACAAGGGTGGGGATTGTCCTAAACTAGGCTAGGTGAGGAAAATGTGGGTAAACAAAGAATAAAGGCTAAACAAGGCTCAACGGGGTTAAAACTTACAACATATATGAAGTATGGGAAGTAAGGCTATTTGGCTATGGTGGTGGTCACTACACAACTTCTTCTTGAATATGTGTTATGCAAATCAATAACATGCTTTGAATGAAATGGGCATGAGTTCTAGCATTTAGTTCTATCATGATACAATTGCATTCTAAGTAGCAACCAAGCAAGGAATAATGAGATCATGCAACAACTTTAGAAAATAAAGAATCACAGAAAATAACTCTCCAAAGAAAGTAATGGCTCGAGTCTCACAGGGATGTAGCGTTTGTTTGAGTTTCTTCCTTCAAGCATGTTACAAAAACGAATTTTTTTTTCTTTTATGATTGCATGTGAAGTCATACATTATAACCATAACCAAGCATATACCAAGAGTAAATCAAACTTTTCTCTATGTTTATAACTCTTTCTAACCGTCATGCAATTATAAACCAAATCCTTATTGTTGTGTTGGAAGGTACCCTAAGACACAAACACACACACAAAAACAACTTTAAAACAACTCTTTTTGGGTTTTTCAAAACAATTTTTCAAATTTTTATGGGATTTTCGAATTATAAAACAAAACACACTAAAACACTCTAAAACAACTTAAAAACACCTTAAAATAGCAAGGAACAACATTAGAAGTTATGGTGGATAAAACCCTACGAATTTGCATCAAAACACTTTAGTTACCCCCCCCACACTTAAATCAAACATTGTCCTCAATGTTTTAAGCATAGATTCACACAAAACATAAGTAAACACACAAAAAGCAACTAAACATATTAAACATGGCATAATGTAATTAACAAAGAGAAGAGTTTAGGGACGCAAATCTGGTTATGGAGTGTAAATTCCCTCTTCTCCTTGGTGATTGCATTGAGGCTTTGATCTTTGTGATTCCACAGGCTTACTCTTGAACTGGTTTCTGCCCATCGTTGATTTTCCTTTGTGCTACTTCTTGAACTGGGCAGCAGGATGGTTCTTTTGGTTTCCCCCGAAGGTCTGAGCTTCCTCCTATTATCTGTTTCTTTGTTCAATCTTTGCAGGAGTGGTCCCTTCTCTGGAAGTGTAACAACCGTTGAAGATGACTACTCGAGAGCAACGCTAGGTAAGCAATCAGGAATAGATTCCAGGCAGTTGGCTCCAGATCGGTAGACTGACTCCAAGTGCCGGGTGATTGCTTCTTTTACTTTGCCATGCAAGTAAGAACAAGGACAAAGAAAAAGACAGGGAAAGAGCATGATATGAGATATTTTTGCTTTTGACCTTGATGATATGAGATACCTTTGCTTTGAAGAAGCGGTGAATGAATCAGCACATGCTTCAATCCGCCGTTTCCTCCTGGGTCATATTTATGCGACTTAAATGGCTTGTTCTCGTACATTTACGTTATGTTTCTTTAGTTATTTTAGTACTTTAAGCTATTTTCGTGTGTTTGTAGGTCCAAAGGGCTAAAGGAGCAAAAAGATGCATTTTGGAGACTTTTGGAGCACTTTTGGGCTAAGGACGGATAGCTTATGCTTGAAGCCAAAGTGTTGGACGAAATTGAAGACCTAATTGGAGCCAAAGTGTTGGAACCTTGTTCTCTTTAGTTTTAGGACATTTAAACCTTTCCTAATCCCAATCATGCCATGCATAACACACATCCATTCTAACACATTGTCATTGCACATGCATTTCCTTCATTAGCTAACCCACATGCACTTATCACTTATCATCACCACATATCATATCACTTAATCACTTATCACTTATCATCACCACTTAACCACTTATCATATCATAACCACATATCATATCACTTATCACTTATCACTTAACATATCATCCACCTACTTCACCTACAACACCTACTTCACCTACAACATCCACCTACTTCACCTACAACATCCACTTCACCTACAATATCCACCTACTTCACCTACAACATCCACCTACTTCAAATGACATAGCCATATGTTCCCTCCACTACTCCTATAAATACCCTTGCATTCATTCATTCATGAAATCTCATTTCATACACAACACATTACAAACACATTCTCCCTTCCCTAGCCGTGAGCTTCCCATCCATTCCCTTATAATCCAAACACCACTCCTCATCCATTTCCATAATCCCCCAAACCTCACCTTAGACCTTGTGCTACAACAACGAGGAAGATAAGAGGGCCTAAACGTTCATACAATTCAATTGTGAGTTGTTGGAATGTTTAGGTGTTTCTTTGATTTCAAAGTTTAAATTCAATTCTCTTTGTTTTGTAATATGAGGAATGGAAGAGAAGAGTGCCTAAACGTTCATACAATTCAAGTTTGAGTTGTTGGAATGTTTAGGTATTTCTTTGATTTCAAAGTTATAATAAACTAAACCCCCTTTAGCTAGGGGGTGATTCGAAATATATGTTTATGCTTGCATTTTGATTTGATTAATTCTAATTGCGTTTCATAAGTTGTGGTTCAATTTGTTTAACCGTTTTATTGATAACCTATTTATGTATGTTTATTGAGAGTGCACACTTAATTTTCATGCATGAATTTGACGCTAGAATATAAGTGAATTTCACCTAATCGTTATGAACTTATATTCACAAGTAGTGGAGGTTGCTTATAAACAATCGCGTTAAACGAATTCTTGGCATAAGTTTCATGCAATCATAGTAACGAATGCCTCGTCAACACTTATAGTTTTCAAAGAACTTAATGATTCTTGCTTGTATCTCTATTATGCAATTCATGTAGGGAACTTGTGAGGAATGCTTTGGGTTGTCGTATGCAATCATCCAATTCATTAACGTAAGGAAAACTTGACGGTTAATTTAAGCGGACCTAATTAACTTGGAGTGTTGAGAATTAATGATTTATTGAAATGCAATTGGAAATCGTTTTATTATGCAAGTATAACATGTATGGAGATGAACCCCTTAGCTAGCATTCATCCATTCAATTCCATCACATTCATATTTACATTCTGTCTAGTTTATTTAACTTGTTTCGTTATTTCAATTTTCGTATAAACTTAAATCCCCCTTTACTTTAATGTCAATTTAGTTAGAAATCATTTTAGTTTGTGTTTTTAAAAGCATTTTGAGTCTTTGGTTTGTCTTAGTGTTTTAAAGTTTAGTTTTACATTCTGAGTCTAGTTTAGTGTTTTATATTGTGTTTTTACGTTTTTGAGTCAAATCCAAGTGATTAACAATCCCTCCTAATCCCCGGTCCAGAACGATCCCTACTTGCACCTATACTACAATTGATAAAAAGAGGGTTTAATTTGTGTGCGTATAAATCTCGCATCAAATTTTGGCGCCGTTGCCGGGGATTAGAAAATTTGCTAATCCCTTAGATTGTTTGTTTCTGTATTGTCTTTTAGATTTAGTTTTTATTTGTGTTTTGTTTGTTAAGAACAACATGGCACTTGATAACGCTTCTCTTTTGTCACAGCTCATGGAAAGGTCCCAAATGCAAAGAGTTGATATATCTAATCTTCAATCAAGGAATAACGTGTTTTCCAATACTTACAATTCGGATTGGAGTGATCATTCAAACTCTATGTGGTGGGAACCTCAAAATGCTCAACAAGGAGGATATTGGCAGCCACCACAACCTCATATTCAATATGCCCAACCAAATTTAAGTTCGTCAATAGATTATAATAAAAAACTTAACGAATTAATTTGTTTGGTGCAGGGCTCACAAAATCAAGACAATGAGGCTCGACAAGAAGACAAAAGGTTGGATCACTTGGAAAAGCAAATTGGGCAGATAGCGGAGTTCGTAGGACAATTTTGCGACCAAGGGAAACTCCCTAGTTCAACCATTGTAAATCCGAAGGGAGGATTTGAAGCACCTTTGCCGGAAGCACTTATTGCTCCTACGCCATCTAATTCAAGTAAGGTTGTTCCAATTAGTTCTAACCCCATTCCACCTAATATCCCTATTCCTTGCAGGTTCATGAATTCCAAGGAAGAAGAAAGTGAAAAAGACATCTTGGAAGACCTTCCAAAGGTGCAAAGTAGGGAATTTCATGAATTCATCAAAGAGGACGTTCTTGAAACCACAAAATCCAAAGAAGTTAAATTTGATGACATTGGACAAGTCATAACCATCACTTGCAATCTGGCCAAGTCCAATATCCCTGAAACTTTCAAAGGAGTGGTGTTTGTCATTGAGTTCTTGTCGGACAAAACAAGTAAGTTTTTTTCAAATTCCTTTACATTTTATACTAACTTGCTGTTTTTTATGAATCAGGCACCTACACTAGAATTCAAACCATTGCCGGTTCACTTCAAGTATCACCTTCCATTCAAGGACCAATTCCATGCCGTTTGATTTTATTTATGTTAATAAAAAAAAAAAAATAAATAAATAAAAAAAAAAAAGAAAAAAAAAGAAAGATACTAAACATGGAGAAAGGTGGAGCTTCACAAAGGTTGTTTGCGTGAAGCCCCACTACGAGGCGCAGAAGCGGAAGGCATAGAAGCGGGAGGCGCAGAAGCGGAAGGCATAGAAGCGGGAGGCATAGAAGCGGGAGGCATCGGAGCAGAAGCCATCGGAGCGGGAGGCATCGGAGCTAGAGCATTCCAGGCCTCAATACTTGGCCAAGCGCTGGATGACCCAGGAAAAAGGTGCCTCTGGAGATAAGACGCAAGCCTTTGACGGTCACTGTGAATTCGACCCTCAGATTCTTGCAGCTCATCAAGCTTTCTTTTCATCCCCGACGAATAGTTATTTGCAAGCACATGCAAACTTCTATTCTCGTACTTAAGCTGCTGGATCTCTTGCTTAAGTCTTTCCACCTCTGCCATCAACGATTCCACTTGGCGGGACCGAGCAAGCAGGCGTTGGCCCATGTTGGACACAGAACTCGCACACTGAACACTAAGTGCGAGGGACTCTTGAACGGCCAACTCATCGGACCGTCCTGACAGCAGCCTACTATCTTTTGGAGTGAGGAGGTTTTTAGCTACTATTGTAGCTGTTGTGGCGTCCTGCATCACAGAGTCTTCACCTGAAAGAGGACCGTTAGAAGATAAAAAAGAAGGGCGCCATACATTACCTTGACGGGGCGCAACCGGATCGCTGCTGAGACTCAAATCTAAGCTAAGGTTCGATGAGTTTGCCATTTTTTTCAAAAGTGTTCAAAGAGAAGGGGTGGATGGAGTTAAAATTTCACAAAGGGCCGGAGTCGAGTTTCAGGAATGGGAAATCTTCAGAGTGTGTGTGTTGGGGTGATTGATAGCTCTATAAAAAGCCAAGACGACGCGTCCACCGATTCAAAGAGCCGGATTTTCCGGCGTAATTTAGGCGACGCTCCCTCGGCTTTTCAGAAAACGCGTTCAACTTTGTCAAAAGATTTCTGACAAAGCTGAAAACACGTGGAGGCCATCATCGCATCTACACATCTTTAGCCGACAAGCGCAAAGTTCGGCGACGCTTTCTCTGCTTTTCAGAAGACGCGTGCAGCTTTGTCAAAAGGAGCCGCATCTGCACTACCACGTGTCGTTCAGATAGCGAAGGGGCGTCGTTCAGAAATCGAAGGGGCGCCTACTCAGAAATCGAAGAGGCGTATTCAAAGATCGAAGAGGCGCCACTATTTCAAAGAGCCGGATTTGCGGGATCAAAACGTTTGTCGACAAGGGTAAAAAGTACCACCACTTGATATTATCTCTATATATGTCGACCTTCGTCTTTTATGGCAAGGCAAACCTGAAGAAAATACCCAACTCTCCCTCACCTCTGAGGGCGCACTCCCAGCAAAGCCTTTCAAAATACTCAATTCTTTCTTCTTCCCCAAAGATGATACCAGATGCCTGGAGTACATATGACCCAGGAGGAAACGGCGGATTGAAGCATGTGCTGATTCATTCACCGCTTCTTCAAAGCAAAGGTATCTCATATCATCAAGGTCAAAAGCAAAAGTATCTCATATCATGCTCTTTCCCTGTCTTTTTCTTTGTCCTTGTTCTTACTTGCATGGCAAAGTAAAAGAAGCAATCAACCGGCACTTGGAGTCAGTCTTCCGATCTGGAGCCAACTGCCTGGAATCTATTCCTGATTGCTTACCTAGCGTTGCTCTCGAGTAGTCATCTTCAACGGTTGTTACACTTCCAGAGAAGGGACCACTCCTGCAAAGATTGAACAAAGAAACAGATAACAGGAGGAAGCTCAGACCTTCGGGGGAAACCAAAAGAACCATCCTGCTGCCCAGATCAAGAGTAGCACAAAGGAAAATCAATGATGGGCGGAAACCAGTTCAAGAGTAAGCCTGTGGAGTCACTATGATCAAAGCCTCAATGCAATTACCAAGGAGAAGATGGAATTTACACTCCATAACCAGATTTGCGTCCCTAAACTCTTCTCTTTGTTAATTACATTCTGCCATGTTTAGTATGTTTAAATTGTTTTTTGTGTGTTTACTTATGTTTTGTGTGAATCTATGCTTAAAACATTGAGGACAATGTTTGATTTAAGTGTGGGGGGGGGGGGGGGGGGTAACTAATGTTGTTAATTTAAATTCGTGGGATTTTATCACCCATAACTTCAAATGTTGTTCCTTGATGTTTTAAGGTGTTTTTAAGTTGTTTTAGAGTGTTTTAGTGTGTTTTGTTTTATAATTCGAAAATCCCATAAAAATTTGAAAAATTGTTTTGAAAAACCCAAAAAGAGTTGTTTTAAGAGTCGTTTTTGTGTGTTTGTGTCTTAGGGTACCTTCCAACACAATGATAAGGATTTGGTTTATAATTGCATGACGGTTAGAAAGAGTTATAAACATAGAGAAAAGTTTGATTTACTCTTGGTATATGCTTGGTTATGGTTATAATGTATGACTTCACATGCAATCATAAAAGAAAAAAATTCGTTTTTGTAACATGCTTGAAGGAAGAAACTCAAACAAACGCTACATCCCTGTGAGACTCGAGCCATTACTTTCTTTGGAGAGTTATTTTCTGTGATTCTTTATTTTCTAAAGTTGTTGCATGATCTCATTATTCCTTGCTTGGTTGCTACTTAGAATGCAATTGTATCATGATAGAACTAAATGCTAGAACTCATGCCCATTTCATTCAAAGCATGTTATTGATTTGCATAACACATATTCAAGAAGAAGTTGTGTAGTGACCACCACCATAGCCAAATAGCCTTACTTCCCATACTTCGTATATGTTGTAAGTTTTAACCCCGTTGAGCCTTGTTTAGCCTTTATTCTTTGTTTACCCACATTTTCCTCACCTAGCCTAGTTTAGGACAATCCCCACCCTTGTTCTTAAAAGATAGTGAGCATGACTTAATTGAATTCCTTTTGAGTTACATTATGAAAGAAAATAAGTGTGGGGGAGAGAATGTTTAAGTGTTTATGTTTTGAGATTCAAAAGAAAAGAAAAAGAAAAGAAAAAAAAAAAAAAAAAAAGAGAAAAGAAAGAAAGAAAGAAAAAAGAGCTTAAAAAAAAAAATGAAAATAAGTGAAAATGAACTCACGAGCGTTGATGGTTGAAGAAAGGGTCCAAAAAAGATGAATATGGCCCTAAGTTCTGTGTAATTCCCCCTTGGGTGATCAAAGTTGACTTCTGCATTCTAAAGGAAATTCTAAGTGCCTAATTCAATACTTTGCTCACTATTGCTTGAAGAACGTTTGTTATCCTTACCTTTCATTTTTAGCCAATTACCCCAAGCCCCGTTACAACCCTTGACTTCTATATTGAGTGTTATGTATTTCAATTGTGGAGTTTGAACTTGGTATGAGCTTATGGTGTCACTAGTTCTCGCGTCTAAGTAGTAGCATTCCATTCATGAGATCATATCTAAACATGCTTATTAACTCCAGAAAATGCTTTCCTTATTATAACATATGTGAGTGTTCGTCTACATGTTTACATCAATCTTCTCACATATACCTAGTGTAGGGTGTGTAGTCAGAAAATATGTGTGAAAAACGAGAGTACATCTAGTAAGAAATTGAGGGAATTCTCTAAGGCATGTTACTACATTCAAAACATGGTTTTAAATGCTTAATTGTGAACTAGTATGTGGTGACTATGAGTAAGAATGTACTTAAGTGTAAAGATGGCTCAAATCTGTGAGAATAATGATTTTTTAACTTGTCATGTGCATTGGAAGTCCCTGATACGATTGTTGGAAGGTGTAGGTTGTGTTTTGTTCTTTTTGTTTTGTTTTTCTGTTTTGCTCGAGGACTAGCAAAAGCTAAGTGTGGGGGTATTTGATAGGAGCATATTTATGCGACTTAAATGGCTTGTTCTCGTACATTTACGTTATGTTTCTTTAGTTATTTTAGTACTTTAAGCTATTTTCGTGTGTTTGTAGGTCCAAAGGGCTAAAGGAGCAAAAAGATGCATTTTGGAGACTTTTGGAGCACTTTTGGGCTAAGGACGGATAGCTTATGCTTGAAGCCAAAGTGTTGGACGAAATTGAAGACCTAATTGGAGCCAAAGTGTTGGAACCTTGTTCTCTTTAGTTTTAGGACATTTAAACCTTTCCTAATCCCAATCATGCCATGCATAACACACATCCATTCTAACACATTGTCATTGCACATGCATTTCCTTCATTAGCTAACCCACATGCACTTATCACTTATCATCACCACATATCATATCACTTAATCACTTATCACTTATCATCACCACTTAACCACTTATCATATCATAACCACATATCATATCACTTATCACTTATCACTTAACATATCATCCACCTACTTCACCTACAACACCTACTTCACCTACAACATCCACCTACTTCACCTACAACATCCACTTCACCTACAATATCCACCTACTTCACCTACAACATCCACCTACTTCAAATGACATAGCCATATGTTCCCTCCACTACTCCTATAAATACCCTTGCATTCATTCATTCATGAAATCTCATTTCATACACAACACATTACAAACACATTCTCCCTTCCCTAGCCGTGAGCTTCCCATCCATTCCCTTATAATCCAAACACCACTCCTCATCCATTTCCATAATCCCCCAAACCTCACCTTAGACCTTGTGCTACAACAACGAGGAAGATAAGAGGGCCTAAACGTTCATACAATTCAATTGTGAGTTGTTGGAATGTTTAGGTGTTTCTTTGATTTCAAAGTTTAAATTCAATTCTCTTTGTTTTGTAATATGAGGAATGGAAGAGAAGAGTGCCTAAACGTTCATACAATTCAAGTTTGAGTTGTTGGAATGTTTAGGTATTTCTTTGATTTCAAAGTTATAATAAACTAAACCCCCTTTAGCTAGGGGGTGATTCGAAATATATGTTTATGCTTGCATTTTGATTTGATTAATTCTAATTGCGTTTCATAAGTTGTGGTTCAATTTGTTTAACCGTTTTATTGATAACCTATTTATGTATGTTTATTGAGAGTGCACACTTAATTTTCATGCATGAATTTGACGCTAGAATATAAGTGAATTTCACCTAATCGTTATGAACTTATATTCACAAGTAGTGGAGGTTGCTTATAAACAATCGCGTTAAACGAATTCTTGGCATAAGTTTCATGCAATCATAGTAACGAATGCCTCGTCAACACTTATAGTTTTCAAAGAACTTAATGATTCTTGCTTGTATCTCTATTATGCAATTCATGTAGGGAACTTGTGAGGAATGCTTTGGGTTGTCGTATGCAATCATCCAATTCATTAACGTAAGGAAAACTTGACGGTTAATTTAAGCGGACCTAATTAACTTGGAGTGTTGAGAATTAATGATTTATTGAAATGCAATTGGAAATCGTTTTATTATGCAAGTATAACATGTATGGAGATGAACCCCTTAGCTAGCATTCATCCATTCAATTCCATCACATTCATATTTACATTCTGTCTAGTTTATTTAACTTGTTTCGTTATTTCAATTTTCGTATAAACTTAAATCCCCCTTTACTTTAATGTCAATTTAGTTAGAAATCATTTTAGTTTGTGTTTTTAAAAGCATTTTGAGTCTTTGGTTTGTCTTAGTGTTTTAAAGTTTAGTTTTACATTCTGAGTCTAGTTTAGTGTTTTATATTGTGTTTTTACGTTTTTGAGTCAAATCCAAGTGATTAACAATCCCTCCTAATCCCCGGTCCAGAACGATCCCTACTTGCACCTATACTACAATTGATAAAAAGAGGGTTTAATTTGTGTGCGTATAATTCTCGCATCAATGAGATCATGCAACAACTTTAGAAAATAAAGAATCACAGAAAATAACTCTCCAAAGAAAGTAATGGCTCGAGTCTCACAGGGATGTAGCGTTTGTTTGAGTTTCTTCCTTCAAGCATGTTACAAAAACGAATTTTTTTTTCTTTTATGATTGCATGTGAAGTCATACATTATAACCATAACCAAGCATATACCAAGAGTAAATCAAACTTTTCTCTATGTTTATAACTCTTTCTAACCGTCATGCAATTATAAACCAAATCCTTATTGTTGTGTTGGAAGGTACCCTAAGACACAAACACACACACAAAAACAACTTTAAAACAACTCTTTTTGGGTTTTTCAAAACAATTTTTCAAATTTTTATGGGATTTTCGAATTATAAAACAAAACACACTAAAACACTCTAAAACAACTTAAAAACACCTTAAAATAGCAAGGAACAACATTAGAAGTTATGGTGGATAAAACCCTACGAATTTGCATCAAAACACTTTAGTTACCCCCCCCACACTTAAATCAAACATTGTCCTCAATGTTTTAAGCATAGATTCACACAAAACATAAGTAAACACACAAAAAGCAACTAAACATATTAAACATGGCATAATGTAATTAACAAAGAGAAGAGTTTAGGGACGCAAATCTGGTTATGGAGTGTAAATTCCCTCTTCTCCTTGGTGATTGCATTGAGGCTTTGATCTTTGTGATTCCACAGGCTTACTCTTGAACTGGTTTCTGCCCATCGTTGATTTTCCTTTGTGCTACTTCTTGAACTGGGCAGCAGGATGGTTCTTTTGGTTTCCCCCGAAGGTCTGAGCTTCCTCCTATTATCTGTTTCTTTGTTCAATCTTTGCAGGAGTGGTCCCTTCTCTGGAAGTGTAACAACCGTTGAAGATGACTACTCGAGAGCAACGCTAGGTAAGCAATCAGGAATAGATTCCAGGCAGTTGGCTCCAGATCGGTAGACTGACTCCAAGTGCCGGGTGATTGCTTCTTTTACTTTGCCATGCAAGTAAGAACAAGGACAAAGAAAAAGACAGGGAAAGAGCATGATATGAGATATTTTTGCTTTTGACCTTGATGATATGAGATACCTTTGCTTTGAAGAAGCGGTGAATGAATCAGCACATGCTTCAATCCGCCGTTTCCTCCTGGGTCATATGTACTCCAGGCATCTGGTATCATCTTTGGGGAAGAAGAAAGAATTGAGTATTTCGAAAGGCTTTGCTGGGAGTGCGCCCTCAGAGGTGAGAGAGAGTTGGGCATTTTCTTCAGGTTTGCCCTGCCATAAAAGACGAAGGTCGACATATATAGAGATAATATCAAGTGGTGGTACCTTTTACCCTTGTCGACAAACGTTTTGATCCCGCAAATCCGGCTTTTTGAAATAGTGGCGCCTCTTCGATCTTTGAATACGCCTCTTCGATTTCTGAGCAGGCGCCCCTTCGATTTCTGAACGACGCCCCTTCGCTTTCTGAACGACACGTGGTAGTGCAGATGCGGCTCCTTTTGACAAAGCTGCACACGTCTTCTGAAAAGCAGAGAAAGCGTCGCCGAACTTTGCGCTTTGTCGGCTAAAGATGTGTAGTTGCGATGATGGCCTCCACGTGTTTTCAGCTTTGTCAGAAATCTTTTGACAAAGTTGAACGCGTCTTCTGAAAAGCAGAGAACGCGTCGCCTAAATTACGCCGGAAATTCCGGCTTTTCGAATTGGTGGACGCGTCGCCTTGGCTTCTTATAGAGCTATCGATCACCACAACAAACACACTCTGAAGAATTCCCATTCTTGAAAATCGACTTCGGCCCTTTGAGAATTAACTTCATCCACCCCATCTCTTTGAACACTTTTGAAAAATGGCAAACCCATCGAACCTTAGCTTAGAATTGAGTCTCAGCAGTGATACGGCCGCGCCGCGTCAAGGTAACGTATGGCGCCCTTCTTTCTTATCTTCTAACGGTCCTCTCACAGGTGAAGACTCCGTGATGCAGGACGCCACAACAGCTACAATAGTAGCTAGGAACCTCCTCACTCCAAAAGATAGTAGGCTGCTGTCAGGACGGTCCGATGAGTTGGCCGTTCAAGAGTCCCTCGCACTTAGTGTTCAGTGTGCGAGTTCTGTATCCAACATGGGCCAACGCCTGCTTGCCCGCTCCCGTCAGGTGGAATCATTGATGGCAGAGGTGGAAAGTCTTAAACAGGAGATCAAACTGCTTAAGCATGAGAATAGAAGTTTGCACGTGCTTGCCAACAACTATTCGACGGGCATGAAGAGGAAGCTTGATGAACTGCAAGAGTCTGAAGGTCGGATTCAAAGTGACCGTCAAAGGTTTTCGTCTTTCCTCCAGAGGCACCTTTTTCCTGGATCATCCAGCGTTTGGCCAAGTATTGAGGCTTCGAATGCTCTATCTTCGATGCCTCTATCTCCGATGCCTTCCGCTCCTATGTCTTCTGCCCCGATGCCTTCCGTCTCGATGCCTTCCGCTTCAAGAGTTTTGCCACGTAGTGGGTCTTTAAGTAAACAACCTTTGTGAAGCCTCGCCACTTTTATTATTATTATTATTATTTTTTTTTTTTTTTTTTTTTAACATAAATAAAATCAAACGGCATGGAATTGGTCCTTGAATGGAAGGTGATACTTGAAGTGAACCGGCATTGGTTTGAATTCTAATGTAGGTGCCTGATTCATAAAAAACAACAAGTTAGTATAAAATGTAATGGAATTTGAAAAAAATGACTTACTTGTTTTGTCTGACAAGAACTCAATGACAAACACCACTCCTTTGAAAGTTTCAGGGATATTGGACTTGGCCAGATTGCATGTGATGGTTATGACTTGTCCAATGTCATCAAATTCAACTTCTTTGGGCATTGTTGTCTCAAGTATATCCCCTTTGATGAATTCATGAAATTCCCTACTTTGCACCTTTGGAAGGTCTTCCAAGATGTATTTTTCACTTTCTTCTTCCTTGGAATTCATGAACCTGCAAGGAATAGGGATATTAGGTGGAATGGGGTTAGAACTAATTGGAACAACCTTACTTGAATTAGATGGCGTAGGAGCAATAAGTGCTTCCGGCAAAGGTGCTTCAAATCCTCCCTTCGGATTTACAATGGTTGAACTAGGGAGTTTGCCTTGGTCGCAAAATTGTCCTACGAACTCCGCTATCTGCCCAATTTGCTTTTCCAAGTGATCCAACCTTTTGTCTTCTTGTCGAGCCTCATTGTCTTGATTTTGTGAGCCCTGCACCAAACAAATTAATTCGTTAAGCTTTTGATTATAATCTATTGACAAACTTAAATTTGGTTGGGCATATTGAATATGAGGTTGTGGTGGCTGCCAATATCCTCCTTGTTGAGCATTTTGAGGTTCCCACCACATAGAGTTTGAATGATCACTCCAATCCGAATTGTAAGTATTGGAAAACACGTTATTCCTTGATTGAAGATTAGATATATCAACTCTTTGCATTTGGGACCTTTCCATGAGCTGTGACAAAAGAGAAGCGTTATCAAGTGCCATGTTGTTCTTAACAAACAAAACACAAATAAAAACTAAATCTAAAAGACAATACAGAAACAAACAATCCAAGGGATTAGCAAATTTTCTAATCCCCGGCAACGGCGCCAAAATTTGATGCGAGAATTATACGCACACAAATTAAACCCTCTTTTTATCAATTGTAGTATAGGTGCAAGTAGGGATCGTTCTGGACCGGGGATTAGGAGGGATTGTTAATCACTTGGATTTGACTCAAAAACGTAAAAACACAATATAAAACACTAAACTAGACTCAAAGAATGTAAAACTAAACTTTAAAACACTATACTAGACTCAAAGAATGTAAAACTAAACTTTAAAACACTAAGACAAACCAAAGACTCAAAATGCTTTTAAAAACACAAACTAAAATGATTTCTAACTAAATTGACATTAAAGTAAAGGGGGATTTAAGTTTATACGAAAATTGAAATAACGAAACAAGTTAAATAAACTAGACAGAATGTAAATATGAAATTGATGAAATGGAATGAATGGATGATAGAATAGCTAAGGGGGTCATCTCCACATATGTTACACTTGCATAATAAAAAGATTTCCAATTACATTTCAATAAATTATTAAACTCATCACCCCGGGTTAATTAGGTCCGCTTAAATTAACCGTCAAGTTTTCCTTAAGTCAATGAATTGGATGGGTTAGCGCAACGCAATTCACAAGATTCTCCAAAAGTCCTTTACGTGAACAGCACAATAAAGATACAATCAAAGATCATTAAGCATTATGAAAACTATAAGTGTTGACGAGGCATTCGTTACTATGATTGCATGAAACTTATGCCAAGAATTCGTTTAACGCGATTGTTTATAAGCAACCTCCACTACTTGTGAATATAAGTTCATAACGATTAGGTGAAATTCACTTATATTCTAGCGTCAAATTCATGCATGAAAATTAAGTGTGCACTCTCAATAAACATACATAAATAGGTTATCAATAAAACAGTTAAACAAATTGAATTCACAACTTATGAAACGTAATTAGAAGTAATCAAATCAAAATGCAAGCATAAACATATATTTCGAATCACCCCCTAGCTAAAGGGGGGTTTAGTTTATCATAACTTTGAAATCAAAGAAACACCTAAACATTCCAACAACTCAAACTTGAATTGTATGAACGTTTAGGCACTCTTCTCTTCCATTCCTCATACGTACAAAACAAAGAGAATTAAATTTAAACTTTGAAATCAAAGAAACACCTAAACATTCCAACAACTCACACTTGAATTGTATGAACGTTTAGGCCCTCTTATCTTCCTCGTTGTTGTAGCACAAGGTCTAAGGTGAGGTTTGGGGGATTATGGAAATGGATGAGGAGTGGTGTAGAAGTGGAAGGGGAATGGAAAAATGGTGTTTGGATTATAAAGGGAGAGATGGGAAGCTCACGGCTAGGGAAGGGAGAATGTGTTTGTAATGTGTTGTGTATGAAATGAGATGTTCATGAATGAATGAATGCAAGGGTATTTATAGGAGTAGTGGAGGGAACATATGGCTATGTCATTTGTAGGTGAAGTAGGTGGATGTTGTAGGTGAAGTAGGTGGATGTTGTAGGTGAAGTGGATGTTGTAGGTGAAGTAGGTGGATGTTGTAGGTGAAGTAGGTGGATGTTGTAGGTGAAGTGGGTGGATGTTGTAGGTGAAGTGGGTGGATGTTGTAGGTGAAGTAGGTGGATGTTATGTTAAGTGATAAGTGATAAGTGATATGATATGTGGTTATGATATGATAAGTGGTTAAGTGGTGATGATAAGTGATAAGTGATTAAGTGATTAAGTGATATGATATGTGGTGATGATAAGTGATAAGTGCATGTGGGTTAACTAATGAAGGAAATGCATGTTCAATGACAATGTGTTAGAATGGATGTGTGTTATGCATGGCATGATTGGGATTAGGAAAGGTTTAAATGTCCTAAAACTAAAGAGAACAAGGTTCCAACACTTTGGCTCCAATTAGGTCTTCAATTTCGTCCAACACTTTGGCTTCAAGCATAAGCTATCCGTCCTTAGCCCAAAAGTGCTCCAAAAGTCTCCAAAATGCATCTTTTTGCTCCTTTAGCCCTTTGGACCTACAAACACACGAAAATAGCTTAAAGTACTAAAATAACTAAAGAAACATAACGTAAATGTACGAGAACAAGCTATTTAAGTCGCATGAATATGCTCCTATCAGTAACAACAAACAAAGAAAACAACATTAAGTTAGAAACTAAAACGAAAACAACTAAACCAAAAAAAAAAAGAAAAGAACCAAGGGATTAGCAAAGTTGCTAATCCCCGGCAACGGCGCCAAAATTTGATGCGAGATTTATACGCACACAAATTAAACCCTCTTTTTGACAATTGTAGTATAAGTATAAGTAGGGATCGTTCTGGACCGGGGATTAGGAGGGATTGCAAATCTCTTGGAAACTGACTCAAAAACGTAAAATAAAGTTTAAAACACTATACTAGACTCAAAGAATGCAAAACTAAACTTTAAATCACTAAGACAAACCAAAGACTCAAAATGCTTTAAAACATAAACTAAATTGAATTCTAACTAAAATGAACATTAAAGCAAAAGGGGGATTTAGGTTTGACGAAAATTGAAATAATGAACAAATTAAAACAGAATGTAAATATGAAATTGATGAAATAGAATGGATGAATGCTAGCTAAGGGGGTCATCTCCACATATGTTACACTTGCATAATAAAAAGATTTCCAATTACATTTCAATAAATTATGAAACTCATCACCCCGGGTTAATTAGGTCCGCTTAAATTAACCGTCAAGTTTTCCTTAAGTTAATGAATTGGATGGGTTAGCGCAACGCAATTCACAACATTCTCCAAAAGTCCTTTATGTGAACAGCACAATAAAGATACAATCAAAGATCATTAAGCATTATGAAACTATAAGTGTTGACGAGGCATTCGTTACTATGATGAGCATGAAACTCGTGCCAAGAATTCATTTAACGCGATTGTTTATAAGCAACCTCCACTACTTGTGAATATAAGTTCATAACGATTAGGTGAAAATCACTTATATTCTAGCGTCATATTCATGCATGAAAATTAAGCGCGCATTCTTAATAAACATACATAAATAAGTTATCAATCAAACGGTTAAACAAATTGAATCAACAACTTATGAAATGCAATTAGAAGTAATCAAATCAAAATGCAAGCATAAACATATATTTCGAATCACCCCCTAGCTAAGGGGGGGGGGTTTAGTTCCTCATACAAAACAAAGAGAATTAAATTTAAACATTGAAATCAAAGAAACACCTAAACATTCCAACAACTCAAACTTGAATTGTATGAATGTTTAGGCCCTCTTCTCTTCCTTTTTATTGTAGCATAAGGTCTAAGGATAGTTGGTTTGGGGGAATGGAAGTGTGGAATGGAAAAATGGTGTTTGGATTATAAGGGGAGAGATGGGAAGCTCACGGCTAGGGAAGGGAGAATGTGTTTGTAATGTGTTGTGTATGAAAATGAGATGTCCATGAATGAATGAATGCAAGGGTATTTATAGGAGTAGTGGAGGGAACATATGGCTATGTCATTTGTAGGTGAAGTAGGTGGATGTTGTAGGTGAAGTAGGTGGATGTTGTAGGTGAAGTGGATGTTGTAGTTGAAGTAGGTGGATGTTGTAGGTGAAGTAGGTGGATGTTGTAGGTGAAGTGGGTGGATGTTGTAGGTGAAGTGGATGTTGTAGGTGAAGTAGGTGGATGTTATGTTAAGTGATAAGTGATAAGTGATATGATATGTGGTTATGATATGATAAGTGGTTAAGTGGTGATGATAAGTGATAAGTGATTAAGTGATATGATATGTGGTGATGATAAGTGATAAGTGCATGTGGGTTAACTAATGAAGGAAATGCATGTGCAATGACAATGTGTTAGAATGGATGTGTGTTATGCATGGCATGATTGGGATTAGGAAAGGTTTAAATGTCCTAAAACTAAAGAGAACAAGGTTCCAACACTTTGGCTCCAATTAGGTCTTCAATTTCGTGCAACACTTTGGCTTCAAGCATAAGCTATCCGTCCTTAGCCCAAAAGTGCTCCAAAAGTCTCCAAAATGCATCTTTTTGCTCCTTTAGCCCTTTGGACCTACAAACACACGAAAATAGCTTAAAGTACTAAAATAACTAAAGAAACATAACGTAAATGTACAAGAACAAGCCATTTAAGTCGCATAAATATGCTCCTATCAAATACCCCCACACTTAGCTTTTGCTAGTCCTCGAGCAAAACAGAAAAACAAAACAAAAAGAACAAAACACAACCTACACCTTCCAACAATCGTATCAGGGACTTCCAATGCACATGACAAGTTAAAAATCTTTATTCTCACAGATTTGAGCCATCTTTACACTTAAGTACATTCTTAATCATAGTCACCACATACTAGTTCACAATTAAGCAATTAAAACACATTTCAAATGTAGTAACATGCCTTTAGAGAATTCCCTCAATTTCTTACTAGATGTACTCTCGTTTTTCACACAGATTTTCTGACTACACACCCTACACTAGGTATATGTGAGAAGATTGATGTAAACATGTAGACGAACACTCACATATGTTATAATAAGGAAAGCATTTTCTGGAGTTAATAAGCATGTTTAGATATGATCTCATGAATGGAATGCTACTACTTAGACGCGAGAACCAGTGACACCATAAGCCCATACCAAGTTCAAACTCCACAAATTGAAATACACAACACTCAAGATAGAAGTCAAGGGTTGTAACGGGGCTTGGGGTATGTGGATAACAAAGAAGGGATATGGAAAACAAAGGTTTTTAAAGAAATAGTGAGCAAAATCAGAAACTTTGGTTGCCAATTCTGACTTCTTTGCTCTTCACTTTCATTTCTTCATTTCTTAAGCTCCTTCGACCTTCAACCTCGTCCATTCCTCGTGCTCCATTTGCATACACCACATTCCAGCTCATTTTTGCTCCAAAAGCTCCAAATTGCATTATTTCATGTATTATGTCCTTTAAACCTGAAAACACATAAAAGTAGCTTAAAAGACTACTTTAACTAAGAAAACATAACAAAAATGCATAAGAACTAGCTAACTAAGGCGCATAAATATGCTCCTATCAAATTCCCCCACACTTAGCTTTTGCTAGTCCTCGAGCAAAACAAACAAAAAAAAAAGAAAACAAAATGAAACAACTAACCAAAACAAAACCTAAACCTTCCAACGTTTGCCTCAGGGATTTCCAATGCACATGACATGTTAAAGATCATTATCCCCACAGATTTGAGTCCTCTTTACACAAGCACATACTTAATTAAAGCCACTACTCACTTGTTCACAAGTAATCAATTAACACAATGCTTTGAATGTAGTAACATGCCTTAGAGAATTCCCTCAATTCCTTACAAGATAGACACTCTATTTTCACTCAGATTTTCTAACTCCACACCCTATACTAGTCATATGTGAGAAGATTGATGTAGATATGAAAACGAATGCTCACATATATGTTTCACAACGAATGCAATTTCTAGAGTTAAGAAGCATGTTTAGATATGATCTCATGAATGGAATGCTACTACTTAGATGCGAGAACCAGTGACATTATATGCTCATACCAAATTCAAACTCCACAAATTGACACACATAACACTCAAGATAGAAGTTTAGGGTTGTAATGGGGCTTGGGGTGTTGGTTAACAAGGAGAGGATAGGGAAAACAAACGTTCTTCAAGCAATAGTAAGCAAAACAATGAAATTGAGACTTAGAATTCACTTAGATTGCAGAAATTAACTTTAAAACACAAGGGAAAGATTTAGACAACTCCTTAGGGCCGAATTCATTGTTTTGGACCCTTTCTTCAACAAACAATACTTTGGAACTCTTTTTCTCAACTTTTCAACTTTTTCTCTTTTTTTTTTTTTTTTTTTTTTTTTTTTTCTTTGCCGTGCCTCATTCAAGACTTTGGCACACCCATGTATCAAGAATCCTTCCCCCACACTTGTTTTCTACAATGCAATGATCAAAAGGAATTCATCTTTGAGTTATGCTTTTACTATGCTTCAAGAACAAAGGTATGGGTGGTCCTACTCTAGGCTAGGTGAGGATAATTGTGGGTTAACAAAGAAAGTAGGCTACACAAGGCTCAACGGGGTTAAATCCTACAAACAAATGAAATAGGGAAATATGGCAATTTGGCTATGGTGGTCACTACTAACTTCATCTTGAATATGTGTTATGCAATTCAATAACATGTTTTGAATGAAATTGGCATGAGTTCTAGTATTTGGAACTAAATGATGAAACGCCTTCTAAGTAGTAACCAAGCAAAGAAAAATGAGATCATGCAACGACTTTAGAAACCAAGAATGCACAGATTTTAACTCTCCAAATAAACGTTTAGGCTCAAATCTCACAAGGTTGTAGCATTAGTTTGAGTTCCTTCCTTCAAGCATGTTACAAAAACTAATTTTTTTCTTCTTTTTGATTACATGTGAAGTCATAAGTTATAACCACAACCAAGCATAAACATAGAGTAAATCAAACTTTCATCCATGTTAATCACTCTCTTTAACAGCCATGTATTTAAAAACCAAATCCTCATCATTGTGTTGGAAGGTACCCTAAGACACAAACAAACACACAAAAATAACTCTTTTTTGGGTTTTTTTAAAACAAATTTTTCAAATTTTTCTTTGATTTTCGGATTTTTACTTCAAAACATACTAAATTTAACACACCAAAACTGCTTAAAAACACTTAAAAACAGCAAGGAACAAGTTTTGAAATAATGGGTGATAAAATCCCACGAATTTGCATGAAAAACACTTAGTTACCCCCCCACACTTAAATCAAACATTGTCCTCAATGTTTTAAGCATAGAATCACACAAAGAACCACACAAACAGCAAGTAAAACAACTAAATAGGCAGATTAGAAAGAATCAACAAAGAGAAGGGTTTAGGAACGCAAATCTGGAATTGGAGTGCTTTCTAGGTCTTCCTTTGTTGAATGCATGGGTTGCCTCCCAAGTAGCGCTTGCTTTTACGTCGTACAGCCGGACGAAGACCTCATTCACTCCTTACTAGGGCCCACGGCTTCCAAGGGTATGTCATCCACGGCATGCTCCACAAAGGTGTCATAATAGGGCTTCAAACGATGCCCGTTCACCTTGAATTCATGTCCCGTTTTCAAGCTTTGGATTTGGACTGCACCATGAACAAAAACATTAGTAATAACAAATGGTCCAATCCACTTAGAACGTAACTTACCAGGAAACAAACGTAATCGGGAATTGAACAATAACACTTTCTGCCCAATTGAGAATGATTTCCCACGGATCATGTTATCATGGAAAGCTTTGGTCTTTTGCTTGTAAATGCTTGCATTATCGTACGCCTCGTGCCTTATCTCATCAAGCTCATTTAATTGCCATCTCCTTTGACTTCCCGCTTCATCGAGGTTCATGTTAAACTTCTTGATGGCCCAAAGTGCTTTGTGCTCCAATTCAACGGGAAGATGGCACGCCTTGCCATAGACAAGTCGAAAGGGGGACATCCCAATGGGGGTTTTGTACGCCGTACGATACGCCCAAAGTGCATCATCTAACCGTAAGCTCCAATCCTTCCTTGTTGGCCCAACGGTCTTCTCAAGTATTTGCTTGATCTCTCGGTTGGAAACCTCGGCTTGGCCATTCGTTTGAGGATGATAAGGTGTAGAAACCTTATGGGTGACATGGTATTTCCTCAATAATGCTTCAATGGTCCGATTGCAAAAGTGTGACCCTCCATCACTAATGATCACTCGTGGCATTCCAAACCTTGCAAAAATGTTAGTTCTAATAAAATCTGCAACCACTTTAGAATCATTAGTCCGAGTGGCCTTGGCTTCCACCCATTTTGACACATAATCAACCGCAAGCAAAATATACATGAAACCATACGATGAAGGGAAGGGACCCATAAAATCAATACCCCAAACATCAAAAATTTCAACATTTAGGATAGAAACCTGCGGCACTTGGTCCTTTGCACTAATTCCACCCATTCTTTGGCATTTATCACATGTTAAGCAAAACGTTCTAGCATCCTTAAAAATACTAGGCCAATAAAATCCACATTGTAACACTTTGAGGGCCGTGCGTTGTGTGCCAAAGTGCCCTCCACATGCATATGTATGACAAAAACTCAAAATTGAATGACATTCAGAATCATGCATGATGCGAAAATAGTTAAACACACAAATTAAACCCTATGGATGACAATTGTAGTAAATGAGCAAATAGGGATCGTTCTAGACCGGGGATTAACTAGGGATGCTAATCAATGTGAAATTGACTCAAAAACGTAAGAACACAATATAAAACACTTACTAGACTCAAAGAATGCAAAACTAAACTTTAAAACACTAAGACAAACCAAAAGACTCAAAACAACACAAACACACTCAAATCTGCCTAAAAACCACTTTCTGGGCAGATTTGAGCACAAACACAAATTTGGACGAAATTAAGTAATAACTTGACTCAAGAAAGTAAAAACACAATATAAAACACTATACTAGACTCAAAGAATGCAAAACTAAACTTTAAAACATTAAAACAAACCAAAAGACTCAAACATCACCCAAAACACTCAAAACTGCCTTAAAATCACTTTCTGGGCAGTTTTGAGCAGTTTGGTGAATTTGGACGAAATTGGGAAATAAAATGAATCAAAACACTTAAAAGCACAAACTAAATTGATTTCTAACTAAATTGGACATTAAAGTAAAGGGGGATTTAGATTTATACGAAAATTGAAATAACAAAACAAGTTAATAAACGAAACAGATTGTAAAACGAATTTGAGAAACAAGATGATGGATGGATTAGTTAGAGGTCCATTCTCCACACATGACACATTTATATATGAATCGATTCTCCAATTGTTTTTCATTAACTATGATGCTCAACACCCCAAGTTAACCGTGATGCACTAATTAACTCTCAAATTTTCCTTAAGTTATTGAATTGGATGATGCATGCGACAATTCAAATCATTCTCCAATGGTTCTCAACATGAATGCATAGAAGAGATACAATGAGAGATCATTATGCTCTATGAAAATTATAAGTGTTAACGAGGCAATTGTAACTATGAATGCATGATACTTTTGCCAAGAATTCAATTAACGCGGTTGTGACTAGCAACCTTCACTACTCATGTTTATAAACTTGTGACGATTAGGTGAAACTCGTTTATAAACTAGCATCGAGTTTATGCATGAAGACTAAGTATGCATCCCTAATCAACATACAAAAACAAGTCTTTAATAAACATGATAATTGAATTGCAATCACAAATTAACAAATCACAATTGGAAGAAATCAATTCATATTTCAAACATATCCATGGCTTCAAACTTTCCCCTAACTAATTAGGGGTTTAGCCACTCATGATTACAACAAACTTAAAGAGTAATAACAAAGTAAACATTGAAAACAAGAATCGAAGTACACCTAAAAATTCCAACAACTCAATCTTGAATTGTATGAACGTTTAGGCCTCTTCTCCTCTAGTTGCTGCGGCACAAGGGGTTTTGGTGAGTTTTGGGGGTTATGGATGATGTAGAAGGATGTGTTTAGGGTAGGGATGGATGTAGGGGAAGGTAAGGAGTGTTTTTGGGCAGAAAATATGAAGAATGGTGAAGTATGGTAGTGCTAGAGAGAGGGGAGGAATTTCTGGCGTGAATGAATGTGTATGAGAGATGGTTTTCTGAAATGGAAGAGTGTGTGTTTTGTGGCTGCAATGCATGCTTATTTATAGGTGAAATGGGGGGAACATGATGACTAGGAATTAGGTGGAAAGCTGAAATGGTGATGGGAGATGCATGTGGCAGAAATGCATGTGATTAAAGGGTGGGAATGCATGTGTTTTGACAGAAAATAAAAGGGAATGTTGGAAATCTGGAATGGGAACCCACGGCATGGTTGTTTTCTGGTGGTGAATGGGTTTATGTTTGAATGGTGCATGTGGGTTGATTATTTAAAGGGAGTGCATGTGGAATAAAGGTTGGAATGAACATGAAATGCACGGTTTTGAGAGATGATTATGGATGCATGTGTTGAATGATTATGGGTGTATGTGGGTGGAAATGCATGTGGGAATGCATGTGATTTGGCTGAAATGAAAGGTAGTGGGAAGTGCATGTAAGCCACGGCAAGGAATGCTTTTTCTGAATGAATGAAGGCAGGTTATGTGGAAGGGCTTGAACAAAGGTAGAAGCATGGCACAAAGGTGAATGGGTGATGTGTGAATGTGGTTGAATGATTAAAGTGTAAATGATTAATGAATGGTTCTTTGTTGATGGTGGAAATCTGAAGTGATTAAGTGGAATGTGCATGTGGCTGTAATGATGGTGTTTTGCACGGCAATGATGGAGAAAGAATGTGTGGATGTATGGTTGTGTTGGTGATGAATGTGAACTCTTTGTTCTTCATTTTCATTCCTTTGGTCTTCAATTTCGTCCATCTACTTGGCTTTAAGCATATGCAATCCATTCCAATCTCTAATTTGCTCCAAAAGGCTCCGAAAGGCATCCTTTTGCATCCTTAGCCATATGAACCTATAAACACACGAAAATGACTTTAAACACTAAATTAAGTAAGAAAACACAACATAAATGCATAAGAACTAGCTAACAAAGGCGCATAAATATGCTTCTATCAAATTCCCCCACACTTAGCTTTTGCTAGTCCTCGAGCAAAACAAAGAAACAAAACATAACCTAAACCTTCCAACGTTCACCTCAGGGATTTCCAATGGTACATGACAAGTTAAAAATCATCATCCCCACAGATTTGAGTCATCTTTACAATTGAAAACATACTTAATCATAGTCACCACTTACTAGTTCACAATTAATCGATTAAAAGAATGTTTTGAATGTAGTAACATGCCTTAGAGAATTTGCTCAATCCTTACAAGATATGCACTCAATTTTCACTCAGATTTTCTAACTACACACCCTATACTAGTTATATGTGAGAAGATTGATGTAAATATGAAAACGAATGCTCACATATACGTATAACAAAGAACGCAATTTATGGAGTTAATAAGCATGTTTAGAAATGATCTCATGAATGGAATGCTACTACTTAGATGCGAGAACTAATGACCATATGCTCATACCAAATTCAAACTCCACAAATTGAAACACATAACACTCAAGAATGAAGTCAAGGGTTGTAACGGGGCTTGGGGTAGTGGTTAACAAAGAAAAGATAAGGAGAACAAGCGTTCTTCAAGTAATAGTAAGCAAAGTAGTGTACTTAAGACTTAGAATTCATTTAGATTGCAGAAATTAACTTTAAAACACAAGGGGAAGACTTAGACAACTCCTTAGGGCCGAATTCATTGTTTTGGACCCTTACTTCAACAAACAATACTTTGGAATTCTTTTTCACAACTTTTCAACTCTTTTTCATACTTTTCACGCCTTTTTTTTTTCTTTTTCTTTTTCTTTTCATTCATGCCGTGCCTATGGCACACAAATTCTCACACAAGAACACTTTGAAAACAACTCTTTTTGGGTTTTTAAAACAAATTTTTCAAATTTTTATGTGATTTTCGGATTTTTACTTCAAAACACACTAAAACACACCAAAACTGCTTAAAAACACTTAAAAACAGCAAGGAACAAGTCTATAAGTAAAGGGTGATAAAATCCCATTAATTTGCATCAAAAACACTTAGTTACCCCCACACACTTAAATCAAACATTGTCCTCAATGTTTCAAGCATAAAATCACACAAAACACAAAGAAACACACAAACAGCAAGTAAAACAACTAAATAGGCAGATTCGAAATAAACAACAAAGTGAAGGGTTTAGGAACGCAAATCTGGAATTGGAGTGATTCCTTGAGCTTCCTTTGTTGAATTGCATGGGTTGCCTCCCAAGTAGCGCTTTCTTTAACGTCTTGCAGCCGGACGAAGACACGTTCATGCTCCTTAAGAGCCCACGGCATGGAGTGGGATCTCCTCCACGACATGCTCCACAAAGTTCTCATAGTATGGCTTCAATCTATGTCCGTTCACCTTGAACTCGTGGCCACTTTTTAAGCTTTGGACTTGGACTGCACCATGAGGAAAAACATTAGTAACAACAAGAGGTCCAATCCATTTAGAACGTAACTTACCAGGGAATAACCGAAGTCTTGAATCAAAAAGCAACACTTTCTGCCCCTTGGAGAACGTTTTGGTACGAAGCATCTTATCATGATAAGCCTTCGTCTTGTCCTTGTAGATGCGAGCATTCTCGTAAGCCTCGTTCCTAATCTCCTCAAGTTCATCTAATTGGAGCTTCCTATGAACTCCAGCAGCGTCTATGTCCAAATTGAAGGTTTTCACAGCCCAATGTGCCTTGTGCTCTAACTCAACGGGCAAATGACATGGCTTACCATATATAAGCCGAAAAGGTGACATGCCAAGGGGAGTTTTGTAAGCCGTACGATAGGCCCACAATGCATCGTCCAAGCGCAAACTCCAATCTCTTCTTGAGGGTCCCACGGTTTTCTCTAGGACTTGTTTGATCTCCCTATTTGAAACCTCCGCTTGCCCATTGGTTTGAGGGTGATAAGGTTTGGAAACCTTATGAGTAACGTTGTACTTCTTGAGCAAAGCTTCAATGGTGCGGTTACGAAAGTGAGAACCCCCATCACTAATTAAAACTCGTGGCATCCCAAACCTAGCAAAAATATTAGATTTCACAAAATCTGCAACAACCTTAGAATCGTTAGTACGGGTGGCTTTGGCTTCCACCCATTTGGAAACATAATCGACAGCTAGCAAGATATAAGTGAAACCAAAAGATGGAGGGAAGGGGCCCATGAAATCAATACCCCAAACATCAAAAATTTCCACAAAGGAGAGAGATTGTTGCGGCATTTGGTCCTTAGGCCCTATGTTACCTGTTCTTTGACACTTATCGCATGTTACACAAAACATTTTAGCATCTTTAAAGAGATTAGGCCAATAAAATCCAGATTGTAACACCTTTAGGGCTGTCCTTTGGGTGCCAAAATGTCCCCCACATGCATAAGTATGGCAGAATGTAAGAATGGAATTAAATTCAGATTCGGGCACACATCTACGCACAATCTGATCTGGGCAGAATTTCCATAAATATGGATCATCCCAAACATAAAAACGTGCATCATGAACAAGTTTATCACGTTGGAACTTGTTTAGGGTACTAGGAACTTGCTTAGACACCAAGAAATTGACCAAATCGGCATACCAAGGGGTTCTTACCTCAATGGACAGAAGTTGCTCATCCGGAAACGTTTCTAAAATGGGGGTGGACTCTTCCTCACGCACCATTCTACTTAGGTGGTCAGCCACCACGTTTTCACACCCTTTCTTGTCTCGGATTTCAAGATCGAACTCTTGAAGTAGGAGTATCCAACGAATGAGTCTTGGCTTAGCCTCCTTTTTGGTGAGAAGATACTTCAAGGCTGCATGGTCAGTGAAAACAATTACTTTAGTACCAAGAAGATATGATCTAAACTTATCTAAAGCAAATACAACCGCCAAAAGTTCTTTTTCGGTTGTAGAATAATTCAATTGAGCATCATTTAAAGTGCGTGAAGCATAATAAATAACATGTGGCTGTTTATTTTTCCTTTGACCCAAAACAGCCCCAAGTGCATAATCCGATGCATCACACATCAATTCAAAGGGAATGGACCAATCCGGGGGAGTTATGATGGGTGCCGTGGTGAGTAAGTCTTTTAGATGCTTGAATGCCTTCTCACACGCCTCGTTGAACTCAAAAGACACATCCTTTTGGAGTAGGCGGCATAGGGGTTGTGCAATCTTGGAAAAGTCCTTGATAAATCGTCGATAGAATCCTACATGGCCAAGAAAAGAACGGACCTCTCTAACCGACGTAGGAGAGGGTAAGTGACGTACAAGATCTATTTTAGACTTATCAACTTCAATTCCTTTTTCAGAGATGATATGACCCAAAACTATACCTTGTTTAACCATAAAATGACATTTTTCCCAATTCAAAACAAGGTTAGTTTCCATGCATCTTTTCAAGATTAAAGTGAGATTATGCAAACAAGCATCAAATGAGTCTCCAAACACACTAAAATCGTCCATAAATACTTCAATTATCTTTTCAACATAATCAGAGAAGATACTTACCATGCATCGTTGGAAAGTGGCCGGTGCATTGCATAAACCAAATGGCATACGACGATATGCAAAAGTACCAAATGGACAAGTAAAGGTGGTCTTTTCTTGATCATCCGGCGTTATGACAATTTGATTATAACCCGAATAACCATCAAGAAAGCAATAAAAAGAATGACCGGCTAACCTTTCAAGCATTTGATCAATGAATGGCAAAGGGAAGTGATCTTTCCTTGTTGCGGCATTTAGCTTTCTATAGTCAATGCACACCCTCCAACCGGTTTGAATGCGTGTAGGCACAAGTTCATCTTCTTCATTCTTCACCACAGTCACTCCGGATTTCTTTGGCACAACTTGAACCGGTGAAACCCAACGGCTATCCGAGATAGGATAGATCACCCCACAATCTAGAAGCTTGATAATCTCCTTTTTCACAACTTCCATCATTGGAGGGTTGAGCCGGCGTTGAGCCTCTCTGGTTGGTTTAGCCCCCTCCTCTAAAAGTATGCGATGCATGCAAGTTGTAGGACTAATACCCTTTATGTCGGCCAAGGTCCATCCTATGGCCGTCTTGTGCTCTTTCAACACCCGAATCAATTTCTCCTCCTCCATTGCTGTGAGGGATAAGGAAACTATGACAGGCAACGTCTCATTGTCTCCCAAATAGACATACTTCAAATGATCCGGCAATGGTTTAAGCTCAAGAATGGGTGCCTGAATCACTGAAGGTAACAACTTGTTAGTCAAAACAGGAATTGGACTCGGTTTTGGAGGCTTACCAAAGTGTTGTGGCAATGACTCAAGTGCAGCAACCATCTCGGCCTCATCTTCACTTCTAGGCACGGCAAAACCAGATTTTTGCCCAATTCCTTGTGCAATTGTTGTTTCAAGTGTATCCCTCTCCAAAGAATCGAGAAATTCCTGCGCCAAATCATCAATTATATCAATAGAAAAGCAAGAATGATCGTCCTTAGGAAATTTAATACTTTCAGAAAGATTGAAATCAATGACTTCCCCATCAAATTCCATCGTTAAAGTTCCTTTAAACACATCTATCTTGGTGCGGGCTGTTTTCATGAAGGGCCTCCCTAATAGAATCGGTAATGGGGTGGAATGGGGTGAATCCTCCATGTCAAGCACGTAGAAATCCGCTGGAAAAATCAAGTTATCAACCTGTACCAAAACATCTTCCAAAACACCCTTTGGATATGCATTAGAACGATCGGCTAATTGAATTATCACACCATCATTTTTAAGCTCACCTAAGTTCATAGATGCATAAATAGAGTATGGCATAACATTAATCGAAGCCCCTAAGTCTAACATGCATTGTTCAAACTTAGTATTACCAATAACGCACGGAATTGTAAAACTACCCGGATCTTTGCATTTAGGGGGTAATTTCCTTTGTAACACAGCAGAGACATTTTCACTTACCTGGACCACCTCCTTGTTTGAAATCCTCTTCCTCGTTGTGCAAAGCTCTTTTAAGAACTTGGCATACTTAGGGACTTGCTTGATTGCATCAAGGAGCGGAATGTTAACTTGAACTTTCCTAAAGGTTTCCAAAATGTCCTTTTCACTCTCCTCCTTCTTTGATTGCCTAAACCTGCTAGGAAAGGGCACGTTTAGTGGAATAGAACTTGACAAAGTCGAATTTGGACTTACCTTAGGCATATTGGACGGTTTTGGCACAATAGGGGGCTGCGGCAAAGATTCTTTCACCCTTTCCGTGGCCTTTATTCCTTGTTCCTCCTCTTCTTGCAGCAACACGTCCTTTTCTTGACTTGTTTTGGACGTGCTTGGGGTGGTTTCGACCTCCTTACCACTTCTCAACATGATTGCCTTGGCAGATTCGAATCCTCCCCTTGGATTGACAATGGTTGAGCTAGGGAGCTTGCCTTTGTCTCGGAATTGTCCTACAAATTCCGCAATCTGCCCAATTTGTTTCTCCAAGTGATCCACCCTTTTGTCTTGGTTTTGCATGGCTTTGGTTTGATCCTCTTGCCCCTGAGACAAATTGGTAAGTAATTTAAGAAGTGTTTCATTTCCCAACGACGTACCTTGATTGTTTTGGGCAGGTTGTGCTTGGTTTGGATTGGGGCCGAATGGCTTGGTGTAGAACCCCGGGGGTTGTTGTCTAAAGCCTCCTTGTTGTTGAGGTTGTTGAGGTTCCCTCCACTTGAAGTTTGGATGGTCTCTCCAACCAGGATTGTATGTGTTGGAATATGGATCATTCCTTGGTTGATTGTGGCTCGGAAATCCAATGGCATTTGCACTCTCCCATCCCCCATTCTCAATCAATTGAGGGCATTTTTCCGAAGGGTGTCCTTGGATAGAACATACACCACATACAATCGGTCCTTGTATCTTCATTCCTTCGGCCATCTGAGACACAATAGAAGTAAGATTAGCTATCTGAGATTGAATATCGGATTGAGAACTTACCTCATTCAAGTGTTGCCGTGGGGGGTCCCTTTGCCCAAGTCCTTCATATTGTTGTGCATTTAGAGCACGGTTTGCAATTAGGGTCTTGGCCGACATAGGAGTTTTGTCCACCAATGCACCTCCCGCCGAAGCATCGAGCATTTGCCTTTCAATGGGAAGAAGGCCCTCATAGAAATATTGAAGGAGAAGCTCCTCCTTCATTTGATGTTGAGGACATGATGCAACAAGGGCTTTAAAACGCTCGTAGTATGCCGGAAAAGATTCTCCTTGACTTTGTTGGATTCCGCTAATTTTCTTCCTCAAGAGAATGACTCTTGAAGTAGGGAAGAACTTCTCCAAGAACGCTCTCTTCATGCTCTCCCAAGAAGTAACGGTCCCAGGTGCCAATTCATAAAGCCAATCCTTAGCTTTTTCCACAAGAGAGAATGGAAAAGCTTTCATCATTAGAATGTTCCCATCGACATTTATGGGTGTCATGCTCGAACAAACAACCTCGAACTCCTTGAGATGCTTGTTGGGATCTTCCATGGAAAGCCCATGGTATTTCGGAATGTGGTGCAACAAGCTTGACTTCAACTCGAATTCATCGGTCTTGCCTTGGGCAGCCGCGGGGTATTGAATGCATAATGGTGCGGCATTGGCCAACCCCGAGGCCGAAAGCTCTTTAATGGTCCGATTGTCCGCTGCCATAACTTCTTCTTCCACACTTTCAAACTCAGATTCGGCCTCTGAACTTGAACTAGGTTCACTAGGTTCGGGATGCCTCCTCTTTCTTCTCAAATCACGTTCAAAATCGTCGTTAAAGTCCAAGATATGTGCATGCACAGTTTGAGAACTCCGCGTCATGCACTAGTACCTAAACCAAGAAAACAAAACAAAATAAGAAAACTAGGTAAATTACACTAAAAACATACGGCAAAAACACAAGGGATTAGCAATTTTGCTAATCCCCGGCAACGGCGCCAAAATTTGATGCGAAAATAGTTAAACACACAAATTAAACCCTATGGATGACAATTGTAGTAAATGAGCAAATAGGGATCGTTCTAGACCGGGGATTAACTAGGGATGCTAATCAATGTGAAATTGACTCAAAAACGTAAGAACACAATATAAAACACTTACTAGACTCAAAGAATGCAAAACTAAACTTTAAAACACTAAGACAAACCAAAAGACTCAAAACAACACAAACACACTCAAATCTGCCTAAAAACCACTTTCTGGGCAGATTTGAGCACAAACACAAATTTGGACGAAATTAAGTAATAACTTGACTCAAGAAAGTAAAAACACAATATAAAACACTATACTAGACTCAAAGAATGCAAAACTAAACTTTAAAACATTAAAACAAACCAAAAGACTCAAACATCACCCAAAACACTCAAAACTGCCTTAAAATCACTTTCTGGGCAGTTTTGAGCAGTTTGGTGAATTTGGACGAAATTGGGAAATAAAATGAATCAAAACACTTAAAAGCACAAACTAAATTGATTTCTAACTAAATTGGACATTAAAGTAAAGGGGGATTTAGATTTATACGAAAATTGAAATAACAAAACAAGTTAATAAACGAAACAGATTGTAAAACGAATTTGAGAAACAAGATGATGGATGGATTAGTTAGAGGTCCATTCTCCACACATGACACATTTATATATGAATCGATTCTCCAATTGTTTTTCATTAACTATGATGCTCAACACCCCAAGTTAACCGTGATGCACTAATTAACTCTCAAATTTTCCTTAAGTTATTGAATTGGATGATGCATGCGACAATTCAAATCATTCTCCAATGGTTCTCAACATGAATGCATAGAAGAGATACAATGAGAGATCATTATGCTCTATGAAAATTATAAGTGTTAACGAGGCAATTGTAACTATGAATGCATGATACTTTTGCCAAGAATTCAATTAACGCGGTTGTGACTAGCAACCTTCACTACTCATGTTTATAAACTTGTGACGATTAGGTGAAACTCGTTTATAAACTAGCATCGAGTTTATGCATGAAGACTAAGTATGCATCCCTAATCAACATACAAAAACAAGTCTTTAATAAACATGATAATTGAATTGCAATCACAAATTAACAAATCACAATTGGAAGAAATCAATTCATATTTCAAACATATCCATGGCTTCAAACTTTCCCCTAACTAATTAGGGGTTTAGCCACTCATGATTACAACAAACTTAAAGAGTAATAACAAAGTAAACATTGAAAACAAGAATCGAAGTACACCTAAAAATTCCAACAACTCAATCTTGAATTGTATGAACGTTTAGGCCTCTTCTCCTCTAGTTGCTGCGGCACAAGGGGTTTTGGTGAGTTTTGGGGGTTATGGATGATGTAGAAGGATGTGTTTAGGGTAGGGATGGATGTAGGGGAAGGTAAGGAGTGTTTTTGGGCAGAAAATATGAAGAATGGTGAAGTATGGTAGTGCTAGAGAGAGGGGAGGAATTTCTGGCGTGAATGAATGTGTATGAGAGATGGTTTTCTGAAATGGAAGAGTGTGTGTTTTGTGGCTGCAATGCATGCTTATTTATAGGTGAAATGGGGGGAACATGATGACTAGGAATTAGGTGGAAAGCTGAAATGGTGATGGGAGATGCATGTGGCAGAAATGCATGTGATTAAAGGGTGGGAATGCATGTGTTTTGACAGAAAATAAAAGGGAATGTTGGAAATCTGGAATGGGAACCCACGGCATGGTTGTTTTCTGGTGGTGAATGGGTTTATGTTTGAATGGTGCATGTGGGTTGATTATTTAAAGGGAGTGCATGTGGAATAAAGGTTGGAATGAACATGAAATGCACGGTTTTGAGAGATGATTATGGATGCATGTGTTGAATGATTATGGGTGTATGTGGGTGGAAATGCATGTGGGAATGCATGTGATTTGGCTGAAATGAAAGGTAGTGGGAAGTGCATGTAAGCCACGGCAAGGAATGCTTTTTCTGAATGAATGAAGGCAGGTTATGTGGAAGGGCTTGAACAAAGGTAGAAGCATGGCACAAAGGTGAATGGGTGATGTGTGAATGTGGTTGAATGATTAAAGTGTAAATGATTAATGAATGGTTCTTTGTTGATGGTGGAAATCTGAAGTGATTAAGTGGAATGTGCATGTGGCTGTAATGATGGTGTTTTGCACGGCAATGATGGAGAAAGAATGTGTGGATGTATGGTTGTGTTGGTGATGAATGTGAACTCTTTGTTCTTCATTTTCATTCCTTTGGTCTTCAATTTCGTCCATCTACTTGGCTTTAAGCATATGCAATCCATTCCAATCTCTAATTTGCTCCAAAAGGCTCCGAAAGGCATCCTTTTGCATCCTTAGCCATATGAACCTATAAACACACGAAAATGACTTTAAACACTAAATTAAGTAAGAAAACACAACATAAATGCATAAGAACTAGCTAACAAAGGCGCATAAATATGCTTCTATCAAATTCCCCCACACTTAGCTTTTGCTAGTCCTCGAGCAAAACAAAGAAACAAAACATAACCTAAACCTTCCAACGTTCACCTCAGGGATTTCCAATGGTACATGACAAGTTAAAAATCATCATCCCCACAGATTTGAGTCATCTTTACAATTGAAAACATACTTAATCATAGTCACCACTTACTAGTTCACAATTAATCGATTAAAAGAATGTTTTGAATGTAGTAACATGCCTTAGAGAATTTGCTCAATCCTTACAAGATATGCACTCAATTTTCACTCAGATTTTCTAACTACACACCCTATACTAGTTATATGTGAGAAGATTGATGTAAATATGAAAACGAATGCTCACATATACGTATAACAAAGAACGCAATTTATGGAGTTAATAAGCATGTTTAGAAATGATCTCATGAATGGAATGCTACTACTTAGATGCGAGAACTAATGACCATATGCTCATACCAAATTCAAACTCCACAAATTGAAACACATAACACTCAAGAATGAAGTCAAGGGTTGTAACGGGGCTTGGGGTAGTGGTTAACAAAGAAAAGATAAGGAGAACAAGCGTTCTTCAAGTAATAGTAAGCAAAGTAGTGTACTTAAGACTTAGAATTCATTTAGATTGCAGAAATTAACTTTAAAACACAAGGGGAAGACTTAGACAACTCCTTAGGGCCGAATTCATTGTTTTGGACCCTTACTTCAACAAACAATACTTTGGAATTCTTTTTCACAACTTTTCAACTCTTTTTCATACTTTTCACGCCTTTTTTTTTTCTTTTTCTTTTTCTTTTCATTCATGCCGTGCCTATGGCACACAAATTCTCACACAAGAACACTTTGAAAACAACTCTTTTTGGGTTTTTAAAACAAATTTTTCAAATTTTTATGTGATTTTCGGATTTTTACTTCAAAACACACCAAAACTGCTTAAAAACACTTAAAAACAGCAAGGAACAAGTCTATAAGTAAAGGGTGATAAAATCCCATTAATTTGCATCAAAAACACTTAGTTACCCCCACACACTTAAATCAAACATTGTCCTCAATGTTTCAAGCATAAAATCACACAAAACACAAAGAAACACACAAACAGCAAGTAAAACAACTAAATAGGCAGATTCGAAATAAACAACAAAGTGAAGGGTTTAGGAACGCAAATCTGGAATTGGAGTGATTCCTTGAGCTTCCTTTGTTGAATTGCATGGGTTGCCTCCCAAGTAGCGCTTTCTTTAACGTCTTGCAGCCGGACGAAGACACGTTCATGCTCCTTAAGAGCCCACGGCATGGAGTGGGATCTCCTCCACGACATGCTCCACAAAGTTCTCATAGTATGGCTTCAATCTATGTCCGTTCACCTTGAACTCGTGGCCACTTTTTAAGCTTTGGACTTGGACTGCACCATGAGGAAAAACATTAGTAACAACAAGAGGTCCAATCCATTTAGAACGTAACTTACCAGGGAATAACCGAAGTCTTGAATCAAAAAGCAACACTTTCTGCCCCTTGGAGAACGTTTTGGTACGAAGCATCTTATCATGATAAGCCTTCGTCTTGTCCTTGTAGATGCGAGCATTCTCGTAAGCCTCGTTCCTAATCTCCTCAAGTTCATCTAATTGGAGCTTCCTATGAACTCCAGCAGCGTCTATGTCCAAATTGAAGGTTTTCACAGCCCAATGTGCCTTGTGCTCTAACTCAACGGGCAAATGACATGGCTTACCATATATAAGCCGAAAAGGTGACATGCCAAGGGGAGTTTTGTAAGCCGTACGATAGGCCCACAATGCATCGTCCAAGCGCAAACTCCAATCTCTTCTTGAGGGTCCCACGGTTTTCTCTAGGACTTGTTTGATCTCCCTATTTGAAACCTCCGCTTGCCCATTGGTTTGAGGGTGATAAGGTTTGGAAACCTTATGAGTAACGTTGTACTTCTTGAGCAAAGCTTCAATGGTGCGGTTACGAAAGTGAGAACCCCCATCACTAATTAAAACTCGTGGCATCCCAAACCTAGCAAAAATATTAGATTTCACAAAATCTGCAACAACCTTAGAATCGTTAGTACGGGTGGCTTTGGCTTCCACCCATTTGGAAACATAATCGACAGCTAGCAAGATATAAGTGAAACCAAAAGATGGAGGGAAGGGGCCCATGAAATCAATACCCCAAACATCAAAAATTTCCACAAAGGAGAGAGATTGTTGCGGCATTTGGTCCTTAGGCCCTATGTTACCTGTTCTTTGACACTTATCGCATGTTACACAAAACATTTTAGCATCTTTAAAGAGATTAGGCCAATAAAATCCAGATTGTAACACCTTTAGGGCTGTCCTTTGGGTGCCAAAATGTCCCCCACATGCATAAGTATGGCAGAATGTAAGAATGGAATTAAATTCAGATTCGGGCACACATCTACGCACAATCTGATCTGGGCAGAATTTCCATAAATATGGATCATCCCAAACATAAAAACGTGCATCATGAACAAGTTTATCACGTTGGAACTTGTTTAGGGTACTAGGAACTTGCTTAGACACCAAGAAATTGACCAAATCGGCATACCAAGGGGTTCTTACCTCAATGGACAGAAGTTGCTCATCCGGAAACGTTTCTAAAATGGGGGTGGACTCTTCCTCACGCACCATTCTACTTAGGTGGTCAGCCACCACGTTTTCACACCCTTTCTTGTCTCGGATTTCAAGATCGAACTCTTGAAGTAGGAGTATCCAACGAATGAGTCTTGGCTTAGCCTCCTTTTTGGTGAGAAGATACTTCAAGGCTGCATGGTCAGTGAAAACAATTACTTTAGTACCAAGAAGATATGATCTAAACTTATCTAAAGCAAATACAACCGCCAAAAGTTCTTTTTCGGTTGTAGAATAATTCAATTGAGCATCATTTAAAGTGCGTGAAGCATAATAAATAACATGTGGCTGTTTATTTTTCCTTTGACCCAAAACAGCCCCAAGTGCATAATCCGATGCATCACACATCAATTCAAAGGGAATGGACCAATCCGGGGGAGTTATGATGGGTGCCGTGGTGAGTAAGTCTTTTAGATGCTTGAATGCCTTCTCACACGCCTCGTTGAACTCAAAAGACACATCCTTTTGGAGTAGGCGGCATAGGGGTTGTGCAATCTTGGAAAAGTCCTTGATAAATCGTCGATAGAATCCTACATGGCCAAGAAAAGAACGGACCTCTCTAACCGACGTAGGAGAGGGTAAGTGACGTACAAGATCTATTTTAGACTTATCAACTTCAATTCCTTTTTCAGAGATGATATGACCCAAAACTATACCTTGTTTAACCATAAAATGACATTTTTCCCAATTCAAAACAAGGTTAGTTTCCATGCATCTTTTCAAGATTAAAGTGAGATTATGCAAACAAGCATCAAATGAGTCTCCAAACACACTAAAATCGTCCATAAATACTTCAATTATCTTTTCAACATAATCAGAGAAGATACTTACCATGCATCGTTGGAAAGTGGCCGGTGCATTGCATAAACCAAATGGCATACGACGATATGCAAAAGTACCAAATGGACAAATAAAGGTGGTCTTTTCTTGATCATCCGGCGTTATGACAATTTGATTATAACCCGAATAACCATCAAGAAAGCAATAAAAAGAATGACCGGCTAACCTTTCAAGCATTTGATCAATGAATGGCAAAGGGAAGTGATCTTTCCTTGTTGCGGCATTTAGCTTTCTATAGTCAATGCACACCCTCCAACCGGTTTGAATGCGTGTAGGCACAAGTTCATCTTCTTCATTCTTCACCACAGTCACTCCGGATTTCTTTGGCACAACTTGAACCGGTGAAACCCAACGGCTATCCGAGATAGGATAGATCACCCCACAATCTAGAAGCTTGATAATCTCCTTTTTCACAACTTCCATCATTGGAGGGTTGAGCCGGCGTTGAGCCTCTCTGGTTGGTTTAGCCCCCTCCTCTAAAAGTATGCGATGCATGCAAGTTGTAGGACTAATACCCTTTATGTCGGCCAAGGTCCATCCTATGGCCGTCTTGTGCTCTTTCAACACCCGAATCAATTTCTCCTCCTCCATTGCTGTGAGGGATAAGGAAACTATGACAGGCAACGTCTCATTGTCTCCCAAATAGACATACTTCAAATGATCCGGTAATGGTTTAAGCTCAAGAATGGGTGCCTGAATCACTGAAGGTAACAACTTGTTAGTCAAAACAGGAATTGGACTAGGTTTTGGAGGCTTACCAAAGTGTTGTGGCAATGACTCAAGTGCAGCAACCATCTCGGCCTCATCTTCACTTCTAGGCACGGCAAAACCAGATTTTTGCCCAATTCCTTGTGCAATTGTTGTTTCAAGTGTATCCCTCTCCAAAGAATCGAGAAATTCCTGCGCCAAATCATCAATTATATCAATAGAAAAGCAAGAATGATCGTCCTTAGGAAATTTAATACTTTCAGAAAGATTGAAATCAATGACTTCCCCATCAAATTCCATCGTTAAAGTTCCTTTAAACACATCTATCTTGGTGCGGGCTGTTTTCATGAAGGGCCTCCCTAATAGAATCGGTAATGGGGTGGAATGGGGTGAATCCTCCATGTCAAGCACGTAGAAATCCGCTGGAAAAATCAAGTTATCAACCTGTACCAAAACATCTTCCAAAACACCCTTTGGATATGCATTAGAACGATCGGCTAATTGAATTATCACACCATCATTTTTAAGCTCACCTAAGTTCATAGATGCATAAATAGAGTATGGCATAACATTAATCGAAGCCCCTAAGTCTAACATGCATTGTTCAAACTTAGTATTACCAATAACGCACGGAATTGTAAAACTACCCGGATCTTTGCATTTAGGGGGTAATTTCCTTTGTAACACAGCAGAGACATTTTCACTTACCTGGACCACCTCCTTGTTTGAAATCCTCTTCCTCGTTGTGCAAAGCTCTTTTAAGAACTTGGCATACTTAGGGACTTGCTTGATTGCATCAAGGAGCGGAATGTTAACTTGAACTTTCCTAAAGGTTTCCAAAATGTCCTTTTCACTCTCCTCCTTCTTTGATTGCCTAAACCTGCTAGGAAAGGGCACGTTTAGTGGAATAGAACTTGACAAAGTCGAATTTGGACTTACCTTAGGCATATTGGACGGTTTTGGCACAATAGGGGGCTGCGGCAAAGATTCTTTCACCCTTTCCGTGGCCTTTATTCCTTGTTCCTCCTCTTCTTGCAGCAACACGTCCTCTTCTTGACTTGTTTTGGACGTGCTTGGGGTGGTTTCGACCTCCTTACCACTTCTCAACATGATTGCCTTGGCAGATTCGAATCCTCCCCTTGGATTGACAATGGTTGAGCTAGGGAGCTTGCCTTTGTCTCGGAATTGTCCTACAAATTCCGCAATCTGCCCAATTTGTTTCTCCAAGTGATCCACCCTTTTGTCTTGGTTTTGCATGGCTTTGGTTTGATCCTCTTGCCCCTGAGACAAATTGGTAAGTAATTTAAGAAGTGTTTCATTTCCCAACGACGTACCTTGATTGTTTTGGGCAGGTTGTGCTTGGTTTGGATTGGGGCCGAATGGCTTGGTGTAGAACCCCGGGGGTTGTTGTCTAAAGCCTCCTTGTTGTTGAGGTTGTTGAGGTTCCCTCCACTTGAAGTTTGGATGGTCTCTCCAACCAGGATTGTATGTGTTGGAATATGGATCATTCCTTGGTTGATTGTGGCTCGGAAATCCAATGGCATTTGCACTCTCCCATCCCCCATTCTCAATCAATTGAGGGCATTTTTCCGAAGGGTGTCCTTGGATAGAACATACACCACATACAATCGGTCCTTGTATCTTCATTCCTTCGGCCATCTGAGACACAATAGAAGTAAGATTAGCTATCTGAGATTGAATATCGGATTGAGAACTTACCTCATTCAAGTGTTGCCGTGGGGGGTCCCTTTGCCCAAGTCCTTCATATTGTTGTGCATTTAGAGCACGGTTTGCAATTAGGGTCTTGGCCGACATAGGAGTTTTGTCCACCAATGCACCTCCCGCCGAAGCATCGAGCATTTGCCTTTCAATGGGAAGAAGGCCCTCATAGAAATATTGAAGGAGAAGCTCCTCCTTCATTTGATGTTGAGGACATGATGCAACAAGGGCTTTAAAACGCTCGTAGTATGCCGGAAAAGATTCTCCTTGACTTTGTTGGATTCCGCTAATTTTCTTCCTCAAGAGAATGACTCTTGAAGTAGGGAAGAACTTCTCCAAGAACGCTCTCTTCATGCTCTCCCAAGAAGTAACGGTCCCAGGTGCCAATTCATAAAGCCAATCCTTAGCTTTTTCCACAAGAGAGAATGGAAAAGCTTTCATCATTAGAATGTTCCCATCGACATTTATGGGTGTCATGCTCGAACAAACAACCTCGAACTCCTTGAGATGCTTGTTGGGATCTTCCATGGAAAGCCCATGGTATTTCGGAATGTGGTGCAACAAGCTTGACTTCAACTCGAATTCATCGGTCTTGCCTTGGGCAGCCGCGGGGTATTGAATGCATAATGGTGCGGCATTGGCCAACCCCGAGGCCGAAAGCTCTTTAATGGTCCGATTGTCCGCTGCCATAACTTCTTCTTCCACACTTTCAAACTCAGATTCGGCCTCTGAACTTGAACTAGGTTCACTAGGTTCGGGATGCCTCCTCTTTCTTCTCAAATCACGTTCAAAATCGTCGTTAAAGTCCAAGATATGTGCATGCACAGTTTGAGAACTCCGCGTCATGCACTAGTACCTAAACCAAGAAAACAAAACAAAATAAGAAAACTAGGTAAATTACACTAAAAACATACGGCAAAAACACAAGGGATTAGCAATTTTGCTAATCCCCGGCAACGGCGCCAAAATTTGATGCGAAAATAGTTAAACACACAAATTAAACCCTATGGATGACAATTGTAGTAAATGAGCAAATAGGGATCGTTCTAGACCGGGGATTAACTAGGGATGCTAATCAATGTGAAATTGACTCAAAAACGTAAGAACACAATATAAAACACTTACTAGACTCAAAGAATGCAAAACTAAACTTTAAAACACTAAGACAAACCAAAAGACTCAAAACAACACAAACACACTCAAATCTGCCTAAAAACCACTTTCTGGGCAGATTTGAGCACAAACACAAATTTGGACGAAATTAAGTAATAACTTGACTCAAGAAAGTAAAAACACAATATAAAACACTATACTAGACTCAAAGAATGCAAAACTAAACTTTAAAACATTAAAACAAACCAAAAGACTCAAACATCACCCAAAACACTCAAAACTGCCTTAAAATCACTTTCTGGGCAGTTTTGAGCAGTTTGGTGAATTTGGACGAAATTGGGAAATAAAATGAATCAAAACACTTAAAAGCACAAACTAAATTGATTTCTAACTAAATTGGACATTAAAGTAAAGGGGGATTTAGATTTATACGAAAATTGAAATAACAAAACAAGTTAATAAACGAAACAGATTGTAAAACGAATTTGAGAAACAAGATGATGGATGGATTAGTTAGAGGTCCATTCTCCACACATGACACATTTATATATGAATCGATTCTCCAATTGTTTTTCATTAACTATGATGCTCAACACCCCAAGTTAACCGTGATGCACTAATTAACTCTCAAATTTTCCTTAAGTTATTGAATTGGATGATGCATGCGACAATTCAAATCATTCTCCAATGGTTCTCAACATGAATGCATAGAAGAGATACAATGAGAGATCATTATGCTCTATGAAAATTATAAGTGTTAACGAGGCAATTGTAACTATGAATGCATGATACTTTTGCCAAGAATTCAATTAACGCGGTTGTGACTAGCAACCTTCACTACTCATGTTTATAAACTTGTGACGATTAGGTGAAACTCGTTTATAAACTAGCATCGAGTTTATGCATGAAGACTAAGTATGCATCCCTAATCAACATACAAAAACAAGTCTTTAATAAACATGATAATTGAATTGCAATCACAAATTAACAAATCACAATTGGAAGAAATCAATTCATATTTCAAACATATCCATGGCTTCAAACTTTCCCCTAACTAATTAGGGGTTTAGCCACTCATGATTACAACAAACTTAAAGAGTAATAACAAAGTAAACATTGAAAACAAGAATCGAAGTACACCTAAAAATTCCAACAACTCAATCTTGAATTGTATGAACGTTTAGGCCTCTTCTCCTCTAGTTGCTGCGGCACAAGGGGTTTTGGTGAGTTTTGGGGGTTATGGATGATGTAGAAGGATGTGTTTAGGGTAGGGATGGATGTAGGGGAAGGTAAGGAGTGTTTTTGGGCAGAAAATATGAAGAATGGTGAAGTATGGTAGTGCTAGAGAGAGGGGAGGAATTTCTGGCGTGAATGAATGTGTATGAGAGATGGTTTTCTGAAATGGAAGAGTGTGTGTTTTGTGGCTGCAATGCATGCTTATTTATAGGTGAAATGGGGGGAACATGATGACTAGGAATTAGGTGGAAAGCTGAAATGGTGATGGGAGATGCATGTGGCAGAAATGCATGTGATTAAAGGGTGGGAATGCATGTGTTTTGACAGAAAATAAAAGGGAATGTTGGAAATCTGGAATGGGAACCCACGGCATGGTTGTTTTCTGGTGGTGAATGGGTTTATGTTTGAATGGTGCATGTGGGTTGATTATTTAAAGGGAGTGCATGTGGAATAAAGGTTGGAATGAACATGAAATGCACGGTTTTGAGAGATGATTATGGATGCATGTGTTGAATGATTATGGGTGTATGTGGGTGGAAATGCATGTGGGAATGCATGTGATTTGGCTGAAATGAAAGGTAGTGGGAAGTGCATGTAAGCCACGGCAAGGAATGCTTTTTCTGAATGAATGAAGGCAGGTTATGTGGAAGGGCTTGAACAAAGGTAGAAGCATGGCACAAAGGTGAATGGGTGATGTGTGAATGTGGTTGAATGATTAAAGTGTAAATGATTAATGAATGGTTCTTTGTTGATGGTGGAAATCTGAAGTGATTAAGTGGAATGTGCATGTGGCTGTAATGATGGTGTTTTGCACGGCAATGATGGAGAAAGAATGTGTGGATGTATGGTTGTGTTGGTGATGAATGTGAACTCTTTGTTCTTCATTTTCATTCCTTTGGTCTTCAATTTCGTCCATCTACTTGGCTTTAAGCATATGCAATCCATTCCAATCTCTAATTTGCTCCAAAAGGCTCCGAAAGGCATCCTTTTGCATCCTTAGCCATATGAACCTATAAACACACGAAAATGACTTTAAACACTAAATTAAGTAAGAAAACACAACATAAATGCATAAGAACTAGCTAACAAAGGCGCATAAATATGCTTCTATCAAATTCCCCCACACTTAGCTTTTGCTAGTCCTCGAGCAAAACAAAGAAACAAAACATAACCTAAACCTTCCAACGTTCACCTCAGGGATTTCCAATGGTACATGACAAGTTAAAAATCATCATCCCCACAGATTTGAGTCATCTTTACAATTGAAAACATACTTAATCATAGTCACCACTTACTAGTTCACAATTAATCGATTAAAAGAATGTTTTGAATGTAGTAACATGCCTTAGAGAATTTGCTCAATCCTTACAAGATATGCACTCAATTTTCACTCAGATTTTCTAACTACACACCCTATACTAGTTATATGTGAGAAGATTGATGTAAATATGAAAACGAATGCTCACATATACGTATAACAAAGAACGCAATTTATGGAGTTAATAAGCATGTTTAGAAATGATCTCATGAATGGAATGCTACTACTTAGATGCGAGAACTAATGACCATATGCTCATACCAAATTCAAACTCCACAAATTGAAACACATAACACTCAAGAATGAAGTCAAGGGTTGTAACGGGGCTTGGGGTAGTGGTTAACAAAGAAAAGATAAGGAGAACAAGCGTTCTTCAAGTAATAGTAAGCAAAGTAGTGTACTTAAGACTTAGAATTCATTTAGATTGCAGAAATTAACTTTAAAACACAAGGGGAAGACTTAGACAACTCCTTAGGGCCGAATTCATTGTTTTGGACCCTTACTTCAACAAACAATACTTTGGAATTCTTTTTCACAACTTTTCAACTCTTTTTCATACTTTTCACGCCTTTTTTTTTTCTTTTTCTTTTTCTTTTCATTCATGCCGTGCCTATGGCACACAAATTCTCACACAAGAACACTTTGAAAACAACTCTTTTTGGGTTTTTAAAACAAATTTTTCAAATTTTTATGTGATTTTCGGATTTTTACTTCAAAACACACCAAAACTGCTTAAAAACAGCAAGGAACAAGTCTATAAGTAAAGGGTGATAAAATCCCATTAATTTGCATCAAAAACACTTAGTTACCCCCACACACTTAAATCAAACATTGTCCTCAATGTTTCAAGCATAAAATCACACAAAACACAAAGAAACACACAAACAGCAAGTAAAACAACTAAATAGGCAGATTCGAAATAAACAACAAAGTGAAGGGTTTAGGAACGCAAATCTGGAATTGGAGTGATTCCTTGAGCTTCCTTTGTTGAATTGCATGGGTTGCCTCCCAAGTAGCGCTTTCTTTAACGTCTTGCAGCCGGACGAAGACACGTTCATGCTCCTTAAGAGCCCACGGCATGGAGTGGGATCTCCTCCACGACATGCTCCACAAAGTTCTCATAGTATGGCTTCAATCTATGTCCGTTCACCTTGAACTCGTGGCCACTTTTTAAGCTTTGGACTTGGACTGCACCATGAGGAAAAACATTAGTAACAACAAGAGGTCCAATCCATTTAGAACGTAACTTACCAGGGAATAACCGAAGTCTTGAATCAAAAAGCAACACTTTCTGCCCCTTGGAGAACGTTTTGGTACGAAGCATCTTATCATGATAAGCCTTCGTCTTGTCCTTGTAGATGCGAGCATTCTCGTAAGCCTCGTTCCTAATCTCCTCAAGTTCATCTAATTGGAGCTTCCTATGAACTCCAGCAGCGTCTATGTCCAAATTGAAGGTTTTCACAGCCCAATGTGCCTTGTGCTCTAACTCAACGGGCAAATGACATGGCTTACCATATATAAGCCGAAAAGGTGACATGCCAAGGGGAGTTTTGTAAGCCGTACGATAGGCCCACAATGCATCGTCCAAGCGCAAACTCCAATCTCTTCTTGAGGGTCCCACGGTTTTCTCTAGGACTTGTTTGATCTCCCTATTTGAAACCTCCGCTTGCCCATTGGTTTGAGGGTGATAAGGTTTGGAAACCTTATGAGTAACGTTGTACTTCTTGAGCAAAGCTTCAATGGTGCGGTTACGAAAGTGAGAACCCCCATCACTAATTAAAACTCGTGGCATCCCAAACCTAGCAAAAATATTAGATTTCACAAAATCTGCAACAACCTTAGAATCGTTAGTACGGGTGGCTTTGGCTTCCACCCATTTGGAAACATAATCGACAGCTAGCAAGATATAAGTGAAACCAAAAGATGGAGGGAAGGGGCCCATGAAATCAATACCCCAAACATCAAAAATTTCCACAAAGGAGAGAGATTGTTGCGGCATTTGGTCCTTAGGCCCTATGTTACCTGTTCTTTGACACTTATCGCATGTTACACAAAACATTTTAGCATCTTTAAAGAGAATGGTGCATGTGGGTTGATTATTTAAAGGGAGTGCATGTGGAATAAAGGTTGGAATGAACATGAAATGCACGGTTTTGAGAGATGATTATGGATGCATGTGTTGAATGATTATGGGTGTATGTGGGTGGAAATGCATGTGGGAATGCATGTGATTTGGCTGAAATGAAAGGTAGTGGGAAGTGCATGTAAGCCACGGCAAGGAATGCTTTTTCTGAATGAATGAAGGCAGGTTATGTGGAAGGGCTTGAACAAAGGTAGAAGCATGGCACAAAGGTGAATGGGTGATGTGTGAATGTGGTTGAATGATTAAAGTGTAAATGATTAATGAATGGTTCTTTGTTGATGGTGGAAATCTGAAGTGATTAAGTGGAATGTGCATGTGGCTGTAATGATGGTGTTTTGCACGGCAATGATGGAGAAAGAATGTGTGGATGTATGGTTGTGTTGGTGATGAATGTGAACTCTTTGTTCTTCATTTTCATTCCTTTGGTCTTCAATTTCGTCCATCTACTTGGCTTTAAGCATATGCAATCCATTCCAATCTCTAATTTGCTCCAAAAGGCTCCGAAAGGCATCCTTTTGCATCCTTAGCCATATGAACCTATAAACACACGAAAATGACTTTAAACACTAAATTAAGTAAGAAAACACAACATAAATGCATAAGAACTAGCTAACAAAGGCGCATAAATATGCTTCTATCAATGCACACAACGACGTATAATCTGATCGGGACAAAATTTCCATAAGTATGGATCATCCCACACGTAAAACCGTGCATCATGCCTAAGTTTGTCACGTTGGTGCCTATTGAACTCACTTGGAATACGTTTTGACACCAAAAAATTAACTATATCAGCATACCACGGTGTACTAACCTTTATGGACAGCAATTGTTCATCGGGGAATGTCTCTGCAATGGGTAGGGACTCCTCATTATGCACCATGCGGCTTAGGTGGTCAGCCACCACATTCTCCACGCCCTTCTTATCCCGAATCTCAATGTCAAACTCTTGTAGGAGCAATAGCCATCGAATTAGTCTAGGCTTGGCCTCTTTTTTTGTAAGCAAATACTTGAGAGCTGCATGATCAGTAAAAATAATAACTTTAGTCCCAAGTAAATATGACCGAAACTTATCTAATGCAAATACCACAGCAAGTTTTCAGTTGTTGAGTAATTTAATTGAGCATCATTTAATGTTCTAGAAGCATAATAAATAACATGAGGTTGTTTGTCCTTTCGCTGCCCCAAAACAGCACCAATCGCATAGTCCGAAGCATCGCACATCAACTCGAATGGAAGGCTCCAATCTGGAGGTGTGATAATGGGAGCCGACGTGAGAGCCTCCTTGAGGTGCTTGAATGCCGTGGAACATGCATCATCAAACTCAAACGCCACCTCTTTTTGCAGCAATCGACATAGTGGCTGTGCAATCTTCGAGAAATCCTTTATGAACCGCCTATAAAAACCTGCGTGACCAAGAAACGAACGAACCTCTCTAACCGAAGTTGGAGCGGGTAAGTGACGAACAAGGTCTACCTTAGATTTATCTACTTCAATGCCTTTTTCAGAAATAATATGTCCTAAAACAATACCTTGTTTAACCATGAAGTGACATTTTTCCCAATTAAGCACAAGATTTGTTTCAACACAACGGTTCAAAATCAAACTAAGATTACTTAAACAACCATCAAATGAATTACCAAACACACTGAAATCATCCATAAAAACCTCAATAATTTTCTCAACATAATCTGAAAATATGCTCATCATGCATCTTTGAAATGTAGCAGGTGCGTTACATAACCCAAATGGCATGCGACGATAAGCAAATGTACCAAATGGGCATGTAAAAGTAGTCTTTTCTTGATCATCCGGGGCAATAACAATTTGATTATAACCAGAATATCCATCAAGAAAACAATAAAATGAATGACCCGCTAACCTTTCCAACATTTGATCTAGGAACGGCAATGGGAAGTGGTCCTTCCTCGTGGTGGCATTTATCTTCCTATAATCAGTGCATACGCGCCAACCGGTTTGGACTCGAGTGGGCACTAGCTCATTCTCTGCGTTCTCCACAACCGTCACTCCAGATTTCTTCGGCACGCATTGGATAGGCGAAACCCACTTACTATCCGAGATAGGATAGATAACTCCACAATCTAACAGCTTGATTATCTCCTTCTTCACAACTTCCATCATCGGAGGGTTAAGACGGCGTTGAGCCTCTCTAGTTGGTTTGGCCCCCTCCTCAAGAAATATATGATGCATGCATGTGGTGGGACTAATACCTTTGATATCGGCCAATGTCCAACCTAGGGCAGATTTGAATTCCTTCAAAACACGCACTAGTTTCTCCTCTTCTTGTGCCGTGAGTGATGAAGAAATGATGGCCGGTAATGTCTCCTTTTCTCCCAAGAAAATGTACTTCAAATGACCCGGTAATGGTTTGAGATCAAGGGTAGGTGCCTGAACTATAGATGGAAGCAATTTGTTAGTCGAAATGGGAATGGACTCACGGTTAATATACTTACCATCAAGCTTAGGTGAGGACTCAAGGGCAGCCACAACTTCAAGTAATTCCTCACTAGGGGGCACGGCATGGGATGACTCTTGTATGCCGTGGGCATGCATGCACTCTTCCTCATTTGTTTTGAGTTCCATGCCTCGTGTAATGACTTTTTCAAGCGCATCGTCATTCAAATCGTCGAGATATCCCTGCGCCAAAGAGTCAATTATATCAATAGAAAAGCATGAATGGTCCTCACTAGGGTATTTAATGGAATCAGAAAGATTAAAATTAACAACTTCCCCATCGAATTCCATGGACAAAGTTCCACTATACACGTCAATCTTCGTCCGGGCCGTCTTCATGAATGGCCTTCCAAGTAGAATGGGCAGCAAAGGAGCATGGTCCGATTCATCCATTTCGAGGACATAGAAATCCGCCGGGAAGACCAAATGATTAACCTGCACAAGAACATCTTCCAAAACTCCCTTTGGATAGGCGTTAGATCTATCGGCCAATTGTATTATTACCTCATCATTTTTCAATGCTCCTAAGTTTATAGATGCATAAATGGAATATGGCATAACATTTATAGAAGCACCTAAATCAAGCATGGCAGATTCAAATCTAGTATTCCCAATGACACAAGGAATGGTAAAGCTACCTGGATCCTTGCATTTGGGAGGTAGTTAGCGTTGCAAGATGGCGGACACATTTTCACCTACCTTTACCACTTCCATAGTCGACATCCTCTTCCTAGTGGTACACAACTCCTTCAAGAACTTAGCATACCTCAGAACTTGCTTGATTGCATCTAACAAAGGTATGTTGACTTGAACTTTGCGAAACGTCTCGAGAATGTCCTTTTCCGCTTCCTCTTTTTTTGTTTGCTTAAATCTACTAGGAAAAGGAACATTCAAAGGAAAAGCATTAGTAGGAACTGAACTTGACACGTTTTTACCTTTATGGGGTGAATTGGACGGTTTAGGATCACTTGGAACTTGCGGCACATTTGGTTCCACCTTGGCCGTGAGTGGCCTTTGCTCCTCCTCTTCAATTCTCAACTCGTCCTCCTCGTTGGAACGTGATTTGGATGGTTTGAGGTCAGATCCGACTTGCTTTCCACTTCGCAAATGCATAGCTTTTGCAGATTCGAATCCACCTTTCGGATTGACCACCGTTGAGCTAGGCAACCTTCCTTGCTCACGAAATTGCCCCATAAACTCGGCAATCTGTCCCACTTGCTTCTCCAAGTTGTCCACCCTCTTGTCTTGGATTTGCCTCTCTTTGTTTTGAGTTTGGACTTCCTGCGTCAAAGTAGTAAGTAATTGAAAAATCTTATCATTATCACTTGAATTACCTACATTGCTTTGGGCAGGTTGTGCTTGGGCTTGTGGTGGTGCCAATGGTTTTTGATAGAAACCCGGGGGTTGTTGCCTAAATCCGCTTTGTTGTTGACCTTGTTGGGGGTCTCGCCATTTGAAATTCGGATGATCACGCCAACCGGGATTGTAAGTATTAGAGAACGGATCACCACGTGATTGGTATTGGTTGCCATATCCCACGGCATTGAGTGTCTCCCACCCTCCATTCTCGATTAATTGTGGGCACTTGTCCGTAGGGTGTCCTTGCATGGAGCATACGCCACAAGAAGCTACGGTTTTAACTTTTGGACCTTCCACCACCTGAGAAATCAACGTAGTAAGGTTAGCCATTTGATTTTGAAGTTCGGTTATGGCACTTACCTCATTGACTTGGTGTTGCCGTGGGGTACTCCTCTGTCCAACGCCTTCGTATTGTTGAGCGTTCAATGCTCGGTTAGCGATCAAGACCTTGGCATCCCTGGGCGTCTTGTCCACCAATGCTCCCCCCGCCGAAGCATCAAGCATTTGACGTTCTAGAGGTAGGAGACCCTCGTAGAAATATTGCAAAAGCAACTCCTCCTTCATCTGATGCTGTGGACAAGAAGCAACAAGTGATTTAAATCGTTCATAATACGTAGGAAAAGACTCACCTTCTTCTTGCTGGATTCCGCTTATCTTTTTGCGTAGGAGGATGATGCGAGAAGTTGGAAAGAACTTCTCCAAATATGCTCTCTTCATACTCTCCCAAGAAGTGACAGTGCCGGGAGCTAACTCATATAACCAATCTTTGGCTTTATCCATCAAAGAGAATGGAAAAGCCTTCATCTTCAAGATATTTCCGCCAACAGTGACGGGAGTCATACTAGAGCAAACTACTTCAAATTCTTTCAAATGTTTGTTAGGATCTTCCATGGACAAGCCATGGTATTTAGGAATATGATGAAGCAAACTTGACTTTAATTCAAACTCATCCGTCTTACCTTGGGCAGCCGTGGGGTATTGAATGCACAAGGGTGCGGCATTACCCAATCCCGAAGTTGCAAGCTCCTTGAGTGTACGGTTGTCCACCGCCATGCCTTGGACTTCTTCAAATATCCCTGCCGTGGCTTCCTCCTCCTCTTCTTCAAATTCAGAGACGGACTCGGAACTTGCACTTGATTCACTAGGTTCCGGGTTCTTCCTCATATCGTCGTCAAAGTCTAAAATATGTTCGTGAACCGGATTAGAACTCCGAGTCATAAACAAGTACCTAAAACAAGAAACAAAATAACATAAGAATCTGATCTAATAAGAAAAACGAAAATAACAATCCAAGGGATTAGCAAAGTTGCTAATCCCCGGCAACGGCGCCAAAAATTTGATGCGAAATAATTAAGCACACAAATTAAAACCCTCTTGTGACAATTGTAGTAAAGATGCAAGTAGGGATCGTTCTAGACCGGGGATTAGGAGGGATTGCTAAACACTTGGTAACTGACTTAAAAACTCAAAAACAAAGTTTAAAACACTAAACTCGAATCAAAGAATGCAAAACTAAAAGTTAAAACACTTAAACAAACCTAAAACCCAAAACAGCAACTAGAAGACTCAAAACTGCCTAAAAACCACTTTCTGGGCAGTTTTGAGCACCTACACTAATTTGGACGAAATTGGGTGAAAACTTGAATCTAAATACTTAGAAACACAAATCAAAACACTTTCTAACTAATCTAAGACTTCAAATTAAAGGGGGATTTGTTTTGGACGAAAATTCAACATAAAACAGAAACTTTAAACTAAACAGATTGTAGAATGTTTTTGGATAAAAAGGTTGGATAAAAGGCTAGTTAGGAGGTTCTTCTCCACACATGTCACACTTGCAAACAAAACGATTTTCAGTTGTTCTTCCAATAAATTATAAATACTCAACACCCCAGATTAACCGTGAATTGCACTAATTAACCCTCAGTTTTTCCACAAGTTATTAAGTTGGATGATTGCATACAACAACCTAAAACATTCCCTACAAGTTCCCTACATGAATTGCATAATAGAGATACAAGCAAGAATCATTAAGTTCTATGAAAAACATAAGCATTGACAAAGCATTCGTTACTATGAATTGCATGAAACTTATGCTAAGAATTCATTCAACGCGATCGTTTTCAAGCGACCTTCACTACTTGTGATTATAAGATTGTAACTATTAGGTGAAACTCCCTCATAATCTAGCATCATATTCATGCATGAAAACTAAGCGTGCACTCTCAATCAACATACACAAATAAGTTATCAATCAAATAGATGAACGAATTGAATCCACAACTTATGAAATAACAACTGAATGTAATCAAATCATATTGCAAGCATGTACATGGTTTCGAATTCCCCCCTAACCAAGGGGGTTTAGTTCCTCATACTCACAACACAAAGAATATCAAAATTAAACATGGGATTCAACAGAAAGACAACACCTAAAACGTTCCAACAATCCTCAATAGAATGGCATGAACGTCCCTAGCTTTTTCTCCTCCTCTTGTCTGCGGCACAAGAACTAGGACAGGTTCTAGGGGTTATTTAGATGGATGAGTGGGTAAGGAATGATATGGTAGTGTTTAGGGGACATGGGGGTTGCGGCAAAGTGTGAAAATATGGCAGATTGGTGGTGGAAGGCTGCGGCAAGGGGGCTGAATATATTTTGACGAATTTCTGAGTTGTGTTCAGGGTTCTCCTTGCGGCAAGGTGGTAAAACATATATATATAGGCAGCCAAACCCTAAAGAAATCAGGTTAGACAAATGGGCTAGGGTTTGGGTGCGGCAAGGGTTGGAAATCCACCAGAAAATAGGGTTTCTAGAACATTAGGTGCGGCATGGGCTTAGGGTAGATGGATTAGGGTTTAACTTGGCAGAAATTAAATGATTAGGCCCTAGGGTGCGGCTGATTAAGTGGGCTAGGATTAGGGTTTAGGTGGGGCATGGGCTTAGGGTCCACAAGGAGTTAGGGTTTAGGTCATCTAAAAGCCCAAAGCCAAGAATAGAAACTCACGACAATGGAAACCTCCAAGAATAGAAACTTCCAAAATTAGAAACTTTGGTTGCCAATTCTGACTTCTTTGCTCTTCACTTTCATTTCTTCATTTCTTAAGCTCCTTCGACCTTCAACCTCGTCCATTCCTCGTGCTCCATTTGCATACACCACATTCCAGCTCAGTTTTGCTCCAAAAGCTCCAAATTGCATTATTTCATGTAATATGTCCTTTAAACCTGAAAACACATAAAAGTAGCTTAAAAGACTACTTTAACTAAGAAAACATAACAAAAATGCATAAGAACTAGCTAACTAAGGCGCATAAATATGCTCCTATCAGAGGGTCCGTTCCAACCTCCTTGTCACTTCTCAACATGATTTCCTTGGCAGTTTCAAATTCTCCCTTCGGATTTGCAATGGTTGAACTAGGGAGTTCGCCTTGGTCTCGAAACTGTCCTACGAACTCCGCGATCTGCCCAATTTGCTTATCCAAGTGGTCCAACCTTTGTGGTGGCTGCATAGGCGTTGAATAGAACTCCTCATATGGCTGCCAATATCCTTCTTGTTGAGCCTCATTGTCTTGAATTTGTGAGCCCTGCACCAAACAAATTAATTCATTAAGCTTTTGATTATAATCTATTGACGAACTTGAGTTTGGTTGGGCATATTGAATATGAGGTTGTGGTGGCTGCCAATATCCTCCTTGTTGAGCATTTTGAGGTTCCCACCACATAGAGTTTGAATGATCACTCCAATCCGAATTGTAAGTATTGGAAAACACGTTATTCCTTGATTGAAGATTAAATATATCAACTCTTTGCATTTGGGACCTTTCCATGAGTTGTGACAAAAGAGAAGCATTATCAAGTGCCATCTTGTTCTTAACAAACAAAACACAAATAAAAAAAAACTAAATCTAAAAGACAATACAGAAACAAACAATCCAAGGGATTAGCAAATTTTCTAATCCCCGAAAACGGCGCCAAAATTTGATGCTGGATTTATACGCGCACAAATTAAACCCTCTTTTTGACAATTGTAGTATAAGTATAAGTAGGGATCGTTCTGGACCGGGGATTAGGAGGGATTGCAAATCTCTTGGAAACTGACTCAAAAACTTAAAAACACAGTTTAAAACACTAAACTAGACTCAAAGAATACAAAATTAAAGTTTAAAACACTAAGACAAACCAAAAACTCAAAATGCTTTAAAAACACAAACTAAATTGAATTCTAACTAAAATGAACATTAAAGCAAAAGGGGGATTGAGGTTTTACGAAATTTGAAATAACGAAACAAGTTAATAAACTAGACAGAATGTAAATATGAAATTTATGGATGAATGCTAGCTAAGGGGTTCATCTCCATACATGTTACACTTGCATACAAGATTGATTCTCAGTTGGTCTTTCGATAAATTATGAAACTCAACGCCCCGGGTTAATTAGGTCCGCTTAAATTAACCGTCAAGTTCTCCTTAAGTTAATGAATTGGATGGGTTAGCGCAACGCAATTCACCACATTCTCCAAAAGTCCTTTACGTGAAAAGCACAATAAAGATACAATCAAAGATCATTAAGCATCATGAAAACTATAAGTGTTGACGAGGCATTCGTTACTATGATGAGCATGAAACTAATGCCAAGAATTCATTTAACGCGATTGTTTATAAGCAACCTCCACTACTTGTGAATATAAGCTCATAACGATTAGGTGAAATTCACTTATATTCTAGCGTCATATTCATGCATGAAAATTAAGCGCGCATTCTTAATAAACATTCATAAATAAGTTATCAATCAAACGGTTAAACAAATTGAATCCACAACTTATGAAATTCCAACGAAAGTTAATCAATTCATATTGCAAATATAAACATAGTTTCGAATCACCCCCTAGCTAAAGGGGGTTTAGTTCCTCATAACTTTGAAATCAAAGAAACACCTAAACATTCCAACAACTCAAACTTGAATTGTATGAACGTTTAGGCACTCTTCTCTTCCATTCCTCATACGTACAACAGAAAGAGAATTAAAATGAAACATTGAAATCAAAGAATCACCTAAACATTCCAACAACTCAAACTTGAATTGTATGAACGTTTAGGTCCTCTTCTCTTCCTCGTTGTTGTAGCACAAGGTCTAAGGTGAGGTTTGGGGGATTATGGAAATGGATGAGAAGTGGTGGAATGGGGAGCAATGGAGGAGAAGTGGAAGGGGGACTCACGGTTTTGGATTCTAAGGGGAAGTGTTTGTGTTAGTTGTGGTGTGAGAAATGGAGATGTCCATGAATGAATGAATGCAAGGGTATTTATAGGAGTAGTGGAGGGAACATATGGCTATGTCATTTGTAGGTGAAGTAAGTGTGTGAGGTTGGTGAAGTAAGTGGAGGTTGTAGGTGAAGTAGGTGGATGTTGTAGGTGAAGTAGGTGGATGTTGTAGGTGAAGTAGGTGGATGTTGTAGGTGAAGTAGGTGGATGATATGTTAAGTGATAAGTGATATGATATGTGGTTATGATATGATAAGTGGTTAAGTGGTGATGATAAGTGATAAGTGATTAAGTGATATGATATGTGGTTTAACTAATGAAGGAAATGCATGTGCAATGACAATGTGTTAGAATGGATGTGTGTTATGCATGGCATGATTGGGATTAGGAAAGGTTTAAATGTCCTAAAACTAAAGAGAACAAGGTTCCAACACTTTGGCTCCAATTAGGTCTTCAATTTCGTCCAACACTTTGGCTTCAAGCATAAGCTATCCGTCCTTAGCCCAAAAGTGCTCCAAAAGTCTCCAAAATGCATCTTTTTGCTCCTTTAGCCCTTTGGACCTACAAACACACGAAAATAGCTTAAAGTACTAAAATAACTAAAGAAACATAACGTAAATGTATGAGAACAAGCCATTTAAGTCGCATAAATATGCTCCTATCAGAGGCCGTCATCACAACTACACATCTTTAGCCGACAAGCGCAAAGTTCGGCGACGCTTTCTCTGCTTTTCAGAAGACGTGTGCAGCTTTGTCAAAAGGAGCCGCATCTGCACTACCACGTGTCGTTCAGAAAGCGAAGGGGCGTCGTTCAGAAATCGAAGGGGCACCTGCTCAGAAATCGAAGAGGCGTATTCAAAGATCGAAGAGGCGCCACTATTTCAAAAAGCCGGATTTGTGGGATCAAAACGTTTGTCGACAAGGGTAAAAGGTACCACCACTTGATATTATCTCTATATATGTCGACCTTCGTCTTTTATGGCAGGGCAAACCTGAAGAAAATGCCCAACTCTCTCTCACCTCTGAGGGCGCACTCCCAGCAAAGCCTTTCGAAATACTCAATTCTTTCTTCTTCCCCAAAGATGATACCAGATGCCTGGAGTACATATGACCCAGGAGGAAACGGCGGATTGAAGCATGTGCTGATTCATTCACCGCTTCTTCAAAGCAAAGGTATCTCATATCATCAAGGTCAAAAGCAAAAATATCTCATATCATGCTCTTTCCCTGTCTTTTTCTTTGTCCTTGTTCTTACTTGCATGGCAAAGTAAAAGAAGCAATCAGCCGGCACTTGGAGTCAGTCTACCGATCTGGAGCCAACTGCCTGGAATCTATTCCTGATTGCTTACCTAGCGTTGCTCTCGAGTAGTCATCTTCAACGGTTGTTACACTTCCAGAGAAGGGACCACTCCTGCAAAGATTGAACAAAGAAACAGATAACAGGAGGAAGCTCAGACCTTCGGGGGAAACCAAAAGAACCATCCTGCTGCCCAGTTCAAGAAGTAGCACAAAGGAAAATCAACGATGGGCAGAAACTAGTTCAAGAGTAAGCCTGTGGAATCACAAAGATCAAAGCCTCAATGCAATCACCAAGGAGAAGAGGGAATTTACACTCCATAACCAGATTTGCGTCCCTAAACTCTTCTCTTTGTTAATTACATTCTGCCATGTTTAATATGTTTAGTTGCTATTTGTGTGTTTACTTATGTTTTGTGTGAATCAATGCTTAAAACATTGAGGACAATGTTTGATTTAAGTGTGAGGGGGTAACTAAAGTGTTTTGATGCAAATTCGTAGGATTTTATCACCCATAACTTCAAATGTTGTTCCTTGCTGTTTTAAGGTGTTTTTAAGTTGTTTTAGAGTGTTTTAGTGTGTTTTGTTTTATAATTCGAAAATCCCATAAAAATTTGAAAAATTGTTTTGAAAAACCCAAAAAGAGTTGTTTTAAGAGTCGTTTTTGTGTGTTTGTGTCTTAGGGTACCTTCCAACACAATGATAAGGATTTGGTTTATAATTGCATGACGGTTAGAAAGAGTTATAAACATAGAGAAAAGTTTGATTTACTCTTGGTATATGCTTGGTTATGGTTATAATGTATGACTTCACATGCAATCATAAAAGAAAAAAATTCGTTTTTGTAACATGCTTGAAGGAAGGAACTCAAACAAACGCTACAACCCTGAGAGACTTGAGCCTATAACGTTCTTTGGAGAGTATAATCTGTGATTTCTTGTTTTCTAAAGTCGTTGCATGATCTCATTATTCTTTGCTTGGTTACTACTTAGAAGGCGTTTCATCATATAGTTCCAAATGCTAGAACTCATGCCCATTTCATTCAAAGCAGGTTATTGATTTACATAACACATATTCAAGAAGAAGTTGTGTAGTGACCACCACCATAGCCAAATAGCCTTACTTCCCATACTTCGTATATGTTGTAAGTTTTAACCCCGTTGAGCCTCGTTTTGCCTTTATTCCTTGTTTACCCACATCACCCCTTACCTATCTTAGAGTAGGACTTTCCTATACCCTTGTTCTTAAAGTTTAGTGAGCATGACTTAAATGAATTCCTTTTGAGTTACATTATGCAAGAAAATGAGTGTGGGGGAGTAAAAGTTTGTTCTTACGTTTATATGTATGTTTTGAGATTCAAAAGAAAAAGAAGAAGAAAAGAAAAAAAAAAAAAAAAAAAAAAAGGAGTGAAAATAAGTAAGAATGAACTCACGAGCGTTGATGGTTGAAGAAAGGGTCCAAAAAGTTGAATATGGCCCTAAGTTTTGTGTGATTTTCCCTTGGGTGTTCAAAGTTGACTTCTGCGTTCTTAAGGGAATTCTAAGTGCCTAATTCAATACTTTGCTCACTATTGCTTTAAGAATGTTTGTTTATCCTTCACCTTTCATTGTTAGCCAATACCCTAGCCCCGTTACTACCCTTTGACTTCTATATTGAGTGTTATGTATTTCAATTGTGGAGTTTGAACTTGGTATGAGCTTATGGTGTCACTGGTTCTCGCGTCTAAGTAGTAGCATTCCATTCATGAGATCATATCTAAACATGCTTGTTAACTCCAGAAAATGCTTTCCTTATTATAACATATGTGAGTGTTCGTCTACATGTTTACATCAATCTTCTCACATATACCTAGTGTAGGGTGTGTAGTCAGAAAATCTGTGTGAAAAACGAGAGTACATCTAGTAAGAAATTGAGGGAATTCTCTAAAGGCATGTTACTACATTTGAAATGTGTTTTAATTGCTTAATTGTGAACTAGTATGTGGTGACTATGATTAAGAATGTACTTAAGTGTAAAGATGGCTCAAATCTGTGAGAATAATGATTTTTAACTTGTCATGTGCATTGGAAGTCCCTGATACGATTGTTGGAAGGTGTAGGTTGTGTTTTGTTCTTTTTGTTTTGTTTTTCTGTTTTGCTCGAGGACTAGCAAAAGCTAAGTGTGGGGGTATTTGATAGGAGCATATTTATGCGACTTAAATGGCTTGTTCTCGTACATTTACGTTATGTTTCTTTAATTATTTTAGTTCTTTATGCTTCTTTTGTGTGTTTTCAGGTTCTAAGGGAAAAGTATGCAAAAGGATGCCTTTTGGAGCCTTTTGGAGCAAATTAGAGATTGGAATGGATATCATATGCTTGGAGCCAAAAGGTTGGACGAAATTGAAGACTTGAAGTAGGAAAGTTAAATCCTAAAAAGACCTCATGTTTGAGCATCATTGAAAACTCCTACGCATTTTAGAACACAAAAACAACATTCCTAGCAACCTTAGGACATGTCGTGTGTTTCCTTGTGTCTCCCTTCCTTGCCATGCAAGGAAGGGCTTTGTTCCCTATTTTAAATACTTAAACACTACCACTTATCATTCACCACATATCATTCACCACTTATCATATCATACATTCATTTATCACTTATCATAATCATTCACTTATCACTTAACATATCATACACTTATCACTTATCACTCATAATCACCTACAACATCCACCTACTTCACCTACAAATGACATAGCCATATGTTCCCTCCACTACTCCTATAAATACCCTTGCATTCATTCATTCATGGACATCTCATTTCATACACAACACACCACAAACACTTCCATTCCTTCTCTTTGCCGTGAGTTCCCTTGTAATCCAAACACCATTTTTCCATTTCCCTATTAATCCAAACACCACTCCCCAAACCATTCACACCATCAAACTATCCTTAGACCTTGTGTTACAACAACGAGGAAGAGAAGAGTGCCTAAACGTTCATACAATTCAAGTTTGAGTTGTTGGAATGTTTAGGTGTTTCTTTGATTTCAATGTTTAAATTCAATTCTCTTTGTTTGTACGTATGAGGAATGGAAGAGAAGAGTGCCTAAACGTTCATACAATTCAAGTTTGAGTTGTTGGAATGTTTAGGTATTTCTTTGATTTCAAAGTTATAATAAACTAAACCCCCTTTAGCTAGGGGGTGATTCGAAATATATGTTTATGCTTGCATTTTGATTTGATTAATTCTAATTGCGTTTCATAAGTTGTGGTTCAATTTGTTTAACCGTTTGATTGATAACTTATTTATGAATGTTTATTAAGAATGCGCGCTTAATTTTCATGCATCAATATGACGCTAGAATATAAGTGAGTTTCACCTAATAGTTACGAACTTATATTCACAAGTAGTGGAGGTTGCTTATAAACAATCGCGTTAAATAAATTCTTGGCATAAGTTTCATGCGTAGTCCATAGTAACGAATGCCTCGTCAACACTTAAAGTTTTCATGATGCTTAATGATCTTTGATTGTATCTTTATTGTGCTTTTCACGTAAAGGACTTTTGGAGAATGTTGTGAATTGCGTTGCGCTAACCCATCCAATTCATTAACTTAAGGAAAACTTGACGGTTAATTTAAGCGGACCTAATTGACCCGGGGCGTTGAGAATTAATGATTTGTTGAAATGCAATTGGAAATCGTTTTATTATGCAAGTGTAACATGTGTGGAGATGAACCCCGTAGCTAACTTTCCATCCATTTGTTCTTTCTTTTCTTGTTTCTGTTTTCATGTTTAATTTAACTTGTTATTCAATTATGTTAAACATGTGAAACTAATTTCTTTTTAGTTAGAGGCGAATTTGAAGCCATGGACATATGTTGGTTATGATTTGATTTACTCCAGTTATGAATTCATGAACTTTAGATGTGGGTTACTTTTCTGTTTTGATTAAGAACTTGTTTATGTATGTGGGTTGAGGGTCGACACTTAATTTGCATGCCTAAGATTTGATGCTAGGATATAAGGGAATTTCACCTAATCGTTATGAACTTATATTCATGAGTAGTAAAAATCGCTAGTCACGATTGTGTTTAGTAAACCCTAGGCTGGATTAACATGCGTATTCCATAGTTATGAATGCCTAGTCAATGTTTATGATTTCCGTTGAACTTAATGATCTTTGTTGAATGTCTCTATCATGCGTATTCCATGTGAGAGACTTTGATTAGGAATAATTTGGTTGTAATGCGTATCCCATTCAATCCAATGAATCTAGGGAAATCTGAAGGTTAATTTAAGCGGACCTAATTAACTTGGAGCATTGTCATTCATCGTTTGTTGAAGTCATAACTGGGAGTCAAATTATATGCTTATGTTCATGTGTGGATAAGGAACCCTCTAACTAGTTTTTCTTCATTCTATTCCATCAATTTCGTTTGTACAATCTGTTTTGTTTCCAAGTTTCTATTTTAGTTTAATTTCGTCCAAAACCAATCCCCCATTTATTTTAAAGTGTTAGATTAGTTAGAAATACATTTATTTTGTGTTTTTACGTTTTTTTGAGTCAAATCCAAGTGATTAACAATCCCTCCTAATCCCCGGTCCAGAACGATCCCTACTTATACATATACTACAATTTGACGAAAAGAGGGTTTAATTTGTGTGCGTATAATTCCCGCATCAGCAGGCGCCCTTTCGATTTCTGAACGACGCCCCTTCTCTTTGAACGACACGTGGTAGTGCAGATGCGGCTCCTTTTGACAAAGCTGCACGCGTTTTCTGAAAAGCAGAGAAAGCGTCGCCGAACTTTGCGCTTGTCGGCTAAAGATGTGTAGTTACGATGATGGCCTCCACGTGTTTTCTGAAAAGAAGAAATCTTTTGACAAAGTTGAACACGTCTTCTGAAAAGCCGAGGGAGCGTCGCCTAAATTACGCCGGAAAATCCGGCTCTTTGAATCGGTGGACGCGTCGCCTTGGCTTTTTATAGAGCTTTCGATCACTGCCAACATACACACTCTGAAGATTTCCCATTCCTGAAACTCGACTCCGGCCCTTTGTGAAATTTTAACTCCATCCACCCCTTCTCTTTGAACACTTTTGAAAAAAATGGCAAACTCATCGAACCTTAGCTTAGATTTGAGTCTCAGCAGCAATCCGGTTGCGCCCCGTCAAGGTAATGGATGGCGCCCTTCTTTTTTATCTTCTAACGGTCCTCTTTCAGGTGAAGACTCTGTGATGCAGGACGCCACAACTGCTACAATAGTAGCTAAAAACCTCCTCACTCCAAAAGATAGTAGGCTGCTGTCAGGACGGTCCGATGAGTTGGCCGTTCAAGAGTCCCTCGCACTTAGTGTTCAGTGTGCGAGTTCTGTGTCCAACATGGGCCAACGCCTGCTTGCTCGGTCCCGCCAAGTGGAATCGTTGATGGCAGAGGTGGAAAGACTTAAGCAAGAGATCCAGCAGCTTAAGTACGAGAATAGAAGTTTGCATGTGCTTGCAAATAACTATTCGTCGGGGATGAAGAGGAAGCTTGATGAGCTGCAAGAATCTGAGGGTCGAATTCACAGTGACCGTCAAAGGCTTGCGTCTTATCTCCAGAGGCACCTTTTTCCTGGGTCATCCAGCGCTTGGCCAAGTATTGAGGCCTGGAATGCTCTAGCTCCGATGCCTTCCGCTCCGATGCCTTCCGCTTCTATGCCTCCTGCTTCTATGCCTTCTGCTCCTATGCCTTCTGCTTCGACGCCTCGTAGTGGGGCTTCACGTAAACATCCTCTGTGAAGGCTTGATGCGAGATTTATACGCACACAAATTAAACCCTCTTTTCGTCAAATTGTAGTATATGTATAAGTAGGGATCGTTCTGGACCGGGGATTAGGAGGGATTGTTAATCACTTGAATTTGACTAAAAAAAAAAACGTAAAAACACAAAATAAATGTATTTCTAACTAATCTAACACTTTAAAATAAATGGGGGATTGGTTTTGGACGAAATTAAACTAAAATAGAAACTTGAAAACAAAACAGATTGTACAAACGAAATTGATGGAATAGAATGAAGAAAAACTAGTTAGAGGGTTCCTTATCCACACATGAACATAAGCATATAATTTGACTCCCAGTTATGACTTCAACAAACGATGAATGACAATGCTCCAAGTTAATTAGGTCCGCTTAAATTAACCTTCAGATTTCCCTAGATTCATTGGATTGAATGGGATACGCATTACAACCAAATTATTCCTAATCAAAGTCTCTCACATGGAATACGCATGATAGAGACATTCAACAAAGATCATTAAGTTCAACGGAAATCATAAACATTGACTAGGCATTCATAACTATGGAATACGCATGTTAATCCAGCTTAGGGTTTACTAAACACAATCGTGACTAGCGATTTTTACTACTCATGAATATAAGTTCATAACGATTAGGTGAAATTCCCTTATATCCTAGCATCAAGTCTTAGGCATGCAAATTAAGTGTCGACCCTCAACCCACATACATAAACAAGTTCTTAATCAAAACAGAAAAGTAACCCACATCTAAAGTTCATGAATTCATAACTGGAGTAAATCAAATCATAACCAACATATGTCCATGGCTTCAAATTCGCCTCTAACTAAAAAGAAATTAGTTTCACATGTTTAACATAATTGAATAACAAGTTAAATTAAACATGAAAACAGAAACAAGAAAAGAAAGAACAAATGGATGGAAAGTTAGCTACGGGGTTCATCTCCACATATGTTATACTTGCATAATAAAACGATTTCCAATTGCATTTCAACAAATCATTAATTCTCAACGCCCCGGGTCAATTAGGTCCGCTTAAATTAACCGTGTTTTCCTTAAGTTAATGAATTGGATGGGTTAGCGCAACGCAATTCACAACATTCTCCAAAAGTCCTTTACGTGAAAAGCACAATAAAGATACAATCAAAGATCATTAAGCATCATGAAAACTTTAAGTGTTGACGAGGCATTCGTTACTATGGACTACGCATGAAACTTATGCCAAGAATTTATTTAACGCGATTGTTTATAAGCAACCTCCACTACTTGTGAATATAAGTTCGTAACTATTAGGTGAAACTCACTTATATTCTAGCGTCATATTGATGCATGAAAATTAAGCGCGCATTCTTAATAAACATTCATAAATAAGTTATCAATCAAACGGTTAAACAAATTGAACCACAACTTATGAAACGCAATTAGAATTAATCAAATCAAAATGCAAGCATAAACATATATTTCGAATCACCCCCTAGCTAAAGGGGGTTTAGTTTATTATAACTTTGAAATCAAAGAAATACCTAAACATTCCAACAACTCAAACTTGAATTGTATGAACGTTTAGGCACTCTTCTCTTCCATTCCTCATACGTACAAACAAAGAGAATTGAATTTAAACATTGAAATCAAAGAAACACCTAAACATTCCAACAACTCAAACTTGAATTGTATGAACATTTAGGCACTCTTCTCTTCCTCGTTGTTGTAGCACAAGGTCTAAGGATAGTTTGATGGTGTGAATGGTTTGGGGAGTGGTGTTTGGATTAATAGGGAAATGGAAAAATGGTGTTTGGATTACAAGGGAAATGGAAAAATGGTGTGTTGTGTATGAAATGAGATGTTTTTTTGAATGAATGAATGCAAGGGTATTTATAGGAGTAGTGGAGGGAACATATGGCTATGTCATTTGTAGGTGAAGTAAGTGTGTGAGGTTGGTGAAGTAAGTGGAGGTTGTAGGTGAAGTAGGTGGATGTTGTAGGTGAAGTAGGTGGAGTACATGTGTTTAAATGGTTGAAATGTGTAGATGATTATGAGTGATAAGTGATAAGTGTATGATATGTTAAGTGATAAATGAATGATATGTGGTGAGTGATAAGTGAATGATATGATAAGTGAAAAGTGAGTGGAAGTGATAAGTGATAAATGAATGATATGTTAAGTGATAAATGAATGATATGTGGTGATGATAAGTGTATAATTGTATGATAGGTGGTGATGATAATTTGGTCTTCAATTTCGTCCATCTACTTGGCGTTAAGCATATGCAATCCATTTAATGCCCCAAACTACTCCAAAATGCATCCTTTCGACAAACACATCTTATGATCCTGAAAACACACAAAAGAAGCATAAAGGACTAAAATAACTAGAGAAACATAACGTAAATGCACGAGAACAAGCCATTTAAGTCGCATGAATATGCTCCTATCAAATACCCCCACACTTATCTTTTGCTAGTCCTCGAGCAAAACAGAAAGAAAAACAAAACAAAAGAACACGCAACTAGACAAAACGAACAAAACACAACCTACACCTTCCAACAATCGTCTCACGGATTTCCAATGCACAAGACAAGTTAAAAATCATTATTCCCATAGATTTTAGTCATCTTCACACTTGAATACATTCTTAATCATAGTCACCACATACTATTTCACAATTAAGCATTTAAAACCATGTTTTGAATGTAGTAACATGCCTTAGAGAATTTGCTCAAATCCTTACAAGATATGCTCTCGTTTTTCACACAGATTTTCTGACTACACACCCTAAACTAGTTATATGTGAGAAGATTGATGTAATCATAAAAACGAACACTCACATATATGTATTTCAAAGGAAGCAATTTCTGGAGTTAATAAGCATGTTTAGATATGATCTCATGAATGGAATGCTACTACTTAGACGCGAGAACCAGTGATACCATATGCTCATACCAAGTTCAAACTCCACAAATTGAAATACACAACACTCAAGATAGAAGTCAAGGGTTGTAACGGGGCTTGGGGTATGTGGATAACAAAGAAGGGATATGGAAAATAAAGGTCTTTAAAGAAATAGTGAGCAAAGCATTTGAATCAACTTAGAATTCACTTTTTTTTTTCATTTTTTTTTTTTCAAGCTCTTTTTTCTTTCTTTCTTTCTTTTCTCTCTCTTTTTTTTTTCTTTTCTTTTTCTTTTCTTTTGAATCTCAAAACATAAACACTTAAACATTCTCTCCCCCACACTTATTTTCTTTCATAATGTAACTCAAAAGGAATTCAATTAAGTCATGCTCACTATCTTTTAAGAACAAGGGTGGGGATTGTCCTAAACTAGGCTAGGTGAGGAAAATGTGGGTAAACAAAGAATAAAGGCTAAACAAGGCTCAACGGGGTTAAAACTTACAACATATACGAAGTATGGGAAGTAAGGCTATTTGGCTATGGTGGTGGTCACTACACAACTTCTTCTTGAATATGTGTTATGCAAATCAATAACATGCTTTGAATGAAATGGGCATGAGTTCTAGCATTTGGAACTATATGATGAAACACCTTCTAAGTAGTAACCAAGCAAAGAATAATGAGATCATGCAACGACTTTAGAAAACAAGAAATCACAGATTATACTCTCCAAAGAACGTTATAGGCTCAAGTCTCTCAGGGTTTTAGCGTTTGTTTGAGTTCCTTCCTTCAAGCATGTTACAAAAACGAATTTTTTTCTTTTATGAACGCATGTGAAGTCATACATTATAACCATAACCAAGCATATACCAAGAGTAAATCAAACTTTTCTCTATGTTTATAACTCTTTCTAACCGTCATGCAATTATAAACCAAATCCTTATCATTGTGTTGGAAGGTACCCTAAGACACAAACACACAAAAACGACTTTTAAAACAACTCTTTTTGGGTTTTTCAAAACAATTTTTCAAATTTTTATGGGATTTTCGAATTATAAAACAAAACACACTAAAACACTCTAAAACAACTTAAAAACACCTTAAAACAGCAAGGAACAACATTAGAAGTTATGGTGGATAAAACCCTACGAATTTGCATCAAAACACTTTAGTTACCCCCCCACACTTAAATCAAACATTGTCCTCAATGTTTTAAGCATAGATTCACACAAAACATAAGTAAACACACAAAAAGCAACTAAACATATTAAACGTGGCAGAATGTAATTAACAAAGAGAAGAGTTTAGGGACGCAAATCTGGTTATGGAGTGTAAATTCCCTCTTCTCCTTGGTGATTGCATTGAGGCTTTGATCTTTGTGATTCCACAGGCTTACTCTTGAACTGGTTTCCGCCCATCGTTGATTTTCCTTTGTGCTACTTCTTGAACTGGGCAGCAGGATGGTTCTTTTGGTCTCCCCCGAAGGTCTGAGCTTATCCCTTTTATCTGTTTCTTTGTTCAATCTGTGCAGGAGTGGTCCCTTCTCTGGAAGTGTATCAACCGTTGAAGATGACTACTCGAGAGCAACGCTAGGTAAGCAATCAGGAATAGGTTCCAGGCAGTTGGCTCCAGATCGGAAGACTGACTCCAAGTGCCGGCTGATTGCTTCTTTTACTTTGCCATGCGAGTAAGAACAAGGACAAAGAAAAAGACAGGGAAAGAGCATGATATGAGATACTTTTGCTTTTGACCTTGATGATATGAGATACCTTTGCTTTTGAAGAAGCGGTGAATGAATCAGCACATGTATTTGTTGTGCTGTTTCCTCCTGGGTCATCTGTACTCCAGACATCTGGTATCATCTTTGGGGAAGAAGAAAGAATTTAGTATTTCGAAAGGCTTTGCTAGGAGTGCACCCTCAGAGGTGAGGGAGAGTTGGGCATTTTCTTCAGGTTTGCCCTGCCATAAAAGACGAAGGTCGACATATATAGAGATAATAGCAAGTGGTGGTACTTTTTACCTTTGTCGACAAACGTTTTGATCCCGCAACTCTGGCTTTTTTGAAATAGTGGCGCCTCTTCGATTTTTGAATACGCCTCTTCGATTTCTGAGCAGGCGCCCCTTCGATTTCTGAGCGACACGTGATAGTGCAGATGCGGCTCCTTTTGACAAAGCTGCACGCGTCTTCTGAAAAGCAGAGAAAGCGTCGCCGAACTTTGCGCTTGTCGGCTAAAGATGTGTAGTTGTGATGATGGCCGCCACGTGTTGTCTGAAAAGAAGAAATCTTTTGACAAAGTTGAACGCTCCTTCTGAAAAGCCGAGAAAGCGTCGCCTAAATTACGCCGGAAATTTCGGCTTTTTGAATTGGTGGACGCGTCGCCTTGGCTTTTTTATTGAGCTATCGATCACCACAACAAACACACTCTGAAGATTTCCCATTCTTGAAAATCGACTCCGGCCCTTTGAAATTTAACTCCATCCCTTCTCCTTGAACACTTTTGAAAAATGGCAAACTCATCGAACCTTAGCTTGGAATTGAGCCTTAGCAGTGATACGGGCGCGCCGCGTCAAGGTAACGTATGGCGCCCTTCTTTCTTTTCTTCTAACGGTCCTCTCACAGGTGAAGACTCCGTGATGCAGGACGCCACAACAGCTACAATAGTAGCTAGGAACCTCCTCACTCCAAAAGATAGTAGGCTGCTGTCAGGACGGTCCGATGAGTTGGCCGTTCAAGAGTCCCTCGCACTTAGTGTTCAGTGTGCGAGTTCTGTGTCCAACATGGGCCAACGCCTGCTTGCCCGCTCCCGTCAGGTGGAATCATTGATGGCAGAAGTGGAAAGTCTTAAGCAGGAGATCAAACTGCTTAAGCATGAGAATAGAAGTTTGCACGTGCTTGCCAACAACTATTCGACGGGCATGAAGAGGAAGCTTGATGAACTGCAAGAGTCTGAAGGTCGGATTCAAAGTGACCGTCAAAGGTTTTCGTCTTTCCTCCAGAGGCACCTTTTTCCTGGATCATCCAGCGTTTGGCCAAGTATTGAGGCCTCGAATGCTCTATCTTCGATGCCTCCAGCTCCGATGCCTTCCGCTCCTATGTCTTCTGCCCCGATGCCTTCCGTCTCGATGCCTTCCGCTTCAAGAGTTTTGCCACGTAGTGGGTCTTTAAGTAAACAACCTTTGTAAAGCCTCCATCGTTCTGCCATGTTTTTTTTTTTTTTTTTTTTTTTTTTTTTTTTTTTTTTTTAAAATGCATTGGGTTGCCTCCCAAGTAGCGCTTTCTTTTACGTCTTGCAGCTGGACGAAGAACCCAATCACTCCAGGATACGTTCACGAATCGGATGAGAACTCCGAGTCATAAACTAGTACCTAGAACAAGAAACAAAATAACATAAGAATCTGGAATAAAATAAAAACAAACGAAAATAAAACAATCCAAGGGATTAGCAAATTTTCTAATCCCCGGCAACGGCGCCAAAATTTGATGCGAGATTTATACGCACACAAATTAAACCCTCTTTTCGTCAAATTGTAGTATATGTATAAGTAGGGATCGTTCTGGACCGGGGATTAGGAGGGATTGTTAATCACTTGAATTTGACTAAAAAAAAAAACGTAAAAACACAAAATAAATGTATTTCTAACTAATCTAACACTTTAAAATAAATGGGGGATTGGTTTTGGACGAAATTAAACTAAAATAGAAACTTGAAAACAAAACAGATTGTACAAACGAAATTGATGGAATAGAATGAAGAAAAACTAGTTAGAGGGTTCCTTATCCACACATGAACATAAGCATATAATTTGACTCCCAGTTATGACTTCAACAAACGATGAATGACAATGCTCCAAGTTAATTAGGTCCGCTTAAATTAACCTTCAGATTTCCCTAGATTCATTGGATTGAATGGGATACGCATTACAACCAAATTATTCCTAATCAAAGTCTCTCACATGGAATACGCATGATAGAGACATTCAACAAAGATCATTAAGTTCAACGGAAATCATAAACATTGACTAGGCATTCATAACTATGGAATACGCATGTTAATCCAGCTTAGGGTTTACTAAACACAATCGTGACTAGCGATTTTTACTACTCATGAATATAAGTTCATAACGATTAGGTGAAATTCCCTTATATCCTAGCATCAAGTCTTAGGCATGCAAATTAAGTGTCGACCCTCAACCCACATACATAAACAAGTTCTTAATCAAAACAGAAAAGTAACCCACATCTAAAGTTCATGAATTCATAACTGGAGTAAATCAAATCATAACCAACATATGTCCATGGCTTCAAATTCGCCTCTAACTAAAAAGAAATTAGTTTCACATGTTTAACATAATTGAATAACAAGTTAAATTAAACATGAAAACAGAAACAAGAAAAGAAAGAACAAATGGATGGAAAGTTAGCTACGGGGTTCATCTCCACATATGTTATACTTGCATAATAAAACGATTTCCAATTGCATTTCAACAAATCATTAATTCTCAACGCCCCGGGTCAATTAGGTCCGCTTAAATTAACCGTGTTTTCCTTAAGTTAATGAATTGGATGGGTTAGCGCAACGCAATTCACAACATTCTCCAAAAGTCCTTTACGTGAAAAGCACAATAAAGATACAATCAAAGATCATTAAGCATCATGAAAACTTTAAGTGTTGACGAGGCATTCGTTACTATGGACTACGCATGAAACTTATGCCAAGAATTTATTTAACGCGATTGTTTATAAGCAACCTCCACTACTTGTGAATATAAGTTCGTAACTATTAGGTGAAACTCACTTATATTCTAGCGTCATATTGATGCATGAAAATTAAGCGCGCATTCTTAATAAACATTCATAAATAAGTTATCAATCAAACGGTTAAACAAATTGAACCACAACTTATGAAACGCAATTAGAATTAATCAAATCAAAATGCAAGCATAAACATATATTTCGAATCACCCCCTAGCTAAAGGGGGTTTAGTTTATTATAACTTTGAAATCAAAGAAATACCTAAACATTCCAACAACTCAAACTTGAATTGTATGAACGTTTAGGCACTCTTCTCTTCCATTCCTCATACGTACAAACAAAGAGAATTGAATTTAAACATTGAAATCAAAGAAACACCTAAACATTCCAACAACTCAAACTTGAATTGTATGAACATTTAGGCACTCTTCTCTTCCTCGTTGTTGTAGCACAAGGTCTAAGGATAGTTTGATGGTGTGAATGGTTTGGGGAGTGGTGTTTGGATTAATAGGGAAATGGAAAAATGGTGTTTGGATTACAAGGGAAATGGAAAAATGGTGTGTTGTGTATGAAATGAGATGTTTTTTTGAATGAATGAATGCAAGGGTATTTATAGGAGTAGTGGAGGGAACATATGGCTATGTCATTTGTAGGTGAAGTAAGTGTGTGAGGTTGGTGAAGTAAGTGGAGGTTGTAGGTGAAGTAGGTGGATGTTGTAGGTGAAGTAGGTGGAGTACATGTGTTTAAATGGTTGAAATGTGTAGATGATTATGAGTGATAAGTGATAAGTGTATGATATGTTAAGTGATAAATGAATGATATGTGGTGAGTGATAAGTGAATGATATGATAAGTGAAAAGTGAGTGGAAGTGATAAGTGATAAATGAATGATATGTTAAGTGATAAATGAATGATATGTGGTGATGATAAGTGTATAATTGTATGATAGGTGGTGATGATAATTTGGTCTTCAATTTCGTCCATCTACTTGGCGTTAAGCATATGCAATCCATTTAATGCCCCAAACTACTCCAAAATGCATCCTTTCGACAAACACATCTTATGATCCTGAAAACACACAAAAGAAGCATAAAGGACTAAAATAACTAGAGAAACATAACGTAAATGCACGAGAACAAGCCATTTAAGTCGCATGAATATGCTCCTATCAAGGCTCCATCTTTCTCCATGTTTAGTATCTTTCTTTTTTTTTTTTTTTTTTTTTTAACATAAATAAAATCAAACGGCATGGAATTGGTCCTTGAATCGAAGGTGATACTTGAAGTGAACCGGCATTGGTTTGAATTCTAATGTAGGTGCCTGATTCATAAAAAACAACAAGTTAGTATAAAATGTAATGGAATTTGAAAAAAATGACTTACATGTTTTGTCTGACAAGAACTCAATGACAAACACCACTCCTTTGAAAGTTTCAGGGATATTGGACTTGGTCAGATTGCATGTGATGGTTATGACTTGTCCAATGTCATCAAATTCAACTTCTTTGGGTATTGTTGTCTCAAGTATATCCCCTTTGATGAATTCATGAAATTCCCTACTTTGCACCTTTGGAAGGTCTTCCAAGATGTCTTTTTCACTTTCTTCTTCCTTGGAATTCATGAACCTGCAAGGAATAGGGATATTAGGTGGAATGGGGTTAGAACTAATTGGAACAACCTTACTTGAATTAGATGGCGTAGGAGCAATAAGTGCTTCCGGCAAAGGTGCTTCAAATCCTCCCTTCGGATTTACAATGGTTGAACTAGGGAGTTTGCCTTGGTCGCAAAATTGTCCTACGAACTCCGCTATCTGCCCAATTTGATTTTCCAAGTGATCCAACCTTTTGTCTTCTTGTCGAGCCTCATTGTCTTGATTTTGTGAGCCCTGCACCAAACAAATTAATTCGTTAAGCTTTTGATTATAATCTATTGACGAACTTAAATTTGGTTGGGCATATTGAATATGAGGTTGTGGTGGCTGCCAATATCCTCCTTGTTGAGCATTTTGAGGTTCCCACCACATAGAGTTTGAATGATCACTCCAATCCGAATTGTAAGTATTGGAAAACACGTTATTCCTTGATTGAAGATTAAATATATCAACTCTTTGCATTTGGGACCTTTCCATGAGCTGTGACAAAAGAGAAGTGTTATCAAGTGCCATGTTGTTCTTAACAAACAAACACAAATAAAAAAAAACTAAATCTAAAAGACAATACAGAAACAAATAATCCAAGGGATTAGCAAATTTTCTAATCCCCGGCAACGGCGCCAAAATTTGGTGCGAGAATTATACGCACACAAATTAAACCCTCTTTTTGACAATTGTAGTAATGATATAAGTAGGGATCGTTCTGGACCGGGGATTAGGAGGGATTGTTAATCACTTGGATTTGACTCAAAAACGTAAAAACACAATATAAAACACTATACTAGACTCAAAGAATTCAAAAATACTTTAAAACATAAACTAAATTGATTTCTAATTAAATTGAACAATAAAGTAAAGGGGGGATTGTGTTTGGACGAGATTAAATTAAATGGACAAATTGTAATTAAAGGCAAAACGTAAATATGAATGTGATGAAAATATGGATGATGGAATAGCCAAGGGGTTCTTCTCCACACATGTTACACTTGCATACAAGATTGATTCTCAGTTGGTCTTTCGATAAATTATGAAACTCAACGCCCCGGGTTAATTAGGTCCGCTTAAATTAACCGTCAAGTTTTCCTTAAGTTAATGAATTGGATGGGTTAGCGCAACGCAATTCACCACATTCTCCAAAAGTCCTTTACGTGAAAAGCACAATAAAGATACAATCAAAGATCATTAAGCATTATGAAAACTATAAGTGTTGACGAGGCATTCGTTACTATGATGAGCATGAAACTCGTGCCAAGAATTCATTTAACGCGATTGTTTATAAGCAACCTCCACTACTTGTGAATATAAGTTCATAACGATTAGGTGAAATTCACTTATATTCTAGTGTCATATTCATGCATGAAAATTAAGCGCGCATTCTTAATAAACATTCATAAATAAGTTATCAATCAAACGGTTAAACAAATTGAATCCACAACTTATGAAATTCCAACGAAAGTTAATCAATTCATATTGCAAATATAAACATAGTTTCGAATCACCCCCTAGCTAAAGGGGGTTTAGTTCCTCATAACTTTGAAATCAAAGAAACACCTAAACATTCCAACAACTCAAACTTGAATTGTATGAACGTTTAGGCACTCTTCTCTTCCATTCCTCATACGTACAAAACAAAGAGAATTAAATTTAAACTTTGAAATCAAAGAAACACCTAAACATTCCAACAACTCACACTTGAATTGTATGAACGTTTAGGCCCTCTTATCTTCCTCGTTGTTGTAGCACAAGGTCTAAGGTGAGGTTTGGGGGATTATGGAAATGGATGAGGAGTGGTGTTTGGATTATAAGGGAATGGATGGGAAGCTCACGGCTAGGGAAGGGAGAATGTGTTTGTAATGTGTTGTGTATGAAATGAGATGTTCCTGAATGAATGAATGCAAGGGTATTTATAGGAGTAGTGGAGGGAACATATGGCTATGTCATTTGTAGGTGAAGTAAGTGTGTGAGGTTGGTGAAGTAAGTGGAGGTTGTAGGTGAAGTAGGTGGATGTTGTAGGTGAAGTAGGTGGATGTTGTAGGTGAAGTAGGTGGATGTTTAAATGGTTGAAATGTGTAGATGATTATGAGTGATAAGTGATAAGTGAATGATTATGATAAGTGATAAATGAATGTATGATATGATAAGTGGTGAATGATATGTGGTGAATGATAAGTGGTAGTGTTTAAGTATTTAAAATAGGGAACAAAGCCCTTCCTTGCATGGCAAGGAAGGGAGACACAAGGAAACACACGACAATGTCCTAAGGTTGCTAGGAATGTTGTTTTTGTGTTCTAAAATGCGTAGGAGTTTTCAATGATGCTCAAACATGAGGTCTTTTTAGGATTTAACTTTCCTACTTCAAGTCTTCAATTTCGTCCATCCTTTTGGCTCCAAGCATATGATATCCATTCCAATCTCTAATTTGCTCCAAAAGGCTCCAAAAGGCATCCTTTTGCATACTTTGCCCTTAGAACCTGAAAACACACAAAAGAAGCATAAAGAACTAAAATAACTAAAGAAACATAACGTAAATGTACGAGAACAAGCCATTTAAGTCGCATAAATATGCTCTTATCACTTTCTTTGATATAACATATGTGAGTGTTAGAATTCATATTTACATCAATCTTCTCACATATAACTAGTATAGGGTGTGTAGTCAGAAAATCTGTGTGAAAAACGAATGCATATCTTGTAAGGAATTGAGCAAATTCTCTAAGGCATGTTACTACTTTCAAGACATGGTTTTAAATGCTTAATTGTGAAATAGTATGTGGTGACTTTGATTAAGAATGTACTCAAGTGTGAAGATGACTAAAATCTATGGGACTAATGATTTTTAACTTGTCATGTGCATTGGAAATCCGTGAGACGATTGTTGGAAGGTGTAGGTTGTGTTTTGTTCGTTTTGTCTAGTTTCGTGTTCTCTTGTTGTTTTGTTTTGCTCGAGGACTAGCAAAAGATAAGTGTGGGGGTATTTGATAGGAGCATATTCATGCGACTTAAATGGCTTGTTCTCAGCATTTACGTTATGTTTCTTTAGTTATTTTAGTACTTTAAGCTATTTTCGTGTGTTTGTAGGTCCAAAGGGCTAAAGGAGCAAAAAGATGCATTTTGGAGACTTTTGGAGCACTTTTGGGCTAAGGATGGATAGCTTATGCTTGGAGCCAAAGTGTTGGACGAAATTGAAGACCTAATTGAAGACCAAAGTGTTGGAACCTTGTTCCCTTTAGTTTTAGGACATTTAAACCATTTCAGAAACTCCACAATCCCATTCATCAACACATGCATCCACATGCATTCACCCTTTAAACCATTAAATCCACATGCTTTCTTATTCAATTAAATCAGCCACATGCATTCATCATCATAACCTAGCTGTCATTCCACTTCATTGCACATGCATCTTCAAATAAATCAGATTTCCATCATATTCACATGCATTCCATCCTTTAAAACATTGCACATGCACTCCCTTTAATTAATTAAGCCACATGCACTCCCATCCATTTCATCATTGCAGCCAACACATGCTTTCACATGCATTTTCAGATTGTCCCCTTGCACATGCAGCCACATATTCATTGCACATGCAATTCCAACCCACATGCATCCTTTAATCATTCAAACATGCAGCCACATTCCCTCCTAGCAAGCATCCATTGCATTCATTCTCATTCACTCTCCATTTTCAGAATGTAGACCATAACACCACCCTTGCCGTGACTCTCCCTTACAATCCAAACACCATCCTTCCATTTCCACCACTCCTCTTCCATTCCTCCACCACTCCCCAAACCATTCACACCATCAAACTATCCTTAGACCTTGTGCTACAACGAAGAGGAAGAGAAGAGTGCCTAAACGTTCATACAATTCAAGTTTGAGTTGTTGGAATGTTTAGGTGTTTCTTTGATTTCAATGTTTAATTTCAATACTCTTTGTTTTGTACGAATGAGGAATGGAAGAGAAGAGGGCCTAAACGTTCATACAATTCAAGTTTGAGTTGTTGGAATGTTTAGGTGTTTCTTTGATTCTCTTTGTTTTGTACCATGAGGAACTAAACCCCCCTTGGCTAGGGGGGGATTCGAAATAAATGTTTATGCTTGCATTTTGATTTGATTACTTCTAATTACGTTTCATAAGTTGTGGATTCAATTTGTTTAACCGTTTGATTGATAACTTATTTATGTATGTTTATTGAGAGTGCACGCTTAATTTTCATGCATGAATATGACGCTAGAATATAAGTGAGTTTCACCTAATCGTTACAAACTTATATTCACAAGTAGTGGAGGTTGCTTATAAACAATCGCGTTAAACGAATTCTTGGCATAAGTTTCATGCGTATTCCATAGTAACGAATGCCTCGTCAACACTTATAATTTTCATAGAGCGTAATGATTCTTGCTTGTATCTCTATTATGCAATCATGTAGGGGACTTGTGGGGAATGTTTTGAATTGTTGTATGTGCTAACCCATCCAATTCAATAACGTTAGGAAGATTTGAAGGTTAATTAGTGCATCACGGTTAACTTGGGGTGTTGAGAATTCATAATTTATTGAAATGCAATTGGAAATCATTTTATTATGCAAGTGTAACATGTGTGGAGAAGAACCTTCTAGCTAGCATTCATCCATTCAATTTCATCGCATTCATATTTACATTCTGTCTAGTTTATTAAACTTGTTTCGTTATTTCAATTTTCGTCAAATTAAAATCCCCCTTTACTTTATTGTCTAATTTAGTTAGAAAGTGTCTTAGTTTGTGTTTATAAGAGTTTTGAGTCATTTTGTTACACAAATTCGTCCAAATTTGTGTTTGTGCTCAAATCTGCCCAGAAAGTGGTTTTTAGGCAGATTTGAGTGTGTTTGTGTTGTTTTGAGTCTTTTGGTTTGTTTTAGTGTTTTAAAGTTTAGTTTTGCATTCTTTGAGTCTAGTATAGTGTTTTATATTGTTATTTTACGTTTGAATCAAGCCATAATCTTAAATTCGTCCAACATTGGGTTTAAGGTCAGAAACTGCCTAGTTAGTGTTTTTAGGCAGTTTTGAGTCTTTTGAATTTTTTTTTTTTGTGTCCTTTGAGTCAAATCCAAGTGATTAACAATCCCTCCTAATCCCCGGTCCAGAACGATCCCTACTTGCACCTATACTACAATTTGACGAAAAGAGGGTTTAATTTGTGTGCGTATAAAATCTCGCATCACCCATCATCCATTAGTTTTTCTTATTTTCGTCCAAAATCTGTTTTAAAGTTTTAAGTCACTTGTTTTCTTTTAAATTCGTCCAAAATCAAAACCCCCTTTCTTATTTGTTCCAAATCTGTCCAAAAGAGTCTTTTTGAGTCTTTAGAGTCAAAACCAAGTGTATTTTCGTCCAAATTAAGTCCTAGAGTCTAAATTGAGTCTTTTTGGTTATTTTTGGTTGTTTTGAGTCATATAAGTTAGTAAGAGTCTTGTGAGTGTATTTAAAGTGTTTTAAAACATATTTTTACATCTTTGAGTCAATTTTCATTAGATTAGCAATCCCTCCTAATCCCCGGCCTAGAACGATCCCTACTTATATCTATACTACAATTGTCAAAAAAAGGGTTTAATTTGAGTGCTATCTTTTATCACATCAGATGCCTCGGTGGGAGGTGTTTTGGTTGACAAAACGCCCGTGGCTACCAAGGTTTTAATTGCAAATAGAGCGTTGAATGCACAACAATATGGTGTTGGACAAAGAGACACCCCACGGCAGCAAGTGAATGAGGTAATTTCCCAATCCGACATTCAATCTCAATTAGCTAATCTTACTTCTATTGTGTCTCAGATGGCCGAAGGAATGAGGATACAAGGACCAAGTGTATGTGGCGTATGTTCTATCCAAGGACATCCTTCGGACAAGTGCCCTCAATTGATTGAGAATGGGGGATGGGAAAGTGCAAATGCCATTGGATTTCCAAGCCAAAATCAGCCAAGGAATGATCCATATTCCAACACATACAATCCAGGGTGGAGAGACCATCCAAACTTCAAGTGGAGGGAGCCTCAACAACTTCAACAACAAGGAGGCTTTAGACAACAACCCCTGGGGTTTTACACCAAAACCTACGGCAATGATCCAACCCCACCCTAATCTGCCCAAAACAATCAAGGTACGTCTTTAGATAATGCTACACTTCTTAAGTTACTTACCAATTTGTCTCAGGGGCAAGAAAATCAAAACAAAGCATTGCAAAACCAAGAAAAAGCGATGCTAAACCAAGACAAAAGGGTGGACCACTTAGAAAAACAAATTGGGCAGATTACGGAGTTTGTAGGACAATTCTGAGACCAAGGCAAGCTCCCTAGCTCAACCATTGTCAACCCAAAGGGAGGGTTCGAATCTACCAAGGCAATCACATTGAGAAGTGGTAAGGAAGTTGGAACCACCCCAAAACCGTCCAAAACAAGTCAAGAAGAGGACATGTTGCTGCAAGAAAAGAATCAACAAGGCACCAAGGCCACGGCAAGGGTGGAACCAACCTTGCCGCAGCCATCTACCACCCCAAAACCGTCCAACACCCCTAAGGTAAGTCCAAATTCGACTTTGTCAAGTTCTATTCCACTAAATGTGCCCTTCCCTAGTAGATTTAGGCAATCAAAGAAAGAAGGGAATGAGAAGGACATTCTGGAAACCTTGAGGAAAGTTCAAGTCAATATTCCGCTCCTTGATGCAATTAAGCAAGTTCCTAAGTATGCGAAATTTTTGAAAGGGCTTTGCACCACAAGGAAGAGGATTTCAAACAAAGAGGTGGTCCAGGTAAGTGAGAATGTTTCGGCAGTGTTACAAAGAAAACTACCACCTAAATGCAAAGATCCGGGTAGTTTTACAATTCCTTGTGTTATTGGAAATACTAAATTTGAACATGCTATGCTAGATTTAGGAGCTTCAATTAATGTCATGCCTTACTTAATTTATGCATTTATGAACTTGGGAGAACTTAAAAACGATGGTGTGATTATTCAATTGGTCGATCGTTTTAATACCTATCCAAAAGGAGTTTTGGAAGATGTGTTGGTGCAGGTTAACAATTTGATCTTTCCGGCAGACTTTTACGTGCTTGACATGGAGGATTCATCCCATTCTACACCATTGCCGATCCTACTTGGGAGACCTTTCATGAAAACAACCCGCACCAAGATCGACGTGTTCAAAGGAACTTTAACGATGGAATTTGACGGGGAAGTTATTGATTTCAATCTTTTTGAAACTATTAAATATCCTAATGACAATCATTCTTGTTTCTCTATTGATATACTTGAGTCATTGGCGCAAGATTTTCTTGATTCATTGGACAAAGACCCACTTGAAACCACAATTGCCGAAGGAATGGGTAGAGAACCAAATCTGGCCGTGCATGATGATGGTATTGCCGAGATGGTGGCTTCACTTGAATCATCGCCACAATATCAAGGTAAGCCCCCAAACCCAATTTCAATTCCTGTTTCTACTAACAAGTTATTACCTTCAGTGATTCAGGCACCCGTTCTTGAACTTAAACCATTGCCAAGTCACTTGAAGTATGTCTATTTGGGAGACAAAGAAACGTTGCCCGTCATTGTTTCTTCATCACTCACGGCAACGGAGGAAGAGAAATTGATTCGCGTGTTGAAAGAGCACAAAACAGCCATAGGATGGACCTTGGCCGATATTAAGGGAATTAGCCCTACAACATGCATGCATCGCATACTTCTAGAGGAGGGGGCTAAACCAACCCGAGAGGCTCAACGTCGACTCAACCCTCCAATGATGGAAGTTGTGAAGGAGGTTATTAAATTACTTGATTGCGGAGTGATTTATCCTATCTCGGATAGCCGTTGGGTTTCACCAATTCAAGTAGTGCCAAAGAAATCCGGAGTGACGGTGGTGAAGAATGCTGAGAATGAGCTTGTGCCAACACGCATCCAAACGGGTTGGAGAGTTTGCATCGATTATAGGAAGCTCAACGCCACCACAAGGAAGGACCACTTCCCTTTGCCGTTCATTGATCAAATGCTTGAAAGGTTAGCCGGTCATTCTTTTTATTGTTTTCTTGATGGATATTCGGGATATAATCAAATTGTCATAGCTCCGAATGACCAAGAAAAGACCACTTTCACGTGCCCTTTTGGTACTTTTGCTTATCGTCGCATGCCATTCGGTTTATGCAATGCACCGGCCACCTTTCAAAGATGCATGGTAAGTATATTTTCAGATTTTGTGGAGAAAATAATTGAAGTTTTTATGGATGATTTTAGTGTATTTGGAGATTCGTTTGACGATTGCTTACATAATCTCACTTTAATCTTAGAACGATGCATTGAAGCTAACCTTGTTTTAAATTGGGAAAAATGTCATTTTATGGTAAAACAAGGCATAGTTTTAGGGCACATAATTTCGGCCAAAGGGATTGAAGTTGACAAATCAAAAATAGATCTTGTACGCTGATAGGAGCATATTCATGCGACTTAATTAGCTTGTTCTCGTGCATTTATGTTGTGTTTCCTTAGTTATTTTAGTGTTTAAAGTCACTTTTGTGCATTTTCAGATTATAAAGCCAAAGTGTGCAAGAAGATGCAAATTGGAGTCTTTTGGAGCAAAAGAGGAATGAATGAGTTGAAGACTTGAAGAAACGATGAATTCCTTCTCCAACAATGAATTCCTACTTCAACGAGGATTCCTACTTCAACAAGGATTCCTACTTGAAGTAGGAAAGTTAACCCTAGGTTTCCCGTTTTGGTAACCTTTCCTAATCTTAAACGTCCGTATTTTCTAGCCACTTTGAACGCCATGTGTGCACTTTAGGACACAAAACAAAGGCCCTAGCCCACTTTCCAACCTTTGCCGTGGCCTTTCCCCTTCTCCCCTTCCCTTGCCGTGCAAGGGGGGCATTTTTGTCCCATTTTATGCACCTAAACCCTAACCCTTTTCCCTAGCCGCACCTTGCAGCCACTCTCCCTTTAATTTCTGAACTTAAACCTATTTCCCTTTCAAATAAACCCTAGCCGCACCTATTAATCAATTCCCTTTTGATTTCTGATTTTATTTCCTAATTCTAGCAGCCTTTGAATTAATTTTAGTTAATAAAAATAAGCTAGGGTTGGATTTTCTGAAAACCCTAGGTATTCCACCACTTAGCCGCACCCTAGGGAGATTATTCATTCATTCTTCATATTTCAGCAACAAAAGCATCTCAGCCGCAACTCCCATCCATAAACCCTAAGCCCTCTAATTCCACATCTCAGCCGTACCCTTTATTTCACCCTAGAGCCTAGATTATTCATTCATTCTTTCATCATTCAGTATCCATCACCCTAATTCTCTCCCTTTGCCGCAGCCACCATCCCCCTTCTCCTTCAATCCGCAGCCACTCCACTAGTCCAGCCACCATTCCCAACCTTCCTCCACCACTCACACCCCTTGCCGCACCACCATATCCCCATAAACCCATCTACAACCCAGAAAATCATCCCAAATCATCCAAAAACATCTCTGCCGCAGCAAGGAGAAGAAGAAAGAGGAGCTTAAACGCGCAAAAATTCAAGTGGATTCGTTGGGCGTTCTAGGTGTAATCAATCTTTTGTTCTTTATGTTTAATTTCAATTTTGTTTCTCTTTCTATGAACATGAGAGGCTAAATCCCTAGTTAGCTAGGGGGTGATTCAAAACCATGTTTATGCTTGCAATATGAATTGATTACCTTTGGTTGGAATTTCATGAGTTGTGGATTCAATTTGTTTAACTGCTTGATTGATAACTTATTTGGTCCTTGTCTTGTGTCATAAAATTCAATTTCTTTGGGGTTGTTTGCCTCAATAACGTCCTCTTTGATGAATTCATGATATTCCCTACTTTGCACCTTTGGAAGTGCTTCCAAGATGTCTTTTTCACTTTCTTCTTCCTTGGAATTCATGAACCTGCAAGGAATAGGGATATTAAGTGGAATGGGGTTAGAACTAATTAAATTTGGAACAACCTTACTTGAATTAGATGGCGTAGGAGCAATAGGTGCCTTCGGCAAAGGTGTTTCCACCCTTGCCGTGGGTTGGGTGTATTCCTCTTCCTTGTGATTTGATTTTGATGGTTGAGGGTCCGTTCCAACCTCCTTGTCACTTCTCAACATGATTTCCTTGGCAGTTTCAAATTCTCCCTTCGGATTTGCAATGGTTGAACTAGGGAGTTCGCCTTGGTCTCGAAACTGTCCTACGAACTCCGCGATCTGCCCAATTTGCTTTTCCAAGTGGTCCAACCTTTTGTCTTGATTTTGGCCCTCCTTGACTTGATTTTGTGAGCCCTGCACCAAACAAATTAATTCATTAAGCTTTTGATTATAATCTATTGACGAACTTGAGTTTGGTTGGGCATATTGAATATGAGGTGGCTGCCAATATCCTTCTTGTTGAACATTTTGAGGTTCCCACCACATAGAAGTTGAATGATCACTCCAATCCGAATTGTAAGTATTGGAAAACATATTATTCCTTGATTGAAGATCAAATGTACCAACGTTTTGCATTTGGGACCTTTCCATGAGCTGTGACAAAAGAGAAGCATTATCAAGTGCCATATTGTGCTTCTCTAGTACTTGAATTCAACAAACAAAACACAAATCAAAAACTAAAAACTGAAATACATAACAGAAACTAAAACTAAAACTAAAAAGAAAACGAAAATAACAATCCAAAGGATTAGCAAAGTTGCTAATCGCCGGCAACGGCGCCAAAATTTGATGCGAGATTTATACGCACACAAATTAAACCCTCTTTTTGTCAATTGTAGTATAAGTATAAGTAGGGATCGTTCTGGACCGGGGATTAGGAGGGATTGTTAATCTCTTGGAAACTGACTTAAAAACGTAAAAACAATATATAAAACACTAAACTAGACTCAAAGAATGTAAAACTAAACTTTAAAACACTAAGACAAACCAAAGACTCAAAATGCTTTTAAAAACACAAACTAAAATGATTTCTAACTAAATTGACATTAAAGTAAAGGGGGATTTAAGTTTATACGAAAATTGAAATAACGAAACAAGTTAAATAAACTAGACAGAATGTAAATATGAAATTGATGAAATGGAATGAATGGATGATAGAATAGCTAAGGGGTTCTTCTCCACACATGTTACACTTGCATACAAGATTGATTCTCAGTTGGTCTTTCGATAAATTATGAAACTCAACGCCCCGGGTTAATTAGGTCCGCTTAAATTAACCGTCAAGTTTTCCTTAAGTTAATGAATTGGATGGGTTAGCGCAACGCAATTCACCACATTCTCCAAAAGTCCTTTACGTGAAAAGCACAATAAAGATACAATCAAAGATCATTAAGCATTATGAAAACTATAAGTGTTGACGAGGCATTCGTTACTATGATGAGCATGAAACTCGTGCCAAGAATTCATTTAACGCGATTGTTTATAAGCAACCTCCACTACTTGTGAATATAAGTTCATAACGATTAGGTGAAATTCACTTATATTCTAGTGTCATATTCATGCATGAAAATTAAGCGCGCATTCTTAATAAACATTCATAAATAAGTTATCAATCAAACGGTTAAACAAATTGAATCCACAACTTATGAAATTCCAACGAAAGTTAATCAATTCATATTGCAAATATAAACATAGTTTCGAATCACCCCCTAGCTAAAGGGGGTTTAGTTCCTCATAACTTTGAAATCAAAGAAACACCTAAACATTCCAACAACTCAAACTTGAATTGTATGAACGTTTAGGCACTCTTCTCTTCCATTCCTCATACGTACAAAACAAAGAGAATTAAATTTAAACTTTGAAATCAAAGAAACACCTAAACATTCCAACAACTCACACTTGAATTGTATGAACGTTTAGGCCCTCTTATCTTCCTCGTTGTTGTAGCACAAGGTCTAAGGTGAGGTTTGGGGGATTATGGAAATGGATGAGGAGTGGTGTTTGGATTATAAGGGAATGGATGGGAAGCTCACGGCTAGGGAAGGGAGAATGTGTTTGTAATGTGTTGTGTATGAAATGAGATGTCCATGAATGAATGAATGCAAGGGTATTTATAGGAGTAGTGGAGGGAACATATGGCTATGTCATTTGTAGGTGAAGTAGGTGGATGTTGTAGGTGAAGTGGATGTTGTAGGTGAAGTAGGTGGATGATATGTTAAGTGATAAGTGATAAGTGATATGATATGTGGTTATGATATGATAAGTGGTTAAGTGGTGATGATAAGTGATAAGTGATAAGTGCATGTGGGTTAACTAATGAAGGAAATGCATGTGCAATGACAATGTGTTAGAATGGATGTGTGTTATGCATGGCATGATTGGGATTAGGAAATGTTTAAATGTCCTAAAACTAAAGAGAACAAGGTTCCAACACTTTGGCTCCAATTAGGTCTTCAATTTCGTCCAACACTTTGGCTTCAAGCATAAGCTATCCGTCCTTAGCCCAAAAGTGCTCCAAAAGTCTCCAAAATGCATCTTTTTGCTCCTTTAGCCCTTTGGACCTACAAACACACGAAAATAGCTTAAAGTACTAAAATAACTAAAGAAACATAACGTAAATGTACGAGAACAAGCCATTTAAGTCGCATAAATATGCTCCTATCAAGAATGTTTTGAATTGTGTATGCGTTGTCCCATCCAATTCATTAACTTAAGGAGAACTTGAAGGTTAATTTAAGCGAACCTAATTAACCCGGGGTGTTGAGTTTCATGATTCATCGAAAGACCAACTGAAAATCATCTTGTATGCAAGTGTGACATGTGTGGAGAAGAACCTTCTAGCTAGCATTCCATCCATATTTTCATCAAATTCATCTTTACAATCTGTTTTAATTACAATCTGTGCACTTTGTTTAATTTGTCAAAAACTAAATCCCCCTTTACTTTAGTGTCCAATTTAGTTAGAAAGTGTCTTAGTTTGTGTTTCTAAGTGTTTTGATTCAATTTATCACCCAAATTCGTCCAAATTAGTGTAAGTGCACAAAACTGCCCAGATTGTGTTTTTAAGGCAGTTTTGAGTGTTTTGGGGCTGTTTTGAGTCTTTTGGTTTGTTTTAAGTGTTTTATTGTTTGGTTTTGCATTCTTTGAGTCTAGTTTAGTATTTTAACTTTTGTTTTACGTTTTTGAGTCAGTTTTCAAGTGATTAGCAATCCCTCCTAATCCCCGGTCTAGAACGATCCCTACTTATTCATATACTACAATTGTCAAAAGAGGGTTTAATTTGTGTGCTTATACATTACGCATCATACGCTACTTACCCTCTCCTACTTCGGTTAGAAAGGTTCGTTCTTTTCTTGGACATGCAGGATTCTATAGGCGATTCATCAAGGACTTTTCAAAAATCTCCAACCCCCTTTGCCGACTTCTCCAAAAGGATGTGCCATTCAAGTTCGATGAGGAGTGTGAGAAGGCCTTCAAACATCTCAAGGAAATGCTCACTTCGGCCCCCATCATTATTCCACCCGATTGGAGCCTTCCTTTTGAGCTCATGTGCGATGCCTCGAATTATGCATTAGGAGCCGTTTTAGGCCAAAGGAAGAACAAGCAGCAACAGGTCATCTATTATGCATCCCGGACCTTGAATGATGCCCAATTGAACTACTCCACAACGGAAAAAGAACTTCTTGCTGTTGTTTTTGCTTTAGATAAATTTCGTTCTTATTTACTTGGTACTAAAGTTATCATTTACACTGATCATGCAGCGTTGAAGTACTTACTCACCAAAAAGGAGGTGATGCGAGATTTATACGCACACAAATTAACCCTCTTTTTATCATTTGTAGTATAGGTGCAAGTAGGGATCGTTCTGGACCGGGGATTAGGAGGGATTGTTAATCACTTGGATTTGACTCAAAAACATAAAAACAAAGTTAAAAACGTTCACAATGACTCAAAGGACTCAAAACAAGTTCAAAAGACTCAAAACTGCCTAAAAACACTAACTAGGCAGTTTCTGACCTTAAACCCAATGTTGGACGAATTTAAGTAATAACTTGACTCAAGAACGTAAAAACACAATATAAAACACTAAACTAACTTAAAGAATGTAAAACTAAATGCTTGAAACACTAAAACAAACCAAAAGACTCAAACATCACCCAAAACACTCAAAACTGCCTTAAAATCACTTTCTGGGCAGTTTTGAGCACTTTGGTGAATTTGGACGAAATTGGGAAATAAAATGAATCAAAACACTCATAAACACAAACTAAATTGATTTCTAACTAATTTGAACATTGATAGGAGCATATTTACGCACCTTAGTTTAGCTTGTTTTTGTGCATTTATAGTGTTTTTCCTTAGTAAAGTAGTCTTTTAAGCTAGTTCTATGTGTTTTCAGGTTTTAAGGGCAAAGTATGCAAAAGGATGCATTTTGGAGCCTTTTGGAGCAAATTAGAGCTTGGAATGGACATCATATGCTTGGAGCCAAGAGGATGGACGAAATTGAAGACTTGAAGATGATGATTCCTACTTGAGCAAGGGTTCCTAGTTGAAGTAGGAAAGTCCCTAATGGAAGATGGTTTCCTAGTTGAATTAGGATTCCTAGTTAAAATGGGTTTCCTAGTTGAATTAGGATTCCTAGAAGAACAAAGTTGCCTACTCAAACAAGGTTTCCTACTTGAAGTAGGAAAGGCAAAGTCCAAATGGTCTCAAGTGAAGCAACAAAGAAGTTTTCCAAGTCCAAGAAGGAAAAGGAGTCCAAGATGAAGAAGGAATGACAAAGACAAGGTTTCCTAATCCTAATAGGCAAAGTTTCCATGTGCAATGAGGAGTCCTTATCCATTTAGGGCACCTTATCCTTGTTCTAGAAACCTTATCCTTGTTCTAGAACCCTTATCCATCCTTGCCATGAGTTTTCCTACCATTGGAGGGTTTCTAGAAGCCCTAAATCTGCCCTATCCTTTAAGTGCCGCCCCAAATCCTTCTAGAAAGCTGATTTCCCTTGCCTTGCAAGGCATTCTAGAAGCCTTATCACCTTATCTCCTTACCTGCCGCACCTAGGAAGCATTATCCCTTTCTATTTCTGATTTCTAAGCCTATTTCCTTGTGGATTTGGGTTATTCAAGTCCATATCTGATTACCCTAGGGTTTTAAGTGCCTATATATACTCATATTAACCCCTAGATCAGATCACCACCTCTCATACACATTCATTAATTCCAGAAATTCGTCCAACCCTCTCCACACCCTTGCCGCAGCCACCAAACACCTTTCTCCTTAGTTTTAAGCCTTGCCGCACCATCCCCTTCCCCTAAACACTACTAAATCCCTCCATAACCATTCATCCATACACCTAAGGCCCTAAACCTGTCCCTAGACCTTTGCCGCACCAAGGAGGAGGAGAAGGAAGCTCAGAAGTTCATGCAATTCAAGTTCGTGTCGCTGGAATTTCTAGGTGTTTCTTTTCCTTTGATTTCAATGTTTAATTTCAATTCTCTTTGTTTTGTGCGTATGAGGAACTAAACCCCCCTTGGCTAGGGGGGGATTCGAAACCATGAACATACTTGCTATATGAATTGATTACTTCTAATTGCGTTTCATAAGTTGTGAATTCAATTTACTTATCTATGTGAATTACATTGATTTGTGTGTGTTGGTTGAGAGTGCACGCTTAATTATCATGCATAAATTGGATGCTAGGATATAAGGAAATTTCACCTAATCGTTATGGAATTATATTCACAAGTAGTAAAGGTTGATGATCTCAATCGCGTTAAGTAAATTCTTGGCATAAGTTTCATGCAATCATAGTAACAAGTGCTTCGTCAATGCTTATGGTTTTCATAGAACTTAATGATTCTTGCTTGTATCTCTATTATGCAATCATGTAGGGGACTTGTGGGGAATGTTTTGGGTTGTCGTATGCAATCATCCAATTCAATAACGTTAGGAAAATCTGAAGGTTAATTTAAGCGAACCTAATTAACTTGGGGCGTTGAGAATTCATGGGTAATTGAAAAGCAATTGGAAATCGTTTTATATGCAAGTATAACATGTGTGGAGATGAACCCCTTAGCTAGCTTCCCATCCATTCAATTCCATCAAATTCGTTTTACAATCTGTTCTAATTTAAAAAGTTTGTTTTGTTTTTAAATTCGTCCAAAATCAATCCCCCTTTACTTTGTTGAGTCATAGTAGTTAGAAATCACTTTAGTTTGTGTTTTTAAGTGTCTTAGGTCAAAGTAAAACCAATTTTCGTCCAAAGTTGTGTCTAGTGTTCAAAACTGCCCAGATTGTGTTTTTAAGGCTGTTTTGAGTGTTTTGGTGCTGTTTTGAGTCTTTTGGTTTGTTTTGGTGTTTTAAAGTTTAGTTTTGCATTCTTTGAGTCTAGTATAGTGTTTTAAACTTGTTTTTACATATTTGAGTCAGTTTCCAAGTGATTAACAATCCCTCCTAATCCCCGGTCCAGAACGATCCCTACTTACATTCTTCACTACAATTGATAAAAGAGGGTTTAATTTGTGTGCGTATAAATCTCGCATCAAACATTAAAGTAAAGGGGGAATTAGATTTGACGAAATTAAATAAAATGCACATATTGTAATTAAAACAGATTGTAAAGATGAATTTGATGAAAATATGGATGGAATTGAAATGAATGAATGCTAGCTAAGGGGTTCATCTTCACATATGTTACACTTGCATAATAAAATGATTTCCAATTGCATTTCAATAAACCATGAAACTCAACACCCCAAGTTAACCGTGATGCACTAATTAACCTTCAAATCTTCCTAACGTTATTGAATTGGATGGGTTAGCGCATACAACAATTCAAAACATTCCCCACAAGTCCCCTACATGATTGCATAATAGAGATACAAGCAAGAATCATTACGCTCTATGAAAATTATAAGTGTTGTGATAGGAGCATATTTATGCGACTTAAATGGCTTGTTCTCGTACATTTACGTTATGTTTCTTTAGTTATTTTAGTTCTTTATGCTTCTTTTGTGTGTTTTCAGGTTCTAAGGGCAAAGTATGCAAAAGGATGCCTTTTGGAGCATTTTGGAGCAAATTAGAGATTGGAATGGATATCATATGCTTGGAGCCAAAAGGATGGACGAAATTGAAGACTTGAAGTAGGAAAGTTAAATCCTAAAAAGACCTCATGTTTGAGCATCATTGAAAACTCCTACGCATTTTAGAACACAAAAACAACATTCCTAGCAACCTTAGGACATTGTCGTGTGTTTCCTTGTGTCTCCCTTCCTTGCCATGCAAGGAAGGGCTTTGTTCCCTATTTTAAATACTTAAACACTACCACTTATCATTCACCACATATCATTCATCACTTATCATAATCATTCACTTATCACTTAACATATCATACACTTATCACTTATCACTCATAATCATCTACACATTTCAACCATTTAAACATCCACCTACTTCACCTACAACATCCACCTACTTCACCTACAACATCCACCTACTTCACCTACAACATCCACCTACTTCACCTACAACATCCACCTACTTCACCTACAAATGACATAGCCATATGTTCCCTCCACTACTCCTATAAATACCCTTGCATTCATTCATTCATGAACATCTCATTTCATACACAACACACCACAAACACATCCCTTTCTCTCTTAGCCGTGTATCTCCCTTACAATCCAAAAACCATCTTCCATTTCCATCACTCCCCACTCCATTCCACACTTCCATCCCCCCAACCAACTATCCCTAGACCTTATGCTACAACGAAGAGGAAGAGAAGAGGGCCTAAACGTTCATACAATTCAAGTTTGAGTTGTTGGAATGTTTAGGTGTTTCTTTGATTCTCTTTGTTTTGTAAGCATGAGGAACTAAACCCCCCTTGGCTAGGGGGGGATTCGAAATAAATGTTTATGCTTGCATTTTGATTTGATTACTTCTAATTGCGTTTCATAAGTTGTGGATTCAATTTGTTTAACCGTTTGATTGATAACTTATTTATGTATGTTTATTGAGAGTGCACGCTTAATTTTCATGCATGAATATGACGCTAGAATATAAGTGAGTTTCACCTAATCGTTATGAACTTATATTCACAAGTAGTGGAGGTTGCTTATAAACAATCGCGTTAAATGAATTCTTGGCACGAGTTTCATGCTCATCATAGTAACGAATGCCTCGTCAACACTTATAGTTTTCATAATGCTTAATGATCTTTGATTGTATCTTTATTGTGCTGTTCACGTAAAGGACTTTTGGAGAACGTAGTGAATTGCGTTGCGTGGTGCGAGATTTATACGCACACAAATTAAACCCTCTTTTCGTCAAATTATAGTATAAGTATAAGTAGGGATCGTTCTGGACCGGGGATTAGGAGGGATTGTTAATCACTTGGATTTGACTCAAAAACTTAAAAACACAGTTTAAAACACTAAACTAGACTCAAAGATTACAAAATTAAAGTTTAAAACACTAAGACAAACCAAAAACTCAAAATGCTTTAAAAACACAAACTAAATTGAATTCTAACTAAAATGAACATTAAAGCAAAAGGGGGATTGAGGTTTTACGAAAATTGAAATAACGAAACAAGTTAATAAACTAGACAGAATGTAAATATGAAATTTATGGATGAATGCTAGCTAAGGGGTTCATCTCCATACATGTTACACTTGCATACAAGATTGATTCTCAGTTGGTCTTTCGATAAATTATGAAACTCAACACCCCGGGTTAATTAGGTCCGCTTAAATTAACCGTCAAGTTCTCCTTAAGTTAATGAATTGGATGGGTTAGCGCAACGCAATTCACCACATTCTCCAAAAGTCCTTTACGTGAAAAGCACAATAAAGATACAATCAAAGATCATTAAGCATCATGAAAACTATAAGTGTTGACGAGGCATTCGTTACTATGGAATACGCATGAAACTAATGCCAAGAATTCATTTAACGCGATTGTTTAGAAGCAACCTCCACTACTTGTGAATATAAGCTCATAACGATTAGGTGAAATTCACTTATATTCTAGCGTCATATTTATGCATGAAAATTAAGCGCGCATTCTTAATAAACATTCATAAATAAGTTATCAATCAAACGGTTAAACAAATTGAATCCACAACTTATGAAATTCCAACGAAAGTTAATCAATTCATATTGCAAATATAAACATAGTTTCGAATCACCCCCTAGCTAAAGGGGGTTTAGTTCCTCATATCTTTGAAATCAAAGAAACGCCTAAACATTCCAACAACTCAAACTTGAATTGTATGAACGTTTAGGCACTCTTCTCTTCCATTCCTCATACGTACAACACAAAGAGAATTAAAATGAAACATTGAAATCAAAGAATCACCTAAACATTCCAACAACTCAAACTTGAATTGTATGAACGTTTAGGTCCTCTTCTCTTCCTCGTTGTTGTAGCACAAGGTCTAAGGTGAGGTTTGGGGGATTATGGAAATGGATGAGAAGTGGTGGAATGGGGAGCAATGGAGGAGAAGTGGAAGGGGGACTCACGGTTTTGTATTCTAAGGGGAAGTGTTTGTGGTGTGTTGTGTATGAAAAATGAGATATCCATGAATGAATGAATGCAAGGGTATTTATAGGAGTAGTGGAGGGAACATATGGCTATGTCATTTGTAGGTGAAGTAGGTGGATGTTGTAGGTGAAGTAGGTGAAGTAGGTGGATGTTGTAGGTGAAGTAGGTGAAGTAGGTGGATGTTGTAGGTGAAGTAGGTGAAGTAGGTGGATGTTGTAGGTGAAGTAGGTTGTGAAAACATGTGAATGCATGTGTTGATGAATGATAAGTGGTTATGATATGTGATGAGTGATATGTGGTGTGTGATAAGTGATATGTGATAAGTGATTGAGTGTATGATATGATAAGTGGTGAATGATATGTGATAAGTGATATGTGGTGTATGATAAGTGGTAAGTGATATGTGGTGTGTGATAAGTGGGAGTGTGGAATGTTGGAATGTTATGCACGGCTAAGGATAAAGGAAAGGTTTAAATGTCCTAAAACTAAAGGGAACAAGGTTCCAACACTTTGGTCTTCAATTAGGTCTTCAATTTCGTCCAACACTTTGGCTTCAAGCATAAGCTATCCGTCCTTAGCCCAAAAGTGCTCCAAAAGTTTCCAAAATGCATCTTTTTGCTCCTTTAGCCCTTTGGACCTACAAACACACGAAAATAGCTTAAAGTACTAAAATAACTAAAGAAACATAACGTAAATGCACGAGAACAAGCTATTTAAGTCGCATGAATATGCTCCTATCATTGCGCTAACCCATCCAATTCATTAACTTAAGGAAAACTTGACGGTTAATTTAAGCGGACCTAATTAACTTGGGGTGATGAGAATTCATAATTTATTGAAATGTAATTGGAAATCTTTTTATTATGCAAGTGTAACATATGTGGAGATGACCCCCTTAGCTAGCATTCATCCATTCTATTTCATCAATTTCATATTTACATTCTGTTTTAATTTGTTCATTTAATTTAATTTCGTATAAACTTAAATCCCCCTTTACTTTAATGTCAATTTAGTTAGAAATCATTTTAGTTTGTGTTTTTAAAAGCATTTTCAGTCTTTGGTTTGTCTTAGTGTTTATTATTACGTTTTTACGTTTTTGAGTCAAATCCAAGTGATTAACAATCCCTCCTAATCCCCGGTCCAGAACGATCCCTACTTATATACTTACTACAATTTGACGAAAAGAGGGTTTAATTTGTGTGCGTATAAATCTCGCATCATGTTGACGAGGCATTCGTTACTATGATTGCATGAAACTTATGCCAAGAATTTATTTAACGCGATTGTTTATAAGCAACCTCCACTACTTGTGAATATAAGTTCGTAACTATTAGGTGAAACTCACTTATATTCTAGCGTCATATTCATGCATGAAAATTAAGCGTGCACTCTCAATAAACATACATAAATAAGTTATCAATCAAACGGTTAAACAAATTGAATCCACAACTTATGAAACGCAATTAGATGTAATCAAATCAAAATGCAAGCATAAACATATATTTGAATCACCCCCTAACCAAGGGGGTTTAGTTCCTCATGGTACAAAACAAAGAGAATCAAAGAAACACCTAAACATTCCAACAACTCAAACTTGAATTGTATGAACGTTTAGGCACTCTTCTCTTCCATTCCTCATTCGTACAAAACAAAGAGTATTGAAATTAAACATTGAAATCAAAGAAACACCTAAACATTCCAACAACTCAAACTTGAATTGTATGAACGTTTAGGCACTCTTCTCTTCCTCTTCATTGTAGCACAAGGTCTAAGGATAGTTTGATGGTGTGAATGGTTTGGGGAGTGGTGAAAATGGAAGGATGGTGTTTGGATTGTAAGGGAAGACTCACGGCACAAAGGTGGTTTATGGTCTACATTTCTGCAATGGATGAAGTGTATGAATGGAATGGATGGACTTTGTGAAGGGCACGGCCCCAAGGGACCAATTTCTGTCGTGAAATGAATTGTGCCTGAATGAGAATGAATGAATGAGTATTTATAGGTGAAATGGGGGGAACATGATGATGCGGGATTTATACGCGCACAAATTAAACCCTCTTTTTGACAATTGTAGTATAAGTATAAGTAGGGATCGTTCTGGACCGGGGATTAGGAGGGATTGTTAATCACTTGGATTTGACTCAAAAACGTAAAAACACAATATAAAACACTAAACTAGACTCAAAGAATGTAAAACTAAACTTTAAAACACTAAGACAAACCAAAGACTCAAAATGCTTTTAAAAACACAAACTAAAATGATTTCTAACTAAATTGACATTAAAGTAAAGGGGGATTTAAGTTTATACGAAAATTGAAATAACGAAACAAGTTAAATAAACTAGACAGAATAAAAAATATGTAAATATGAATATGATGAAAGTATGGATGAATGGATGCTAGCCAAGGGGTTCATCTCCACACATGTTACACTTGCATAATAAAAAGATTTCCAATTACATTTCAATAAATTATGAAACTCATCACCCCGGGTTAATTAGGTCCGCTTAAATTAACCGTCAAGTTTTCCTTAAGTTAATGAATTGGATGGGTTAGCGCAACGCAATTCACAACATTCTCCAAAAGTCCTTTACGTGAACAGCACAATAAAGATACAATCAAAGATCATTAAGCATTATGAAAACTATAAGTGTTGACGAGGCATTCGTTACTATGATGAGCATGAAACTCGTGCCAAGAATTCATTTAACGCGATTGTTTATAAGCAACCTCCACTACTTGTGAATATAAGTTCATAACGATTAGGTGAAAATCACTTATATTCTAGCGTCATATTCATGCATGAAAATTAAGCGCGCATTCTTAATAAACATACATAAATAAGTTATCAATCAAACGGTTAAACAAATTGAATCAACAACTTATGAAATGCAATTAGAAGTAATCAAATCAAAATGCAAACATAAACATATATTTCGAATCACCCCCTAGCTAAAGGGGGTTTAGTTTATTATAACTTTGAAATCAAAGAAATACCTAAACATTCCAACAACTCAAACTTGAATTGTATGAACGTTTAGGCACTCTTCTCTTCCATTCCTCATACGTACAAACAAAGAGAATTGAATTTAAACATTGAAATCAAAGAAACACCTAAACATTCCAACAACTCAAACTTGAATTGTATGAACGTTTAGGCACTCTTCTCTTCCTCGTTGTTGTAGCACAAGGTCTAAGGATAGTTTGATGGTGTGAATGGTTTGGGGAGTGGTGTTTGGATTAATAGGGAAATGGAAAAATGGTGTTTGGATTACAAGGGAAATGGAAAAATGGTGTGTTGTGTATGAAAATGAGATGTCCATGAATGAATGAATGCAAGGGTATTTATAGGAGTAGTGGAGGGAACATATGGCTATGTCATTTGTAGGTGAAGTAGGTGGATGTTGTAGGTGAAATGGATGTTGTAGGTGAAGTAGGTGGATGTTGTAGGTGAAGTGGGTGGATGTTGTAGGTGAAGTGGGTGGATGTTGTAGGTGAAGTAATAAGTGATAAGTGATATGATATGTGGTTATGATATGATAAGTGGTTAAGTGGTGATGATAAGTGATAAGTGATTAAGTGATATGATATGTGGTGATGATAAGTGATAAGTGCATGTGGGTTAACTAATGAAGGAAATGCATGTGCAATGACAATGTGTTAGAATGGATGTGTGTTATGCATGGCATGATTGAGATTAGGAAAGGTTTAAATGTCCTAAAACTAAAGAGAACAAGGTTCCAACACTTTGGCTTCAAGCATAAGCTATCCGTCCTTAGCCCAAAAGTGCTCCAAAAGTCTCCAAAATGCATCTTTTTGCTCCTTTAGCCCTTTGGACCTACAAACACACGAAAATAGCTTAAAGTACTAAAATAACTAAAGAAACATAACGTAAATGTACGAGAACAAGCCATTTAAGTCGCATAAATATGCTCCTATCAAATACCCCCACACTTAGCTTTTGCTAGTCCTCGAGCAAAACAGAAAAACAAAACACAACCTACACCTTCCAACAATCGTATCAGGGACTTCCAATGCACATGACAAGTTAAAAATCATTATTCTCACAGATTTGAGCCATCTTTACACTTAAGTACATTCTTAATCATAGTCACCACATACTAGTTCACAATTAAGCATTTAAAACCATGTTTTGAATGTAGTAACATGCCTTAGAGAATTCCCTCAATTTCTTACTAGATGTACTCTCGTTTTTCACACAGATTTTCTGACTACACACCCTACACTAGGTATATGTGAGAAGATTGATGTAAACATGTAGACGAACACTCACATATGTTATAATAAGGAAAGCATTTTCTGGAGTTAATAAGCATGTTTAGATATGATCTCATGAATGGAATGCTACTACTTAGACGTGAGAACCAGTGACACCATAAGCTCATACCAAGTTCAAACTCCACAATTGAAATACATAACACTCAATATAGAAGTCAAAGGGTAGTAACGGGGCTAGGGTATTGGCTAACAATGAAAGGTGAAGGATAAACAAACATTCTTAAAGCAATAGTGAGCAAAGTATTGAATTAGACACTTAGAATTCCCTTAAGAACGCAGAAGTCAACTTTGAACACCCAAGGGAAAATCACACAAAACTTAGGGCCATATTCAACTTTTTGGACTCTTTCTTCAACCATCAACGCTCGTGAGTTCATTCTTACTTATTTTCACTCCTTTTTTTTTTTTTTTTTTTCTTCTTTTTCTTTTGAATCTCAAAACATACATATAAACGTAAGAACAAACTTTTACTCCCCCACACTCATTTTCTTGCATAATGTAACTCAAAAGGAATTCATTTAAGTCATGCTCACTAAACTTTAAGAACAAGGGTATAGGAAAGTCCTACTCTAAGCTAGGTAAGGGGTGATGTGGGTAAACAAGGAATAAAGGCAAAACGAGGCTCAACGGGGTTAAAACTTACAACATATACGAAGTATGGGAAGTAAGGCTATTTGGCTATAGTGGTGGTCACTACACAACTTCTTCTTGAATATGTGTTATGCAAATCAATAACATGCTTTGAATGAAATGGGCATGAGTTCTAGCATTTGGAACTATATGATGAAACGCCTTCTAAGTAGTAACCAAGCAAAGAATAATGAGATCATGCAACGACTTTAGAAAACAAGAAATCACAGATTATACTCTCCAAAGAATGTTATAGGCTTAAGTCTCTCAGGGTTGTAGCGTTTGTTTGAGTTCCTTCCTTCAAGCATGTTACAAAAACGAATTTTTTTCTTTTATGATTGCATGTGAAGTCATACATTATAACCATAACCAAGCATATACCAAGAGTAAATCAAACTTTTCTCTATGTTTATAACTCTTCCTAACCGTCATGCAATTATAAACCAAATCCTTATCATTGTGTTGGAAGGTACCCTAAGACACAAACACACAAAAACGACTCTTAAAACAACTCTTTTTGGGTTTTTCAAAACAATTTTTCAAATTTTTATGGGATTTTCGAATTATAAAACAAAACACACTAAAACACTCTAAAACAACTTAAAAACACCTTAAAACAGCAAGGAACAACATTTGAAGTTATGGGTGATAAAATCCCACGAATTTGCATTAAATATACTTAGTTACCCCCCCACACTTGAATCAAACATTGTCCTCAATGTTTTAAGCATAGATTCACACAAAACATAAGTAAACACACAAAAAGCAACTAAACATTTTAAACATGGCATAATGTAATTAACAAAAAGAAGAGTTTAGGGACGCAAATCTGGTTATGGAGTGTAAATTCCCTCTTCTCCTTGGTGCTTGCATTGAGGCTTTGATCTTTGTGATTCCACAGGCTTACTCTTGAACTGGTTTCTGCCCATCGTTGATTTTCCTTTGTGCTACTTCTTGAACTGGGCAGCAGGATGGTTCTTTTGGTTTCCCCCGAAGGTCTGAGCTTCCTCCTGTTATCTGTTTCTTTGTTCAATCTTTGCAGGAGTGGTCCCTTCTCTGGAAGTGTATCAACCGTTGAAGATGACTACTCGAGAGCAACGCTAGGTAAGCAATCAGGAATAGATTCCAGGCAGTTGGCTCCAGATCGGAAGACTGACTCCAAGTGCTGGCTGATTGCTTCTTTTACTTTGCCATGCAAGTAAGAACAAGGACAAAGAAAAAGACAGGGAAAGAGCATGATATGAGATACTTTTGCTTTTGACCTTGATGATATGAGATACCTTTGCTTTGAAGAAGCGATGAATGAATCAGCACATGCTTCAATCCGCCGTTTCCTCCTGGGTCATATGTACTCCAGGCATCTGGTATCATCTTTGGGGAAGAAGAAGGAATTGAGTATTTTGAAAGGCTTTGCTGGGAGTGCGCCCTCAGAGGTGAAGGAGAGTTGGGCATTTTCTTCAGGTTTGCCCTGCCATAAAAGACGAAGGTCGACATATACAGAGATAATATCAAGTGGTGGTACTTTTTACCCTTGTCGACAAACGTTTTGATCCCGCAAATCCGGCTCTTTAAAATAGTGGCGCCTCTTCGATCTTTGAATACGCCTCTTCGATTTCTGAGCAGGCGCCCCTTCGATTTCTGAACGACGCCCCTTCGCTTTCTGAACGACACGTGGTAGTGCAGATGCGGCTCCTTTTGACAAAGCTGCACGCGTCTTCTGAAAAGCAGAGAAAGCGTCGCCGAACTTTGCGCTTGTCGGCTAAAGATGTGTAGATGCGATGATGGCCTCCACGTGTTTTCAGCTTTGTCAGAAATCTTTTGACAAAGTTGAACGCGTTTTCTTGAAAAGCCAAGGGGGCGTAGCCTAAATTACGCCGGAAAATCCGGCTCTTTGAATCGGTGGACGCGTCGTCTTGGCTTTTTATAGAGCTATCAATCACCCCAACACACACACTCTGAAGATTTCCCATTCCTGAAACTCGACTCCGGCCCTTTGTGAAATTTTAACTCCATCCACCCCTTCTCTTTGAACATCGTTGAAAAAAAATGGCAAACTCATCGAACCTTAGCTTAGATTTGAGTCTCAGCAGCGATCCGGTTGTGCCCCGTCAAGGTAATGTATGGCGCCCTTCTTTTTTATCTTCTAACGGTCCTCTTTCAGGTGAAGACTCTGTGATGCAGGACGCCACAACAGCTACAATAGTAGCTAAAAACATCCTCACTCCAAAAGATAGTAGGCTGCTGTCAGGACGGTCCGATGAGTTGGCCGTTCAAGAGTCCCTCGCACTTAGTGTTCAGTGTGCGAGTTCTGTGTCCAACATGGGCCAACGCCTGCTTGCTCGGTCCCGCCAAGTGGAATCGTTGATGGCAGAGGTGGAAAGACTTAAGCAAGAGATCCAGCAGCTTAAGTACGAGAATAGAAGTTTGCATGTGCTTGCAAATAACTATTCGTCGGGGATGAAGAGGAAGCTTGATGAGCTGCAAGAATCTGAGGGTCGAATTCACAGTGACCGTCAAAGGCTTGCGTCTTATCTCCAGAGGCACCTTTTTCCTGGGTCATCCAGCGCTTGGCCAAGTATTGAGGCCTGGAATGCTCTAGCTCCGATGCCTCCCGCTCCGATGGCTTCCGCTCCAATGCCTCCCGCTTCTATGCCTCCCGCTTCTATGCCTTCTGCTTCTGCGCCTCGTAGTGGGGCTTCACGCAAACAACCTTTGTGAAGCTCCACCTTTCTCCATGTTTAGTATCTTTCTTTTTTTTTTTTTTCTTTTTTTTTTTTTTTTTTTTTTATTAACATAAATAAAATCAAACGGCATGAAATTGGTCCTTGAATGGAAGGTGATACTTGAAGTGAACCGGCAGTGGTTTGAATTCTAGTATAGGTGCCTGATTCAAAAAAAATAGCAAGTTAGTATAAAATCTAATGGAATTTGGAAAAAAAAACTTACTTGTTTTGTCCGATAAGAACTCAATGACAAACACCACTCCTTTGAAAGTTTCAGGGATATTGGATTTGGCCAGATTACAAGTGATGGTTATGACTTGTCCAATGTCATCAAATTTAACTTCTTTGGATTTTGTGGTTTCAAGAACGTCCTCTTTGATGAATTCATGACATTCCTTACTTGTCACCTTTGGAAGGGCTTCCAAGATGTCTTTTTCACCTTCTTCTTCCTTGGAAGTCATGAATCTTGGAACAGGGTTAAAAATAATGAAATTTGGAACAACCATACCTGTATTAGATGGCATAGGAGCAATAGGTGCCTCCGGTAAAGGTGTTTCCACCCTTTCCGTGGGTTGGGTGTATTCCTCTTCCTTGTGATTTGATTTTGATGGTTGAGGGTCCGTTCCAACCTCCTTGTCACTTCTCAACATGATTTCCTTGGCAGTTTCAAATTCTCCCTTCGGATTTGCAATGGTTGAACTAGGGAGTTCGCCTTGGTCTCGAAACTGTCCTACGAACTCCGCGATCTGCCCAATTTGCTTATCCAAGTGGTCCAACCTTTGTGGTGGCTGCATAGGCGTTGAATAGAACTCCTCATATGGCTGCCAATATCCTTCTTGTTGAGCCTCATTGTCTTGAATTTGTGAGCCCTGCACCAAACAAATTAATTCATTAAGCTTTTGATTATAATCCATTGACGAACTTGAGTTTGGTTGGGCATATTGAATATGAGGTTGTGGTGGCTGCCAATATCCTCCTTGTTGAGCATTTTGAGGTTCCCACCACATAGAGTTTGAATGATCACTCCAATCCGAATTGTAAGTATTGGAAAACACGTTATTCCTTGATTGAAGATTAGATATATCAACTCTTTGCATTTGGGACCTTTCCATGAGCTGTGACAAAAGAGAAGCGTTATCAAGTGCCATGTTGTTCTTAACAAACAAAACACAAATAAAAACTAAATCTAAAAGACAATACAGAAACAAACAATCCAAGGGATTAGCAAATTTTCTAATCCCCGACAACGGCGCCAAAATTTGATGCGGGATTTATACGCGCACAAATTAAACCCTCTTTTTGACAATTGTAGTATAAGTATAAGTAGGGATCGTTCTGGACCGGGGATTAGGAGGGATTGTTAATCACTTGGATTTGACTCAAAAACGTAAAAACACAATATAAAACACTAAACTAGACTCAAAGAATGTAAAACTAAACTTTAAAACACTAAGACAAACCAAAGACTCAAAATGCTTTTAAAAACACAAACTAAAATGATTTCTAACTAAATTGACATTAAAGTAAAGGGGGATTTAAGTTTATACGAAAATTGAAATAACGAAACAAGTTAAATAAACTAGACAGAATAAAAAATATGTAAATATGAATATGATGAAAGTATGGATGAATGGATGCTAGCCAAGGGGTTCATCTCCACACATGTTACACTTGCATAATAAAAAGATTTCCAATTACATTTCAATAAATTATGAAACTCATCACCTCGGGTTAATTAGGTCCGCTTAAATTAACCGTCAAGTTTTCCTTAAGTTAATGAATTGGATGGGTTAGCGCAACGCAATTCACAACATTCTCCAAAAGTCCTTTACGTGAACAGCACAATAAAGATACAATCAAAGATCATTAAGCATTATGAAAACTATAAGTGTTGACGAGGCATTCGTTACTATGATGAGAATGAAACTCGTGCCAAGAATTCATTTAACGCGATTGTTTATAAGCAACCTCCACTACTTGTGAATATAAGTTCATAACGATTAGGTGAAAATCACTTATATTCTAGCGTCATATTCATGCATGAAAATTAAGCGCGCATTCTTAATAAACATACATAAATAAGTTATCAATCAAACGGTTAAACAAATTGAATCAACAACTTATGAAATGCAATTAGAAGTAATCAAATCAAAATGCAAACATAAACATATATTTCGAATCACCCCCTAGCTAAAGGGGGTTTAGTTTATTATAACTTTGAAATCAAAGAAATACCTAAACATTCCAACAACTCAAACTTGAATTGTATGAACGTTTAGGCACTCTTCTCTTCCATTCCTCATACGTACAAACAAAGAGAATTGAATTTAAACATTGAAATCAAAGAAACACCTAAACATTCCAACAACTCAAACTTGAATTGTATGAACGTTTAGGCACTCTTCTCTTCCTCGTTGTTGTAGCACAAGGTCTAAGGATAGTTTGATGGTGTGAATGGTTTGGGGAGTGGTGTTTGGATTAATAGGGAAATGGAAAAATGGTGTTTGGATTACAAGGGAAATGGAAAAATGGTGTGTTGTGTATGAAAATGAGATGTCCATGAATGAATGAATGCAAGGGTATTTATAGGAGTAGTGGAGGGAACATATGGCTATGTCATTTGTAGGTGAAGTAGGTGGATGTTGTAGGTGAAATGGATGTTGTAGGTGAAGTAGGTGGATGTTGTAGGTGAAGTGGATGTTGTAGGTGAAGTGGGTGGATGTTGTAGGTGAAGTGGGTGGATGTTGTAGGTGAAGTAATAAGTGATAAGTGATATGATATGTGGTTATGATATGATAAGTGGTTAAGTGGTGATGATAAGTGATAAGTGATTAAGTGATATGATATGTGGTGATGATAAGTGATAAGTGCATGTGGGTTAACTAATGAAGGAAATGCATGTGCAATGACAATGTGTTAGAATGGATGTGTGTTATGCATGGCATGATTGAGATTAGGAAAGGTTTAAATGTCCTAAAACTAAAGAGAACAAGGTTCCAACACTTTGGCTCCAATTAGGTCTTCAATTTCGTCCAACACTTTGGCTTCAAGCATAAGCTATCCGTCCTTAGCCCAAAAGTGCTCCAAAAGTCTCCAAAATGCATCTTTTTGCTCCTTTAGCCCTTTGGACCTACAAACACACGAAAATAGCTTAAAGTACTAAAATAACTAAAGAAACATAACGTAAATGTACGAGAACAAGCCATTTAAGTCGCATAAATATGCTCCTATCAAATACCCCCACACTTAGCTTTTGCTAGTCCTCGAGCAAAACAGAAAAACAAAACACAACCTACACCTTCCAACAATCGTATCAGGGACTTCCAATGCACATGACAAGTTAAAAATCATTATTCTCACAGATTTGAGCCATCTTTACACTTAAGTACATTCTTAATCATAGTCACCACATACTAGTTCACAATTAAGCATTTAAAACCATGTTTTGAATGTAGTAACATGCCTTAGAGAATTCCCTCAATTTCTTACTAGATGTACTCTCGTTTTTCACACAGATTTTCTGACTACACACCCTACACTAGGTATATGTGAGAAGATTGATGTAAACATGTAGACGAACACTCACATATGTTATAATAAGGAAAGCATTTTCTGGAGTTAATAAGCATGTTTAGATATGATCTCATGAATGGAATGCTACTACTTAGACGCGAGAACCAGTGACACCATAAGCTCATACCAAGTTCAAACTCCACAATTGAAATACATAACACTCAATATAGAAGTCAAAGGGTAGTAACGGGGCTAGGGTATTGGCTAACAATGAAAGGTGAAGGATAAACAAACATTCTTAAAGCAATAGTGAGCAAAGTATTGAATTAGACACTTAGAATTCCCTTAAGAACGCAGAAGTCAACTTTGAACACCCAAGGGAAAATCACACAAAACTTAGGGCCATATTCAACTTTTTGGACTCTTTCTTCAACCATCAACGCTCGTGAGTTCATTCTTACTTATTTTCACTCCTTTTTTTTTTTTTTTTTTTTCTTCTTTTTCTTTTGAATCTCAAAACATACATATAAACGTAAGAACAAACTTTTACTCCCCCACACTCATTTTCTTGCATAATGTAACTCAAAAGGAATTCATTTAAGTCATGCTCACTAAACTTTAAGAACAAGGGTATAGGAAAGTCCTACTCTAAGCTAGGTAAGGGGTGATGTGGGTAAACAAGGAATAAAGGCAAAACGAGGCTCAACGGGGTTAAAACTTACAACATATACGAAGTATGGGAAGTAAGGCTATTTGGCTATAGTGGTGGTCACTACACAACTTCTTCTTGAATATGTGTTATGCAAATCAATAACATGCTTTGAATGAAATGGGCATGAGTTCTAGCATTTGGAACTATATGATGAAACGCCTTCTAAGTAGTAACCAAGCAAAGAATAATGAGATCATGCAACGACTTTAGAAAACAAGAAATCACAGATTATACTCTCCAAAGAATGTTATAGGCTTAAGTCTCTCAGGGTTGTAGCGTTTGTTTGAGTTCCTTCCTTCAAGCATGTTACAAAAACGAATTTTTTTCTTTTATGATTGCATGTGAAGTCATACATTATAACCATAACCAAGCATATACCAAGAGTAAATCAAACTTTTCTCTATGTTTATAACTCTTCCTAACCGTCATGCAATTATAAACCAAATCCTTATCATTGTGTTGGAAGGTACCCTAAGACACAAACACACAAAAACGACTCTTAAAACAACTCTTTTTGGGTTTTTCAAAACAATTTTTCAAATTTTTATGGGATTTTCGAATTATAAAACAAAACACACTAAAACACTCTAAAACAACTTAAAAACACCTTAAAACAGCAAGGAACAACATTTGAAGTTATGGGTGATAAAATCCCACGAATTTGCATTAAATATACTTAGTTACCCCCCCACACTTGAATCAAACATTGTCCTCAATGTTTTAAGCATAGATTCACACAAAACATAAGTAAACACACAAAAAGCAACTAAACATTTTAAACATGGCATAATGTAATTAACAAAAAGAAGAGTTTAGGGACGCAAATCTGGTTATGGAGTGTAAATTCCCTCTTCTCCTTGGTGCTTGCATTGAGGCTTTGATCTTTGTGATTCCACAGGCTTACTCTTGAACTGGTTTCTGCCCATCGTTGATTTTCCTTTGTGCTACTTCTTGAACTGGGCAGCAGGATGGTTCTTTTGGTTTCCCCCGAAGGTCTGAGCTTCCTCCTGTTATCTGTTTCTTTGTTCAATCTTTGCAGGAGTGGTCCCTTCTCTGGAAGTGTATCAACCGTTGAAGATGACTACTCGAGAGCAACGCTAGGTAAGCAATCAGGAATAGATTCCAGGCAGTTGGCTCCAGATCGGAAGACTGACTCCAAGTGCTGGCTGATTGCTTCTTTTACTTTGCCATGCAAGTAAGAACAAGGACAAAGAAAAAGACAGGGAAAGAGCATGATATGAGATACTTTTGCTTTTGACCTTGATGATATGAGATACCTTTGCTTTGAAGAAGCGATGAATGAATCAGCACATGCTTCAATCCGCCGTTTCCTCCTGGGTCATATGTACTCCAGGCATCTGGTATCATCTTTGGGGAAGAAGAAGGAATTGAGTATTTTGAAAGGCTTTGCTGGGAGTGCGCCCTCAGAGGTGAGGGAGAGTTGGGCATTTTCTTCAGGTTTGCCCTGCCATAAAAGACGAAGGTCGACATATATAGAGATAATATCAAGTGGTGGTACTTTTTACCCTTGTCGACAAACGTTTTGATCCCGCAAATCCGGCTCTTTAAAATAGTGGCGCCTCTTCGATCTTTGAATACGCCTCTTCGATTTCTGAGCAGGCGCCCCTTCGATTTTTGAACGACGCCCCTTCGCTTTCTGAACGACACGTGGTAGTGCAGATGCGGCTCCTTTTGACAAAGCTGCACGCGTCTTCTGAAAAGCAGAGAAAGCGTCGCCGAACTTTGCGCTTGTCGGCTAAAGATGTGTAGATGCGATGATGGCCTCCACGTGTTTTCAGCTTTGTCAGAAATCTTTTGACAAAGTTGAACGCGTTTTCTTGAAAAGCCAAGGGGGCGTAGCCTAAATTACGCCGGAAAATCCGGCTCTTTGAATCGGTGGACGCGTCGTCTTGGCTTTTTATAGAGCTATCAATCACCCCAACACACACACTCTGAAGATTTCCCATTCCTGAAACTCGACTCCGGCCCTTTGTGAAATTTTAACTCCATCCACCCCTTCTCTTTGAACATCGTTGAAAAAAAATGGCAAACTCATCGAACCTTAGCTTAGATTTGAGTCTCAGCAGCGATCCGGTTGCGCCCCGTCAAGGTAATGTATGGCGCCCTTCTTTTTTATCTTCTAACGGTCCTCTTTCAGGTGAAGACTCTGTGATGCAGGACGCCACAACAGCTACAATAGTAGCTAAAAACATCCTCACTCCAAAAGATAGTAGGCTGCTGTCAGGACGGTCCGATGAGTTGGCCGTTCAAGAGTCCCTCGCACTTAGTGTTCAGTGTGCGAGTTCTGTGTCCAACATGGGCCAACGCCTGCTTGCTCGGTCCCGCCAAGTGGAATCGTTGATGGCAGAGGTGGAAAGACTTAAGCAAGAGATCCAGCAGCTTAAGTACGAGAATAGAAGTTTGCATGTGCTTGCAAATAACTATTCGTCGGGGATGAAGAGGAAGCTTGATGAGCTGCAAGAATCTGAGGGTCGAATTCACAGTGACCGTCAAAGGCTTGCGTCTTATCTCCAGAGGCACCTTTTTCCTGGGTCATCCAGCGCTTGGCCAAGTATTGAGGCCTGGAATGCTCTAGCTCCGATGCCTCCCGCTCCGATGGCTTCCGCTCCAATGCCTCCCGCTTCTATGCCTTCTGCTTCTGCGCCTCGTAGTGGGGCTTCACGCAAACAACCTTTGTGAAGCTCCACCTTTCTCCATGTTTAGTATCTTTCTTTTTTTTTTTTTCTTTTTTTTTTTTTTTTTTTTTTATTAACATAAATAAAATCAAACGGCATGAAATTGGTCCTTGAATGGAAGGTGATACTTGAAGTGAACCGGCAGTGGTTTGAATTCTAGTATAGGTGCCTGATTCAAAAAAAATAGCAAGTTAGTATAAAATCTAATGGAATTTGGAAAAAAAAACTTACTTGTTTTGTCCGATAAGAACTCAATGACAAACACCACTCCTTTGAAAGTTTCAGGGATATTGGATTTGGCCAGATTACAAGTGATGGTTATGACTTGTCCAATGTCATCAAATTTAACTTCTTTGGATTTTGTGGTTTCAAGAACGTCCTCTTTGATGAATTCATGACATTCCTTACTTGTCACCTTTGGAAGGGCTTCCAAGATGTCTTTTTCACCTTCTTCTTCCTTGGAAGTCATGAATCTTGGAACAGGGTTAAAAATAATGAAATTTGGAACAACCATACCTGTATTAGATGGCATAGGAGCAATAGGTGCCTCCGGTAAAGGTGTTTCCACCCTTTCCGTGGGTTGGGTGTATTCCTCTTCCTTGTGATTTGATTTTGATGGTTGAGGGTCCGTTCCAACCTCCTTGTCACTTCTCAACATGATTTCCTTGGCAGTTTCAAATTCTCCCTTCGGATTTGCAATGGTTGAACTAGGGAGTTCGCCTTGGTCTCGAAACTGTCCTACGAACTCTGCGATCTGCCCAATTTGCTTATCCAAGTGGTCCAACCTTTGTGGTGGCTGCATAGGCGTTGAATAGAACTCCTCATATGGCTGCCAATATCCTTCTTGTTGAGCCTCATTGTCTTGAATTTGTGAGCCCTGCACCAAACAAATTAATTCATTAAGCTTTTGATTATAATCCATTGACGAACTTGAGTTTGGTTGGGCATATTGAATATGAGGTTGTGGTGGCTGCCAATATCCTCCTTGTTGAGCATTTTGAGGTTCCCACCACATAGAGTTTGAATGATCACTCCAATCCGAATTGTAAGTATTGGAAAACACGTTATTCCTTGATTGAAGATTAGATATATCAACTCTTTGCATTTGGGACCTTTCCATGAGCTGTGACAAAAGAGAAGCGTTATCAAGTGCCATGTTGTTCTTAACAAACAAAACACAAATAAAAACTAAATCTAAAAGACAATACAGAAACAAACAATCCAAGGGATTAGCAAATTTTCTAATCCCCGACAACGGCGCCAAAATTTGATGCGGGATTTATACGCGCACAAATTAAACCCTCTTTTTGACAATTGTAGTATAAGTATAAGTAGGGATCGTTCTGGACCGGGGATTAGGAGGGATTGTTAATCACTTGGATTTGACTCAAAAACGTAAAAACACAATATAAAACACTAAACTAGACTCAAAGAATGTAAAACTAAACTTTAAAACACTAAGACAAACCAAAGACTCAAAATGCTTTTAAAAACACAAACTAAAATGATTTCTAACTAAATTGACATTAAAGTAAAGGGGGATTTAAGTTTATACGAAAATTGAAATAACGAAACAAGTTAAATAAACTAGACAGAATAAAAAATATGTAAATATGAATATGATGAAAGTATGGATGAATGGATGCTAGCCAAGGGGTTCATCTCCACACATGTTACACTTGCATAATAAAAAGATTTCCAATTACATTTCAATAAATTATGAAACTCATCACCTCGGGTTAATTAGGTCCGCTTAAATTAACCGTCAAGTTTTCCTTAAGTTAATGAATTGGATGGGTTAGCGCAACGCAATTCACAACATTCTCCAAAAGTCCTTTACGTGAACAGCACAATAAAGATACAATCAAAGATCATTAAGCATTATGAAAACTATAAGTGTTGACGAGGCATTCGTTACTATGATGAGAATGAAACTCGTGCCAAGAATTCATTTAACGCGATTGTTTATAAGCAACCTCCACTACTTGTGAATATAAGTTCATAACGATTAGGTGAAAATCACTTATATTCTAGCGTCATATTCATGCATGAAAATTAAGCGCGCATTCTTAATAAACATACATAAATAAGTTATCAATCAAACGGTTAAACAAATTGAATCAACAACTTATGAAATGCAATTAGAAGTAATCAAATCAAAATGCAAACATAAACATATATTTCGAATCACCCCCTAGCTAAAGGGGGTTTAGTTTATTATAACTTTGAAATCAAAGAAATACCTAAACATTCCAACAACTCAAACTTGAATTGTATGAACGTTTAGGCACTCTTCTCTTCCATTCCTCATACGTACAAACAAAGAGAATTGAATTTAAACATTGAAATCAAAGAAACACCTAAACATTCCAACAACTCAAACTTGAATTGTATGAACGTTTAGGCACTCTTCTCTTCCTCGTTGTTGTAGCACAAGGTCTAAGGATAGTTTGATGGTGTGAATGGTTTGGGGAGTGGTGTTTGGATTAATAGGGAAATGGAAAAATGGTGTTTGGATTACAAGGGAAATGGAAAAATGGTGTGTTGTGTATGAAAATGAGATGTCCATGAATGAATGAATGCAAGGGTATTTATAGGAGTAGTGGAGGGAACATATGGCTATGTCATTTGTAGGTGAAGTAGGTGGATGTTGTAGGTGAAGTGGATGTTGTAGGTGAAGTGGGTGGATGTTGTAGGTGATGCGAGATTTATACGCACACAAATTAAACCCTCTTTTTGACAATTGTAGTATAAGTATAAGTAGGGATCGTTCTGGACCGGGGATTAGGAGGGATTGTTAATCACTTGGATTTGACTTAAAAACGTAAAAACATAATATAAAACACTAAACTAGACTCAAAGAATGTAAAACTAAACTTTAAAACACTAAAACAAATCAAAAGACTCAAAATGCTTTTAAAAACACAAACTAAAATGCTATACTAAACTCGAAGAATTCAAAACTAAAAATAAGAAAGATTAAGACTAAGACTTAAACGAAATATGGGGGGATTGATTTTGGACGAATTTAAACTAAAATGGATAGATTGTAAAGAAAACAAATTGTAAATATGAAATTGACGGAAATGAATGGATGGTATGGCTAGCTAAGGGGTTCATCTCCATACATGTTACACTTGCATAATAAAATGATTTCCAATTGCATTTCAACAAACCATGAATTCTCAACACCCCGGGTTAATTAGGTCCGCTTAAATTAACCGTCAAGTTTTCCTTAAGTTAATGAATTGGATGATTGCATACGACAACCCAAAGCATTCCCCACAAGTTCCCTACATGAATTGCATAATAGAGATACAAGCAAGAATCATTAAGTTCTTTGAAAACTATAAGTGTTGACGAGGCATTCGTTACTATGGAATACGCATGAAACTTATGCCAAGAATTCGTTTAACGCGATTGTTTATAAGCAACCTCCACTACTTGTGAATATAAGTTCATAAAGATTAGGTGAAACTCACTTATATTCTAGCGTCATATTCATGAATGAAAATTAAGCGTGCACTCTCAATAAACATACATAAATAGGTTATCAATCAAATAGTTAAACAAATTGAATTCACAACTTATGAAACGCAATTAGAAGTAATCAAATCAAAATGCAAGCATAAACATTTATTTCGAATTACCCCCTAGCTAAAGGGGGATTAGTTCTTCATAACATTGAAATCAAAGAAACACCTAAACATTCCAACAACTCAAACTTGAATTGTATGAACGTTTAGGCACTCTTCTCTTCCATTCCTTATACGTACAAAACAAAGAGAATTAAAATGAAACATTGAAATCAAAGAATCACCTAAACATTCCAACAACTCAAACTTGAATTGTATGAACGTTTAAGTCCTCTTCTCTTCCTCGTTGTTGTAGCATAAGGTCTAAGGATAGTTGGTTTGGGGGAATGGAAGTGTGGAATGAAGTGAGGAGTGATGGAAATGGAAAGATGGTTGGTGTTTGGATTAGTAGGGAGGGGGGACTCACGGCTAAGGAAAGAATGGAAGTGTTTGAGGGGTGTTGTGTTGTGAATGAGATGTTCTTGAATGAATGAATGCAAGGGTATTTATAGGAGTAGTGGAGGGAACATATGGTTGTTTGTTTAAGATGCAAGTGGCTAATTAATGATGGAAAAGTATGTGATTTAAAGGATGCAAAGTGAATGAATCATGAATCATTGTGGATGAAAGGTGGAAGTGCATGTGTAGATGCAATAAATAATGCATGTAGGGTTAGGAAATAATGAAGAAATGCATGTGAGTTAAAGAGGGAGAATGTGGTGAAATGATGAAGTAGGAAGGTGGAAATGCATGTGAGATGTTTGGAAAGGAATAAAGAATGAATGGTGGAAATGTGAGTGAATGATGTGCATGTGTGAGAATGCATGTGGAATTAAGAGGAGTATGGAAGTGAAATAAATGAATGATATGTTAAGTGATAAGTGAATGATATGTGGTGAGTGATAAGTGAATGGTTTGATAAGTGATAAATGAATTAGTTTAAAGGGCTAGGGTTTAAGTACATAGAATGGGCCTAAAATAGGTTGGTTTGTATGGCATAATGTGTTTGATTGGGCTAGAGCCATTGTTTTGTGTCTTCAAGTGCATACAAGGCCTTCAAATTCGTCCATCCTCTTGGCTCCATGGATAAGCTATCCAATCCATGCCCAAAAATGCTCCAAATGGCCTCAAAATGCACTTTCTTGCTCCCTAGGCCCCTAGAACCTGAAAACACACAAAAGAAGCATAAAGGACTAAAATAACGAGAGAAACATAACGTAAATGCACGAGAACAAGCCATTTAAGTCGCATGAATATGCTCCTATCAAATACCCCCACACTTAGCTTTTGCTAGTCCTCGAGCAAAACAGAATAAAAACAAATAAACAAAACGACACTAAACACGTAAAACACAACCTAAACCTTCCAACAACCGTCTTAGGGATTTCCAATGCACATGACAAGTTAAAAATCATCATTCTCACAGATTTTAGTCATCTTCACATTTAAGTACATTCTTAATCATAGTCACCATATACTAGTTCACAATTAAGCATTTAAAACCATGTTTTGAATGTAGTAACATGCCTTAGAGAATTTGCTCAATTCCTTTCAAGATATGCACTCAATTTTTACTCAGATTTTCTAACTACACACCCTAATCTAGTCATATGTGAGAAGATTGATGTAAACATGAAAACGACACTCACATATATGTATCACAAAGAACGCAAATTCTGGAGTTAATAATCAAGTTTAGATATGATCTCATGAATGGAATGCTACTACTTAGACGCGAGAACCAGTGACACCATAAGCTCATACCAAGTTCAAACTCCACAAATTGAAATACACAACACTCAAGATAGAAGTCAAGGGTTGTAACGGGGCTTGGGGTATGTGGATAAAGAAGGGATATGGAAAACAAAGGTTCTTAAAGAAATAGTGAGCAAAGCATTTTAATCAACTTAGAATTCACTTTTGAATGAAAACTCAACTTTTGAACAAAAAGGGAGAATTTAGACAATTTACGCCCAGAATTGGTGTTTTGGAACCTTTCTTCAATCACTTATTCTTTTCTCTTTTTTTTTTTTTTTTTTTTTTTTTTTTTTTTTTTTTTTTTTTTTTTCTTTTGAATCTCAAAACAAAAACACTTAAACATTCTCTCCCCCACACTTATTTTCTTTCATAATGTAACTCAAAAGGAATTCAATTAAGTCATGCTCACTATCTTTTAAGAACAAGGGTAAGGACGGTCATATTCTAGGTTAGGTGAAGATAAAGTGGGTAAACAAAGAACATGGGTTAACATGGCTCAACGGGGGTAAAACTTACAACATATACGAAATATGGGAAGCGAGGCTATTTGGCTATGGTGGCAACTACACAACTTCATCTTGATATATGTTATGCAAATCAATAACATGCTTTGAATGAAATGGGCATGAGTTCTAGCATTTGGAACTATATGATGAAACGCCTTCTAAGTAGTAACCAAGCAAAGAATAATGAGATCATGCAACGATTTTAGAAAACAAGAAATCACAGATTATACTCTCCAAAGAACGTTATAGGCTCAAGTCTCTCAGGGTTGTAGCATTTGTTTGAGTTCCTTCCTTCAGGCATGTTACAAAAACTAAATTTTCTTTTATGATTGCATGTGAAGTCATACATTATAACCATAACCAAGCATATACCAAGAGTAAATCAAACTTTTCTCTATGTTTATAACTCTTTTTAATAGTCATGCAATTACAAACCAAATCCTTAACATTGTGTTGGAAGGTATCCTAAGACACAAACACACACACAAAAACAACTTTAAAACAACTCTTTTTGGGTTTTTCAAAACAATTTTTCAAATTTTTATGGGATTTTCGAATTTTAAGACAAAACACACTAAAACAGTTTTAAAACAGTGAGAAACAACATGTGAAGTGATAGGTGAATAAATCCCATGAATTTGCATCAAATATACTTAGTTACCCCCCCACACTTAAATTAAACATTGTCCTCAATGTTTTAAGCATAGATTCACACAAAGCATAAGTAAATACACAAAAAACACTTAAACATACTAAACATGGCATAATGTAATTAACAAAGAGAAGAGTTTAGAGACGCAAATCTGGTTATAGAGTGTAAATTCCATCTTCTCCTTGGTAATTGCATTGAGGCTTTGATCTTTGTGATTCCACAGGCTTACTCTTGAACTGGTTTCTGCCCATCGTTGATTTTCCTTTGTGCTACTTCTTGAACTGGGCAGCAGGAATCTTTTGATCTCCTCCACTTGTTGATTTTCCTTTGTGCTACTGGGCTGGAGGATTCTTTTGGTCTTCCCCGAAGGTCTGAGCATACCCTTTTGGTCTGTTTCTTTGTTCAATCTTTCCAATTCGTATTGAAAAGAGTTGGAGGATAACTCAGCCTATGTTTGTCTCCACATGCTTCAATGTATCATTTTCACTTGCCTTACTCGCTCCCCTTTGCAGAAGTGGTCCCTTCTCCGGAAGTGTATCAACCGTTGAAGATGACTACTCGAGAGCAACGCTAGGTAAGCAATCAGGAATAGATTCCAGGCAGTTGGCTCCAGATCGGAAGACTGACTCCAAGTGCCGGCTGATTGCTTCTTTTACTTTGCCATGCGAGTAAGAACAAGGACAAAGAAAAAGACAGGGAAAGAGCATGATATGAGATACTTTTGCTTTTGACCTTGATGATATGAGATACCTTTGCTTTTGAAGAAGCGGTGAATGAATCAGCACACTTCAATCCGCCGTTTCCTCCTGGGTCATCTGTACTCCAGGCATCTGGTATCATCTTTGGGGAAGAAGAAAGAATTGAGTATTTCGAAAGGCTTTGCTGGGAGTGCGCCCTCAGAGGTGAGGGAGAGTTGGGCATTTTCTTCAGGTTTGCCCTGCCATAAAATACGAAGGTCGACATATATAGAGATAATAGCAAGTGGTGGTACTTTTTACCTTTGTCGACAAACGTTTTGATCCCGCAACTCTGGCTTTTTGAAATAGTGGCGCCTCTTCGATCTTTGAATACGCCTCTTCGATTTCTGAGTAGGCGCCCCTTCGATTTCTGAACGACGCCCTTTCGCTTTCTGAACGACACGTGGTAGTGCAGATGCGGCTCCTTTTGACAAAGCTGCACGCGTTTTCTGAAAAGCAGAGAAAGCGTCGCCGGACTTTGCGTTTGTCGGCTAAAGATGTGTAGTTGCGATGATGGCCTCCACGTGCTTTCAGCTTTGTCAGAAATCTTTTGACAAAGCTGAACGCGTCTTCTGAAAAGTCGAGAACGCGTCGCCTTGATTACGCCGGAAATTCCGGCTTTTTGAATTGGTGGACGCGTCGCCTTGGCTTCTTATAGAGCTATCGATCACCGCCAACATACACACTCTGAAGATTTCCCATTCCTGAAACTCGACTTCGGCCCTTTGTGAAATTTTTAACTCCATCCACCCCTTCTCTTTGAACACTTTTGAAAAAAATGGCAAACTCATCGAACCTTAGCTTAGATTTGAGTCTCAGCAGTGATCCGGTTGCGCCCCGTCAAGGTAATGTATGGCGCCCTTCTTTTTTATCTTCTAACGGTCCTCTTTCAGGTGAAGACTCTGTGATGCAGGACGCCACAACAGCTACAATAGTAGCTAAAAACCTCCTCACTCCAAAAGATAGTAGGCTGCTGTCAGGACGGTCCGATGAGTTGGCCGTTCAAGAGTCCCTCGCACTTAGTGTTCAGTGTGCGAGCTCTGTGTCCAACATGGGCCTACGCCTGCTTGCCCGCTCCCGTCAGGTGGAATCGTTGATGGCAGAGGTGGAAAGACTTAAGCAAGAGATCCAGCAGCTTAAGTACGAGAATAGAAGTTTGCATGTGCTTGCAAATAACTATTCGTCGGGGATGAAGAGGAAGCTTGATGAGCTGCAAGAATCTGAGGGTCGAATTCACAGTGACCGTCAAAGGCTTGCGTCTTATCTCCAGAGGCACCTTTTTCCTGGGTCATCCAGCGCTTGGCCAAGTATTGAGGCCTGGAATGCTCTAGCTCCGATGCCTCCCGCTCCGATGCCTTCCGCTTCGATGCCTCCCGCTTCTATGCCTCCCGCTTCTGCGCCTTCCGCTTCTGCGCCTCGTAGTGGGACTTCACGCAAACAACCTTTGTGAAGCTCCACCTTTCTCCATGTTTAGTATCTTTCTTTTTTTTTTTTTTTTTTTTTTTTTTTTTTATTAACATAAATAAAATCAAACGGCATGGAATTGGTCCTTGAATGGAAGGTGATACTTGAAGTGAACCGGCATTGGTTTGAATTCTAGTGTAGGTGCCTGATTCAAAAAAAATAGCAAGTTAGTATAAAATCTAATGGAATTTGGAAAAAAATACTTACTTGTTTTGTCTGACAAGAACTCAATGACAAATACCACTCCTTTGAAAGTTTCAGGGATATTGGACTTGGCCAGATTGCAAGTGATGGTTATTACTTGTCCAATGTCATCAAATTTAACTTCTTTGGATTTTGTGGTTTCAAGAACGCCCTCTTTGATGGATTCATGACATTCCCTACTTGTCACCTTTGGAAGGGCTTCCAAGATGTCTTTTTCACCTTCTTCTTCCTTGGAAGTCATGAATCTGCAAGGAATAGGGTTAAAAATAATGAAATTTGGAACAACCATACCTGTATTAGATGGCATAGGAGCAATAGGAGCCTCCGGTAAAGGTGTTTCCACCCTTTCCGTGGGTTGGGTGTATTCCTCTTCCTTGTGATTTGATTTTGATGGTTGAGGGTCCGTTCCAACCTCTTTGTCACTTCTCAACATGATTTCCTTGGCAGTTTCAAATTCTCCCTTCTGATTTGCAATGGTTGAACTAGGGAGTTCGCCTTGGTCGCAAAATTGTCCTTCGAACTCCGCTATCTGCCCAATTTGCTTTTCCAGAGTAGTAAGTAATTGAAAAATCGTATCATTATCATTTGAATTACCTACATTACTTTGGGCAGGTTGTGGTGGCTGCATAGGCGTTGAATAGAACTCCTCATACGGCTGCCAATATCCTTCTTGTTGAGCTTCATTGTCTTGATTTTGTAAGCCCTGCACCAAACAAATTAATTCATCAAGCTTTTGGTTATAATTTATTGACGAACTTAAATTTGGTTGGGCATATTGAATATGAGGTTGTGGTGGCTGCCAATATCCTCCTTGTTGAGCATTTTGAGGTTCCCACCACATAGAGTTTGAATGATCACTCCAATCCGAATTGTAAGTATTGGAAAACACGTTATTCCTTGATTGAAGATTCAATATATCAACTCTTTGCATTTGAGACCTTTCCATGAGTTGTGACAAAAGAGAAGCATTATCAAGTGCCATCTTGTTCTTAACAAACAAAACACAAATAAAAAAAAAAAAAAACTAAATCTAAAAGACAATACAGAAACAAACAATCCAAGGGATTAGCAAATTTTCTAATCCCCGGCAACGGCGCCAAAATTTGATGCGAGATTTATACGCACACAAATTAAACCCTCTTTTTGACAATTGTAGTATAAGTATAAGTAGGGATCGTTCTGGACCGGGGATTAGGAGGGATTGTTAATCACTTGGATTTGACTTAAAAACGTAAAAACATAATATAAAACACTAAACTAGACTCAAAGAATGTAAAACTAAACTTTAAAACACTAAAACAAATCAAAAGACTCAAAATGCTTTTAAAAACACAAACTAAAATGCTATACTAAACTCGAAGAATTCAAAACTAAAAATAAGAAAGATTAAGACTAAGACTTAAACGAAATATGGGGGGATTGATTTTGGACGAATTTAAACTAAAATGGATAGATTGTAAAGAAAACAAATTGTAAATATGAAATTGACGGAAATGAATGGATGGTATGGCTAGCTAAGGGGTTCATCTCCATACATGTTACACTTGCATAATAAAATGATTTCCAATTGCATTTCAACAAACCATGAATTCTCAACACCCCGGGTTAATTAGGTCCGCTTAAATTAACCGTCAAGTTTTCCTTAAGTTAATGAATTGGATGATTGCATACGACAACCCAAAGCATTCCCCACAAGTTCCCTACATGAATTGCATAATAGAGATACAAGCAAGAATCATTAAGTTCTTTGAAAACTATAAGTGTTGACGAGGCATTCGTTACTATGGAATACGCATGAAACTTATGCCAAGAATTCGTTTAACGCGATTGTTTATAAGCAACCTCCACTACTTGTGAATATAAGTTCATAAAGATTAGGTGAAACTCACTTATATTCTAGCGTCATATTCATGAATGAAAATTAAGCGTGCACTCTCAATAAACATACATAAATAGGTTATCAATCAAATAGTTAAACAAATTGAATTCACAACTTATGAAACGCAATTAGAAGTAATCAAATCAAAATGCAAGCATAAACATTTATTTCGAATTACCCCCTAGCTAAAGGGGGATTAGTTCTTCATAACATTGAAATCAAAGAAACACCTAAACATTCCAACAACTCAAACTTGAATTGTATGAACGTTTAGGCACTCTTCTCTTCCATTCCTTATACGTACAAAACAAAGAGAATTAAAATGAAACATTGAAATCAAAGAATCACCTAAACATTCCAACAACTCAAACTTGAATTGTATGAACGTTTAAGTCCTCTTCTCTTCCTCGTTGTTGTAGCATAAGGTCTAAGGATAGTTGGTTTGGGGGAATGGAAGTGTGGAATGAAGTGAGGAGTGATGGAAATGGAAAGATGGTTGGTGTTTGGATTAGTAGGGAGGGGGGACTCACGGCTAAGGAAAGAATGGAAGTGTTTGAGGGGTGTTGTGTTGTGAATGAGATGTTCTTGAATGAATGAATGCAAGGGTATTTATAGGAGTAGTGGAGGGAACATATGGTTGTTTGTTTAAGATGCAAGTGGCTAATTAATGATGGAAAAGTATGTGATTTAAAGGATGCAAAGTGAATGAATCATGAATCATTGTGGATGAAAGGTGGAAGTGCATGTGTAGATGCAATAAATAATGCATGTAGGGTTAGGAAATAATGAAGAAATGCATGTGAGTTAAAGAGGGAGAATGTGGTGAAATGATGAAGTAGGAAGGTGGAAATGCATGTGAGATGTTTGGAAAGGAATAAAGAATGAATGGTGGAAATGTGAGTGAATGATGTGCATGTGTGAGAATGCATGTGGAATTAAGAGGAGTATGGAAGTGAAATAAATGAATGATATGTTAAGTGATAAGTGAATGATATGTGGTGAGTGATAAGTGAATGGTTTGATAAGTGATAAATGAATTAGTTTAAAGGGCTAGGGTTTAAGTACATAGAATGGGCCTAAAATAGGTTGGTTTGTATGGCATAATGTGTTTGATTGGGCTAGAGCCATTGTTTTGTGTCTTCAAGTGCATACAAGGCCTTCAAATTCGTCCATCCTCTTGGCTCCATGGATAAGCTATCCAATCCATGCCCAAAAATGCTCCAAATGGCCTCAAAATGCACTTTCTTGCTCCCTAGGCCCCTAGAACCTGAAAACACACAAAAGAAGCATAAAGGACTAAAATAACGAGAGAAACATAACGTAAATGCACGAGAACAAGCCATTTAAGTCGCATGAATATGCTCCTATCAGTAGGTGAAGTGGGTGGATGTTGTAGGTGAAGTAATAAGTGATAAGTGATATGATATGTGGTTATGATATGATAAGTGGTTAAGTGGTGATGATAAGTGATAAGTGATTAAGTGATATGATATGTGGTGATGATAAGTGATAAGTGCATGTGGGTTAACTAATGAAGGAAATGCATGTGCAATGACAATGTGTTAGAATGGATGTGTGTTATGCATGGCATGATTGAGATTAGGAAAGGTTTAAATGTCCTAAAACTAAAGAGAACAAGGTTCCAACACTTTGGCTCCAATTAGGTCTTCAATTTCGTCCAACACTTTGGCTTCAAGCATAAGCTATCCGTCCTTAGCCCAAAAGTGCTCCAAAAGTCTCCAAAATGCATCTTTTTGCTCCTTTAGCCCTTTGGACCTACAAACACACGAAAATAGCTTAAAGTACTAAAATAACTAAAGAAACATAACGTAAATGTACGAGAACAAGCCATTTAAGTCGCATAAATATGCTCCTATCACATGACAGCTAGGTTGCATGTGCTAATGCTTGTGTGTGCATGTGAAATCTGCCAAGATGCATGTGAAAGTTGGAATTGCATGTGTGTTGACAGAAATGAAAGGGAATGCACGGTTTTGAGAGGATTTCTGGAATGTTGAATGTGAAAGCATGTGCAATGAATGTGTGGTGCAATGATGAAGGAATAATCTGAAAATGCAAGGTGAAATGAAGTGGAATGACAATGGCATGTGGAATGGCTGGAAAGTGTATGAAACTCACGGCAATGATGGTGATTTTCTGGTGGTGAATGGTAATGCAATGTGTTTGCATGTGAATTAAAGCTATGTGAATGATTAAGGTGAATGTGCATGAGTGCATGTGAAATCTGCCAAGATGCATGTGTTATGAAGTGGAATGACAATGGCATGTGGAATGGCTGGAAAGTGTATGTGATTAATATTAAAAGATGGAATGCATGTGAAATGTTGGAAATCTGAAGAGTAATGCACGGCAAAGGTTGGAGATTGAATGTGTGTTAGTGTGATTGAATGATTAAAGTGCATGTGGCTGATTTATGAAGGGGAAATGCAAAGGGGAAATCTGGAAATGGGAGAGGAGCCACGGCATTGTGTGGTGTTTGTTTGAATGTTTGCAATGATGAAATGGATGGGAGTGGTTTGATGAATGAGTGGATGGAATGATGAAAGAATAAAGGGAATGATGAAAGGGGAACAAGTGCATGTGGATGCATGGTGATAGCATGTGCACGGTTTTAGGGAGAAAGGTGTGAATGTGTGGCTGATTTGTGGAATAGGTATGCATGTGAAATGTTTGTGGTGAGTGAATGTGCATGTGAATTAAAGCTAAAGTGATGATGATAAGTGATAAGTGATAAGTGATATGATATGTGGTTATGATGTGATAAGTGGTTAATAATATGATAAGTGATAAGTGGTGAATGATAAGTGATATGATATGTGGTTATGATAAGTGATAAGTGGTGATGATAAGTAATGGGAGCATGTGAGGGAATGAATAATGAATGCATGTGTATGGTTTTGGGAGAAAGGTGGAGATGCACGGCATAAGGGAATTGAAAGGTTTAAATGTCCTAAAACTAAAGGGAACAAAGTTCCAACACTTTGGTCTTCAATTTCGTCCAACATTTTGGCGCCAAGCATAAGCTATCCATCCTTAGCCCAAAAGTGCTCCAAAAGTCTCCAAAATGCATCTTTTTGCTCCTTTAGCCCTTTGGACCTACAAACACACGAAAATAGCTTAAAGGACTAAAATAACTAAAGAAACATAACGTAAATGCACAAGAACAAGCCATTTAAGTCGCATGAATATGCTCCTATCAAGCATGTATGGGTGCGTATGGCTTAGTGAAGAAACCTGGGGGTTGTTGTCTAAAGCCTCCTTGTTGTGGTGGTTGTTGGGGCTCCCTTCACTTGAAGTTTGGGTGGTCTCTCCAACCTGGATTATATGTGTTAGAATATGGATCGTTCCTTGGTTGGTTTTGGCCTTGAAATCCAATTGCATTTGCGCTTTCCCATCCACCATTTTCAATTAGTTGTGGGCATTTCTCAGAAGCATGTCCTTGGATAGAACACACTCCGCATACAATTAGTCCTTGCATCTTCATTCCTTCGGCCATCTGAGACACAATGGAAGTAAGATTAGCTAATTGTGAATGAATGTCGGGTATGGAACTTACCTCATGAACTTGCTGCCGTGGGGGTCCTCTTTGGCCTACTCCTTTGTATTGTTGAGCGTTCAACGCTCGATTAGCAATTAAGATCTTGGCAGCCATGGGTGTTTTGTCCACCAATGCTCCACCCGCCAAGGCAACGAGCGTTTGATGTTCAATTGGTAGGAGCCCTGATAGGAGCATATTTATGCGACTTAAATGGCTTGTTCTCGTACATTTACGTTATGTTTCTTTAGTTATTTTAGTACTTTAAGCTATTTTCGTGTGTTTGTAGGTCCAAAGGGCTAAAGGAGCAAAAAGATGCATTTTGGAGACTTTTGGAGCACTTTTGGGCTAAGGACGGATAGCTTATGCTTGAAGCCAAAGTGTTGGACGAAATTGAAGACCTAATTGGAGCCAAAGTGTTGGAACCTTGTTCTCTTTAGTTTTAGGACATTTAAACCTTTCCTAGTCCCAATCATGCCAGGCATAACACACATCCATTCTAACACATTGTCATTGCACATGCATTTCCTTCATTAGTTAACCCACATGCACTTATCACTTATCATCACCACATATCATATCACTTATCACTTATCACTTATCATCACCACTTAACCACTTATCATATCATAACCACATATCATATCACTTATCACTTATCACTTAACATATCATCCACCTACTTCACCTACAACATCCACTTCACCTACAACATCCACCTACTTCACCTACAAATGACATAGCCATATGTTCCCTCCACTACTCCTATAAATACCCTTGCATTCATTCATTCATGGACATCTCATTTTCATACACAACACACCACAAACACTTCCATTCCCTCATTGCCGTGAGTCCCCCTTCCCCTACAAATCCAAAAACCATCTTTCCATTTCCATCACTCCTCACTCCATTCCACACTTCCATTCCCCCAAACCAACTATCCTTAGACCTTATGCTACAATAAAGAGGAAGAGAAGAGGGCCTAAACGTTCATACAATTCAAGTTTGAGTTGTTGGAATGTTTAGGTGTTTCTTTGATTTCAATGTTTAATTTTAATTCTCTTTGTTTTGTATGAGGAACTAAACCCCCCCTTAGCTAGGGGGTGATTCGAAATATATGTTTATGCTTGCATTTTGATTTGATTACTTCTAATTGCATTTCATAAGTTGTTGATTCAATTTGTTTAACCGTTTGATTGATAACTTATTTATGTATGTTTATTAAGAATGCGCGCTTAATTTTCATGCATGAATATGACGCTAGAATATAAGTGATTTTTTACCTAATCGTTATGAACTTATATTCACAAGTAGTGGAGGTTGCTTATAAACAATCGCGTTAAATAAATTCTTGGCATAAGTTTCATGCGTATTCCATAGTAACGAATGCCTCGTCAACACTTATAATTTTCATAGAGCGTAATGATTCTTGCTTGTATCTCTATTATGCAATCATGTAGGGGACTTGTGGGGAATGTTTTGAATTGTTGTATGCGCTAACCCATCCAATTCAATAACGTTAGGAAGATTTGAAGGTTAATTTAAGCGGATCTAATTAACTTGGAGTGTTGAGAATTAATGATTTATTGAAACGCAATTGGAAATCATTTTATTATGCAAGTGTAACATGTGTGGAGATGAACCCCTTAGCTAGCATTCATCCATTCAATTCCATCACATTCATATTTACATTCTGCTTTAATTTGCAATTTGTTCATTTAGTTTAATTTCGTTAAAATCTAAATCCCCCTTTACTTTAATGTCAAATTAGTTAGAAATCAATTTAGTTTGTGTTTTTAAGAGTTTTGAGTCTTTTGAACTTGTTTGAATCTTTTGGTTTGTTTTAGTGTTTTAAGCATTTAGTTTTGTATTCTTTGAGTCTAGTTTAGTGTTTTAAACTTTATTTTACGTTTTCGAGTCAGTTTCTAAGTTTATTTAATGCAAATTCGTGGGATTTTATCACCCATAACTTCAAATGTTGTTCCTTGCTGTTTTAAGGTGTTTTTAAGTTGTTTTAGAGTGTTTTAGTGTGTTTTGTTTTATAACTCCGAAAATCACATAAAAATTTGAAAAACTTGTTTTAAAAACCCTAAAAAGAGTGTTTTGAGTCGTTTTTGTGTGTTTGTGTCTTAGGGTACCTTCCAACACAATGATAAGGATTTGGTTTATAATTGCATGACGGTTAGAAAGAGTTATAAACATAGAGAAAAGTTTGATTTACTCTTGGTATATGCTTGGTTATGGTTATAATGTATGACTTCACATGCAATCATAAAAGAAAAATTCGTTTTTGTAACATGCTTGAAGGAAGGAACTCAAACAAACGCTACAACCCTGAGAGACTTGAGCCTATAACGTTCGGTGGAGAGTATAATCTGTGATTTCTTGTTTTCTAAAGTCGTTGCATGATCTCATTATTCTTTGCTTGGTTACTACTTAGAAGGCGTTTTATCATATAGTTCCAAATGCTAGAACTCATGCCCATTTCATTCAAAGCATGTTATTGATTTGCATAACACATATTCAAGAAGAAGTTGTGTAGTGACCACCACCATAGCCAAATAGCCTTACTTCCCATACTTCGTATATGTTGTAAGTTTTAACCCCGTTGAGCCTTGTTTAGCCTTTATTCTTTGTTTACCCACATTTTCCTCACCTAGCCTAGTTTAGGACAATCCCCACCCTTGTTCTTAAAAGATAGTGAGCATGACTTAATTGAATTCCTTTTGAGTTACATTATGAAAGAAAATAAGTGTGGGGGAGAGAATGTTTAAGTGTTGATGTTTTGAGATTCAAAAGAAAAGAAAAAAAAAGAGAAAAGAAAGAAAGAAAGAAAGAAAAAAGAGCTTGAAAAAAAAAAATAAAATGAAAGAATAAGTGATTGAAGAAAGGTTCCAAAACACCAATTCTGGGCGTAAATTGTCTAAATTCTCCCTTTTTGTTCAAAAGTTGAGTTTTCATTCAAAAGTGAATTCTAAGTTGATTCAAATGCTTTGCTCACTATTTCTTTAAAAACCTTTGTTTTCCATATCCCTTCTTTGTTATCCACATACCCCAAGCCCCGTTACAACCCTTGACTTCTATCTTGAGTGTTGTGTATTTCAATTTGTGGAGTTTGAACTTGGTATGAGCATATGGTATCACTGGTTCTCGCGTCTAAGTAGTAGCATTCCATTCATGAGATCATATCTTAACATGCTTATTAACTCCAGAAATTGCTTCCTTTGAAATACATATATGTGAGTGTTCGTTTTTATGATTACATCAATCTTCTCACATATAACTAGTTTAGGGTGTGTAGTCAGAAAATCTGTGTGGAAAACGAGAGCATATCTTGTAAGGATTTGAGCAAATTCTCTAAGGCATGTTACTACATTCAAAACATGGTTTTAAATGCTTAATTGTGAAATAGTATGTGGTGACTATGATTAAGAATGTACTTAAGTGTCAAGATGGCTAAAATCTGTGGGAATAATGATTTTTAACTTGTCTTGTGCATTGGAAATCCGTGAGACGATTGTTGGAAGGTGTAGGTTGTGTTTTGTTCGTTTTGTCTAGTTTCGTGTTCTTTTGTTTTGTTTTGCTCGAGGACTAGCAAAAGATAAGTGTGGGGGTATTTGATAGGAGCATATTCATGCGACTTAAATAGCTTATTCTCGTACATTTACGTTATGTTTCTTTAGTTATTTTAGTACTTTAAGCTATTTTCGTGTGTTTGTAGGTCCACATGGCTAAAGGAGCAAAAAGATGCATTTTGGAGACTTTTGGAGCACTTTTGGGCTAAGGACGGATAGCTTATGCTTGAAGCCAAAGTGTTGGACGAAATTGAAGACCTAATTGGAGCCAAAGTGTTGGAACCTTGTTCTCTTTAGTTTTAGGACATTTAAACCTTTCCTAATCCCAATCATGCCATGCATAACACACATCCATTCTAACACATTGTCATTGCACATGCATTTCCTTCATTAGTTAACCCACATGCACTTATCACTTATCATCACCACTTAACCACTTATCATATCACTTATCACTTATCACTTAACATATCATCCACCAACTTCACCTACAACATCCACCTACTTCACCTACAACATCCACCTACTTCACCTACAACATCCACTTCACCTACAACATCCACCTACTTCACCTACAACATCCACCTACTTCACCTACAACATCCACTTCACCTACAACATCCACCTACTTCACCTACAACATCCACCTACTTCACCTACAAATGACATAGCCATATGTTCCCTCCACTACTCCTATAAATACCCTTGCATTCATTCATTCATGGACATCTCATTTCATACACAACATACCACAAACACATCCCTTTCTCTCTTAGCCGTGAGTCTCCCTTAGAATCCAAAAACCATCTTTCCATTTCCATCACTCCTCACTCCATTCCACACTTCCATTCCCCCAAACCAACTATCCTTAGACCTTATGCTACAATAAAGAGGAAGAGAAGAGGGCCTAAACGTTCATACAATTCAAGTTTGAGTTGTTGGAATGTTTAGGTGTTTCTTTGATTTCAATGTTTAATTTTAATTCTCTTTGTTTTGTATGAGGAACTAAACCCCCCTTAGCTAGGGGGTGATTCGAAATATATGTTTATGCTTGCATTTTGATTTGATTACTTCTAATTGCATTTCATAAGTTGTTGATTCAATTTGTTTAACCGTTTGATTGATAACTTATTTATGTATGTTTATTAAGAATGCGCGCTTAATTTTCATGCATGAATATGACGCTAGAATATAAGTGATTTTCACCTAATCGTTATGAACTTATATTCACAAGTAGTGGAGGTTGCTTATAAACAATCGCGTTAAATGAATTCTTGGCACGAGTTTCATGCTCATCATAGTAACAAATGCCTCGTCAACACTTATAGTTTTCATAATGCTTAATGATCTTTGATTGTATCTTTATTGTGCTGTTCACGTAAAGGACTTTTGGAGAATGTTGTGAATTGCGTTGCGCTAACCCATCCAATTCATTAACTTAAGGAAAACTTGACGGTTAATTTAAGCGGACCTAATTAACCCGGGGTGATGAGTTTCATAATTTATTGAAATGTAATTGGAAATCTTTTTATTATGCAAGTGTAACATATGTGGAGATGACCCCCTTAGCTAGCATTCATCCATTCTATTTCATCAATTTCATATTTACATTCTGTTTTAATTTGTTCATTTAATTTAATTTCGTATAAACTTAAATCCCCCTTTACTTTAATGTCAATTTAGTTAGAAATCATTTTAGTTTGTGTTTTTAAAAGCATTTTGAGTCTTTGGTTTGTCTTAGTGTTTTAAAGTTTAGTTTTACATTCTTTGAGTCTAGTTTAGTGTTTATTATTACGTTTTTACGTTTTTGAGTCAAATCCAAGTGATTAACAATCCCTCCTAATCCCCGGTCCAGAACGATCCCTACTTGCACCTATACTACAATTGATAAAAAGAGGGTTTAATTTGTGTGCGTAAAAATCACGCATCAGTTATCCACATACCCCAAGCCCCGTTACAACCCTTGACTTCTATCTTAAGTGTTGTGTATTTCAATTTGTGGAGTTTGAACTTGGTATGAGCTTATGGTATCACTGGTTCTCGCGTCTAAATAGTAGCATTCCATTCATGAGATCATATCTAAACATGCTTATTAACTCCAGAAATTGCTTCCTTTGAAATACATATATGTGAGTGTTTGTTTTTATGATTACATCAATCTTCTCACATATAACTAGTTTAGGGTGTGTAGTCAGAAAATCTGTGTGAAAAACGAGAGCATATCTTGTAAGGATTTGAGCAAATTCTCTAAGGCATGTTACTACATTCAAAACATGGTTTTAAATGCTTAATTGTGAAATAGTATGTGGTGACTATGATTAAGAATGTATTCAAGTGTGAAGATGACTAAAATGTATGGGATAGGAGCATATTCATGCGACTTAAATAGCTTGTTCTCGTGCATTTACGTTATGTTTCTTTAGTTATTTTAGTACTTTAAGCTATTTTCGTGTGTTTGTAGGTCCAAAGGGCTAAAGGAGCAAAAAGATGCATTTTGGAGACTTTTGGAGCACTTTTGGGCTAAGGACGGATAGCTTATGCTTGAAGCCAAAGTGTTGGACAAAATTGAAGACCTAATTAAAGACCAAAGTGTTGGAACCTTGTTCCCTTTAGTTTTAGGACATTTAAACCTTTCCTTTATCCTTAGCCGTGCATAACATTCCAACATTCCACTCAATCACTTATCACACACCACATATCACTTATCACATATCACTTACCACTTATCATTCACCACATATCATTCACCACTTATCATATCATACATTCTTTTATCACTTATCATAATCATTCACTTATCACTTAACATATCATACACTTATCACTTATCACTCATAATCATCTACACATTTCAACCATTTAAACACATGTACTTCACCTACAACATCCACCTACTTCACCTACAACATCCACCTACTTCACCTACAACCTCCACTTACTTCACCAACCTCACACACTTACTTCACCTACAAATAACATAGCCATATGTTCCCTCCACTACTCCTATAAATACCCTTGCATTCATTCATTCATGGACATCTCATTTTCATACACAACACACCACAAACACATCCCTTTCTCTCTTAGCCGTGAGTCTCCCTTAGAATCCAAACACCATTTTTCCATTTCCCTATTAATCCAAACACCACTCCCCAAACCATTCACACCATCAAACTATCCTTAGACCTTGTGCTACAACAACGAGGAAGAGAAGAGTGCCTAAACGTTCATACAATTCAAGTTTGAGTTGTTGGAATGTTTAGGTGTTTCTTTGATTTCAATGTTTAAATTCAATTCTCTTTGTTTGTACGTATGAGGAATGGAAGAGAAGAGTGCCTAAACGTTCATACAATTCAAGTTTGAGTTGTTGGAATGTTTAGGTATTTCTTTGATTTCAAAGTTATAATAAACTAAACCCCCTTTAGCTAGGGGGTGATTCGAAATATATGTTTATGCTTGCATTTTGATTTGATTAATTCTAATTGCGTTTCATAAGTTGTGGTTCAATTTGTTTAACCGTTTGATTGATAACTTATTTATGAATGTTTATTAAGAATGCGCGCTTAATTTTCATGCATCAATATGACGCTAGAATATAAGTGAGTTTCACCTAATAGTTACGAACTTATATTCACAAGTAGTGGAGGTTGCTTATAAACAATCGCGTTAAATAAATTCTTGGCATAAGTTTCATGCGTAGTCCATAGTAACGAATGCCTCGTCAACACTTAAAGTTTTCATGATGCTTAATGATCTTTGATTGTATCTTTATTGTGCTTTTCACGTAAAGGACTTTTGGAGAATGTTGTGAATTGCGTTGCGCTAACCCATCCAATTCATTAACTTAAGGAAAACTTGACGGTTAATTTAAGCGGACCTAATTGACCCGGGGCGTTGAGAATTAATGATTTGTTGAAATGCAATTGGAAATCGTTTTATTATGCAAGTATAACATATGTGGAGATGAACCCCGTAGCTAACTTTCCATCCATTTGTTCTTTCTTTTCTTGTTTCTGTTTTCATGTTTAATTTAACTTGTTATTCAATTATGTTAAACATGTGAAACTAATTTCTTTTTAGTTAGAGGCGAATTTGAAGCCATGGACATATGTTGGTTATGATTTGATTTACTCCAGTTATGAATTCATGAACTTTAGATGTGGGTTACTTTTCTGTTTTGATTAAGAACTTGTTTATGTATGTGGGTTGAGGGTCGACACTTAATTTGCATGCTGATGCGTGATTTATACGCACACAAAATAAACCCTCTTTTCGTCAAATTGTAGTAAGTATATAAGTAGGGATCGTTCTGGACCGGGGATTAGGAGGGATTGTTAATCACTTGGATTTGACTCAAAAACGTAAAAACGTAATAATAAACACTAAACTAGACTCAAAGAATGTAAAACTAAACTTTAAAACACTAAGACAAACCAAAGACTCAAAATGCTTTTAAAAACACAAACTAAAATGATTTCTAACTAAATTGACATTAAAGTAAAGGGGGATTTAAGTTTATACGAAATTAAATTAAATGAACAAATTAAAACAGAATGTAAATATGAAATTGATGAAATAGAATGGATGAATGCTAGCTAAGGGGGTCATCTCCACATATGTTACACTTGCATAATAAAAAGATTTCCAATTACATTTCAATAAATTATGAAACTCATCACCCCGGGTTAATTAGGTCCGCTTAAATTAACCGTCAAGTTTTCCTTAAGTTAATGAATTGGATGGGTTAGCGCAACGCAATTCACAACATTCTCCAAAAGTCCTTTACGTGAACAGCACAATAAAGATACAATCAAAGATCATTAAACATTATGAAAACTATAAGTGTTGACAAGGCATTCGTTACTATGATGAGCATGAAACTCGTGCCAAGAATTCATTTAACGCGATTGTTTATAAGCAACCTCCACTACTTGTGAATATAAGTTCATAACGATTAGGTGAAAATCACTTATATTCTAGCGTCATATTCATGCATGAAAATTAAGCGCGCATTCTTAATAAACATACATAAATAAGTTATCAATCAAACGGTTAAACAAATTGAATCAACAACTTATGAAATGCAATTAGAAGTAATCAAATCAAAATGCAAGCATAAACATATATTTCGAATCACCCCCTAGCTAAGGGGGGGTTTAGTTCCTCATACAAAACAAAGAGAATTAAAATTAAACATTGAAATCAAAGAAACACCTAAACATTCCAACAACTCAAACTTGAATTGTATGAACGTTTAGGCCCTCTTCTCTTCCTCTTTATTGTAGCATAAGGTCTAAGGATAGTTGGTTTGGGGGAATGGAAGTGTGGAATGGAGTGAGGATTGATGGAAATGGAAAGATGGTTTTTGGATTCTAAGGGAGACTCACGGCTAAGAGAGAAAGGGATGTGTTTGTGGTGTGTTGTGTATGAAATGAGATGTCCATGAATGAATGAATGCAAGGGTATTTATAGAAGTAGTGGAGGGAACATATGGCTATGTCATTTGTAGGTGAAGTAGGTGGATGTTGTAGGTGAAGTAGGTGGATGTTGTAGGTGAAGTAGGTGGATGTTGTAGGTGAAGTGGGTGGATGTTGTAGGTGAAGTAGGTGGATGTTGTAGGTGAAGTGGATGTTGTAGGTGAAGTGGGTGGATGTTGTAGGTGAAGTAGGTGGATGTTGTAGGTGAAGTGGATGTTGTAGGTGAAGTGGGTGGATGTTATGTTAAGTGATAAGTGATAAGTGATATGATATGTGGTTATGATATGATAAGTGGTTAAGTGGTGATGATAAGTGATAAGTGATTAAGTGATATGATATGTGGTGATGATAAGTGATAAGTGCATGTGGGTTAACTAATGAAGGAAATGCATGTGCAATGACAATGTGTTAGAATGGATGTGTGTTATGCATGGCATGATTGGGATTAGGAAAGGTTTAAATGTCCTAAAACTAAAGAGAACAAGGTTCCAACACTTTGGCTCCAATTAGGTCTTCAATTTCGTCCAACACTTTGGCTTCAAGCATAAGCTATCCGTCCTTAGCCCAAAAGTGCTCCAAAAGTCTCCAAAATGCATCTTTTTGCTCCTTTAGCCCTTTGGACCTACAAACACACGAAAATAGCTTAAAGTACTAAAATAACTAAAGAAACATAACGTAAATGTACGAGAACAAGCCATTTAAGTCGCATAAATATGCTCCTATCACATGCCTAAGACTTGATGCTAGGATATAAGGGAATTTCACCTAATCGTTATGAACTTATATTCATGAGTAGTAAAAATCGCTAGTCACGATTGTGTTTAGTAAACCCTAGGCTGGATTAACATGCGTATTCCATAGTTATGAATGCCTAGTCAATGTTTATGATTTCCGTTGAACTTAATGATCTTTGTTGAATGTCTCTATCATGCGTATTCCATGTGAAAGACTTTGATTAGGAATAATTTGGTTGTAATGCGTATCCCATTCAATCCAATGAATCTAGGGAAATTTGAAGGTTAATTTAAGCGGACCTAATTAACTTGGAGCATTGTCATTCATCGTTTGTTGAAGTCATAACTGGGAGTCAAATTATATGCTTATGTTCATGTGTGGATAAGGAACCCTCTAACTAGTTTTTCTTCATTCTATTCCATCAATTTCGTTTGTACAATCTGTTTTGTTTCCAAGTTTCTATTCTAGTTTAATTTCGTCCAAAACCAATTCCCCATTTATTTTAAAGTGTTAGATTAGTTAGAAATACATTTATTTTGTGTTTTTACGTTTTTTTGAGTCAAATCCAAGTGATTAACAATCCCTCCTAATCCCCGGTCCAGAACGATCCCTACTTATACATATACTACAATTTGACGAAAAGAGGGTTTAATTTGTGTGCGTATAAATCTCGCATCAGTCCCAATCATGCCAGGCATAACACACATCCATTCTAACACATTGTCATTGCACATGCATTTCCTTCATTAGTTAACCCACATGCACTTATCACTTATCATCACCACATATCATATCACTTATCACTTATCACTTATCATCACCACTTAACCACTTATCATATCATAACCACATATCATATCACTTATCACTTATCACTTAACATATCATCCACCTACTTCACCTACAACATCCACCTACTTCACCTACAACATCCACTTCACCTACAACATCCACCTACTTCACCTACAACATCCACCTACTTCACCTACAACATCCACTTCACCTACAACATCCACCTACTTCACCTACAACATCCACCTACTTCACCTACAAATGACATAGCCATATGTTCCCTCCACTACTCCTATAAATACCCTTGCATTCATTCATTCATGGACATCTCATTTTCATACACAACACACCACAAACACTTCCATTCCCTCATTGCCGTGAGTCCCCCTTCCCCTACAAATCCAAAAACCATCTTTCCATTTCCATCACTCCTCACTCCATTCCACACTTCCATTCCCCCAAACCAACTATCCTTAGACCTTATGCTACAATAAAGAGGAAGAGAAGAGGGCCTAAACGTTCATACAATTCAAGTTTGAGTTGTTGGAATGTTTAGGTGTTTCTTTGATTTCAATGTTTAATTTTAATTCTCTTTGTTTTGTATGAGGAACTAAACCCCCCCTTAGCTAGGGGGTGATTCGAAATATATGTTTATGCTTGCATTTTGATTTGATTACTTCTAATTGCATTTCATAAGTTGTTGATTCAATTTGTTTAACCGTTTGATTGATAACTTATTTATGTATGTTTATTAAGAATGCGCGCTTAATTTTCATGCATGAATATGACGCTAGAATATAAGTGATTTTCACCTAATCGTTATGAACTTATATTCACAAGTAGTGGAGGTTGCTTATAAACAATCGCGTTAAATAAATTCTTGGCATAAGTTTCATGCGTATTCCATAGTAACGAATGCCTCGTCAACACTTATAATTTTCATAGAGCGTAATGATTCTTGCTTGTATCTCTATTATGCAATCATGTAGGGGACTTGTGGGGAATGTTTTGAATTGTTGTATGCGCTAACCCATCCAATTCAATAACGTTAGGAAGATTTGAAGGTTAATTTAAGCGGATCTAATTAACTTGGAGTGTTGAGAATTAATGATTTATTGAAACGCAATTGGAAATCATTTTATTATGCAAGTGTAACATGTGTGGAGATGAACCCCTTAGCTAGCATTCATCCATTCAATTCCATCACATTCATATTTACATTCTGCTTTAATTTGCAATTTGTTCATTTAGTTTAATTTCGTTAAAATCTAAATCCCCCTTTACTTTAATGTCAAATTAGTTAGAAATCAATTTAGTTTGTGTTTTTAAGAGTTTTGAGTCTTTTGAACTTGTTTGAATCTTTTGGTTTGTTTTAGTGTTTTAAGCATTTAGTTTTGTATTCTTTGAGTCTAGTTTAGTGTTTTAAACTTTATTTTACGTTTTCGAGTCAGTTTCCAAGTGATTAACAATCCCTCCTAATCCCCGGTCCAGAACGATCCCTACTTACACTTATACTACAAATTGACAAAAAGAGGGTTTAATTTGTGTGCGTATAAATCTCGCATCAAGCCCCTCGTAGAAGTATTGTAGAAGTAACTCCTCCTTCATCTAATGTTGTGGACAAGAAGCAACAAGTGATTTAAAACGTTCATAATATGTAGGAAAAGACTCACCTTCATCTTGCTGAATTCCACTTATCCTTTTACGTAGAAGGATGATTCGAGAAGTTGGGAAAAACTTCTCCATAAATGCCCTTGATAGGAGCATATTTATGCGACTTAATTGGCTTGTTCTCGTGCATTTACATTGTGTTTCCTTAGTTATTTTAGTCCTTTATGCTTCTTTTGTGTGTTTTCAGGTTCATATGATGGAGTTGGTGAAAAGATGCACTTTGGTGCCTTTTGGAGCAAAATTGGGCTTGGAATGATCATCACATGCTTGGAGCACAAGGATTGGACATAATTGAAGACTTGAAGTCGACAAGGATTCCTATCATGAGAAGGTTTCCAAATTGAAGGAGGTTTCCCACTCACATGAGGATTCCTGATCACACAAGGATTCCTACTTAAAGTAGGAAAGTTAAGCCCAGGGTTTCCTATCTTGGTTTGACATTTCCAAAATTCTAATTGTCCTTATGTCCCAAACACTTTGAAGACTTCATATGCATTCTGATGCGTGATTTATACGCACACAAATTAAACCCTCTTTTCGTCAAATTGTAGTAAGTATATAAGTAGGGATCGTTCTGGACCGGGGATTAGGAGGGATTGTTAATCACTTGGATTTGACTTAAAAACGTAAAAACGTAATAATAAACACTAAACTAGACTCAAAGAATGTAAAACTAAACTTTAAAACACTAAGACAAACCAAAGACTCAAAATGCTTTTAAAAACACAAACTAAAATGATTTCTAACTAAATTGACATTAAAGTAAAGGGGGATTTAAGTTTATACGAAATTAAATTAAATGAAAAAATTAAAACAGAATGTAAATATGAAATTGATGAAATAGAATGGATGAATGCTAGCTAAGGGGGTCATCTCCACATATGTTACACTTGCATAATAAAAAGATTTCCAATTACATTTCAATAAATTATGAATTCTCATCACCCCAAGTTAATTAGGTCCGCTTAAATTAACCGTCAAGTTTTCCTTAAGTTAATGAATTGGATGGGTTAGCGCAACGCAATTCACTACATTCTCCAAAAGTCCTTTACGTGAACAGCACAATAAAGATACAATCAAAGATCATTAAGCATTATGAAAACTATAAGTGTTGACGAGGCATTCGTTACTATGATGAGCATGAAACTCGTGCCAAGAATTCATTTAACGCGATTGTTTATAAGCAACCTCCACTACTTGTGAATATAAGTTCATAACGATTAGGTGAAATTCACTTATATTCTAGCGTCATATTCATGCATGAAAATTAAGCGTGCACTCTCAATAAACATACATAAATAAGTTATCAATCAAACGGTTAAACAAATTGAATCCACAACTTATGAAACGCAATTAGAAGTAATCAAATCAAAATGCAAGCATAAACATTTATTTCGAATCCCCCCCTAGCCAAGGGGGGTTTAGTTCCTCATGGTACAAAACAAAGAGAATAAAAGAAACACCTAAACATTCCAACAACTCAAACTTGAACTGTATGAACGTTTAGGCCCTCTTCTCTTCCATTCCTCATTCGTACAAAACAAAGAGTATTGAAATTAAACATTGAAATCAAAGAAACACCTAAACATTCCAACAACTCAAACTTGAATTGTATGAACGTTTAGGCCCTCTTCTCTTCCTCTTCGTTGTAGCATAAGGTCTAGGGATAGTTGGTTGGGGGGATGGAAGTGTGGAATGGAGTGGGGAGTGATGGAAATGGAAGATGGTTTTTGGATTCTAAGGGAGACTCACGGCTAAGAGAGAAAGGGATGTGTTTGTGGTGTGTTGTGTATGAAATGAGATGTCATTTTTGTGTATGAATGCATGGGTTTTTATAGGGGGAATGGGAGAATATGTGGGTGATTGTTTAAGAGTGAATGTGGTTGTTATGATTGAGAGTGCATGTGGATGAAATAATGATGGAAAAAGAGCTAGGTTGTTGGTGTGTGAATGCATGTGTTGAATTGGTGGTGCAATGATGAAAGAGTAAGTGCATGTGTGTGTGAATGGTGGTGCAATGATGAAAGAGTAAGTGCATGTGTGTGTGAATGGTGAATGGTGGTGCAATGATGAAAGAATAAGTGCATGTGTGTGTGAATGGTGGTAGCTAGGGTGAATTATGATGAATGCATGTGGAATAAAGATGGAGAAGGTGGTGTAATGATGAAGGAGTAAGTGCATGTGTGTGTGAATGGTGGTGCAATGATGAAAGAGTAAGTGCATGTGTGTGTGAATGGTGGTGCAATGATGAAAGAATAAGTGCATGTGTGTGTGAATGGTGGTATGATGCATGTGAATGCATGTGGCTAAGGGTTGTTGATTGGGCTAGAGGTTTTGCATGGCTCAAAGGATTGTTTGATTGGGCTAGGCCCTTTGTTTTATGTCCAAAGTGCATACAAGGCTTTCAAATTCGTCCAACACTTTGGCTCCAAGCATATGCTATCCATTCCAAGCCCAATTTTGCTCCAAAATGCTCCAAAATGCATCTTTTTGCTTCCTTAGCCATATGAACCTAAAAACACACGAAAATGGCTTAAACTACTAAAACAATTATGAATTAACAACATAGATGCACGAAAACAAGCTAAGTAAGTCGCCTAAATATGCTCCTATCACATTCTAGGACACAAAACAAAGGTCTCTTGCATTTTTCCTTCCCTTGCTGTGCACCATGTCAACTTCCCCTTTCTCATTGATAGGAGCATATTTATGCGACTTAAATAGCTTGTTCTCGTACATTTACGTTATGTTTCTTTAGTTATTTTAGTTCTTTATGCTTCTTTTGTGTGTTTTCAGGTTCTAAAGGGCTAAAGGAGCAAAAAGATGCATTTTGGAGACTTTTGGAGCACTTTTGGGCTAAGGACGGATAGCTTATGCTTGAAGCCAAAGTGTTGGACGAAATTGAAGACCTAATTGGAGCCAAAGTGTTGGAACCTTGTTCTCTTTAGTTTTAGGACATTTAAACCTTTCCTAATCCCAATCATGCCATGCATAACACACATCCATTCTAACACATTGTCATTGCACATGCATTTCCTTCATTAGTTAACCCACATATCATATCATAACCACATATCATATCACTTATCACTTATCACTTAACATATCATCCACCTACTTCACCTACAACATCCACCTATTTCACCTACAACATCCACCTACTTCACCTACAACATCCACTTCACCTACAACATCCACCTACTTCACCTACAACATCCACCTACTTCACGTACAAATGACATAGCCATATGTTCCCTCCACTACTCCTATAAATACCCTTGCATTCATTCATTCATGGACATCTCATTTCATACACAACACATTACAAACACATTCCCCCTTCCACCATTCCTCATCCATTTCCATAATTCCCCAAACCTCACCTTAGACCTTGTGCTACAACAACGAGGAAGATAAGAGGGCCTAAACGTTCATACAATTCAAGTTTGAGTTGTTGGAATGTTTAGGTGTTTCTTTGATTTCAAAGTTTAAATTCAATTCTCTTTGTTTTGTACGTATGAGGAATGGAAAAGAAGAATGCCTAAACGTTCATACAATTCAAGTTTGAGTTGTTGGAATGTTTAGGTGTTTCTTTGATTTGTATGAACGTTTAGGCCCTCTTCTCTTCCATTCCTCATTCGTACAAAACAAAGAGTATTAAAATTAAACATTGAAATCAAAGAAACACCTAAACATTCCAACAACTCAAACTTGAATTGTATGAACGTTTAGGCCCTCTTATCTTCCTCTTCGTTGTAGCACAAGGTCTAAGGATAGTTTGATGGTGTGAATGGTTTGGGGAGTGGTTGGAGTGGCTGCAATGGAGGAGAAAAGTGTTTTGGTGGCTGCTGCAAGGGTGTGGAGAGGTTTTGACGAATTTCTGGAATATGGAAGAGTGAATGCCTGTGCAAGGACAGCTAGGTTGAATATGCATGTGGAATGGCTGATTATTTGAAGATGCATGTGCAATGAAGTGGAATGACAGCTAGGTTATGATGATGAATGCATGTGGCTGATTTAATTGAATAGGAAAGCATGTGGATGCATGTGTTGATGAATGGGATTAGGAAAGGTTTAAATGTCCTAAAACTAAAGGGAACAAGGTTCCAACACTTTGGTCTTCAATTTCGTCCAACACTTTGGCTCCAAGCATAAGCTATCCATCCTTAGTCCAAAAGTGCTCCAAAAGTCTCCAAAATGCATCTTTTTGCTCCTTTAGCCCTTTGGACCTACAAACACACGAAAATAGCTTAAAGTACTAAAATAACTAAAGAAACATAACGTAAATGCACGAGAACAAGCCATTTAAGTCGCATGAATATGCTCCTATCAAATACCCCCACACTTATCTTTTGCTAGTCCTCGAGCAAAACAAAACAAAAGAAACCAAAAACAAAACAAAACGAACAAAACACAACCTATACCTTCCAACAATCGTCTCAGGGATTTCCAATGCACATGACAAGTTAAAAATCATTATTCCCACAGATTTTAGCCATCTTTACACTTAAGTACATTTTTAATCATAGTCACCACATACTAGTTCACAATTAAGCATTTAAAACCATGTTTTGAATGTAGTAACATGCCTTAGAGAATTCCCTCAATTCCTTACTAGATGTACTCTCGTTTTTCACACAGATTTTCTAACTTCACACCCTACACTAGTTATATGTGAGAAGATTGTTGTAAACATGAAAACGAACACTCACATATATGTATCATAAAGAGAGCAATTTCTGGAGTTAATAAGCATGTTTAGGTATGATCTCATGAATGGAATGCTACTACTTAGAAGCGAGAAGCAGTGACACCATAAGCTTATACCAAGTTCAAACTCCACAAATTGAAACACATAACAATCAAGATAGAAGTCAAAGGGTTGTAACGAGGATAGGCTATTGGCTAACAATGAAAGGTGAAGGATAAGCAAACATTCTTAAAGCAATAGTGAGCAAAGTATTGAATTAGGTACTTAGAATTCCCTTTAGAACGCAGAAGTCAACTTTGAACACCCAAGGGGAAGTCACAAAACTTAGGGCCATATTCAACTTTTTGGGCCCTTTCTTCAACAATCACACTTGTGAGTCCATTCTCACTTATTTTCACTCTTTTTCTTTCTTTTCTTCTTCTTTTTCTCACATTTTTTTTTTCTTTTTCCCGTGCCTCCTTTAAGACTTAGGCACATACATACACACAAAAATCCCTTCCCCCACACTTATTTTCTGCAACATATTAATCAAAAGGAATTCATTATCCGTCATGCTTACTATGCTTCAAGAACAAGGGTACGGATGGTCCTAATCTAGGCTAGGTGAGGATGATATGGGTTAACAAAGAACATGGGCTAAACAAGGCTCAACGGGGTTAAAACTTACAACATATACGAAATATGGGAAGTAAGGCTATTTGGCTATGGTGGCAACTACACAACTTCATCTTGATATATGTTATGCAATTCAATGTCATGCTTTGAATGAAACGGATATAAGTTCTAGCATTTAGTTCTATCATGATACAATTGCATTCTAAGTAGCAACCAAGCAAGGATAATGAGATCATGCAACAACTTTAGAAAACAAAGAATCACAGAAAATAACTCTCCAAAGAAAGTAATGGCTCGAGTCTCACAGGGATGTAGCATTATTATGAGTTTCTTCCTTCAAGCATGTTACAAAAACGAATTTTTCTTTTATGATTGCATGTGAAGTCATACATTATAACCATAACCAAGCATATACCAAGAGTAAATCAAACTTTCATCCATGTTTATAACTCTCTTTAACAGTCATGCAATTACAAACCAAATCCTTATCATTGTGTTGGAAGGTACCCTAAGACACAAACACACAAAAACGACTCAAAACACTTTTTTAGGCTTTTCGAAACATGTTTTTCAAATTTTTATGTGATTTTCGGAGTTATAAAACAAAACATACTAAAACACTCTAAAACAACTTAAAAACACCTTAAAACAGCAAGGAACAACATTTGAAGTTATGGGTGATAAAATCCCACGAATTTGCATCAAAACACTTTAGTTACCCCCCCCCCCCCCCCCCCACACTTAAATCAAACATTGTCCTCAATGTTTTAAGCATAGATTCACACAAAACATAAGTAAACACACAAAAAGCAACTAAACATATTAAACATGGCATAATGTAATTAACAAAGAGAAGAGTTTAGGGACGCAAATCTGGTTATGGAGTGTAAATTCCCTCTTCTCCTTGGTGATTGCATTGAGGCTTTGATCTTTGTGATTCCACAGGCTTACTCTTGAACTGGTTTCTGCCCATCGTTGATTTTCCTTTGTGCTACTTCTTGAACTGGGCAGCAGGATGGTTCTTTTGGTTTCCCCCGAAGGTCTAAGCTTCCTCCTGTTATCTGTTTCTTTGTTCAATCTTTGCAGGAGTGGTCCCTTCTCTGGAAGTGTAACAACCGTTGAAGATGACTACTCGAGAGCAACGCTAGGTAAGCAATCAGGAATAGATTCCAGGCCGTTGGCTCCAGATCGGAAGACTGACTCCAAGTGCCGGCTGATTGCTTCTTTTACTTTGCCATGCAAGTAAGAACAAGGACAAAGAAAAAGACAGGGAAAGAGCATGATATGAGATACTTTTGCTTTTGACCTTGATGATATGAGATACCTTTGCTTTGAAGAAGCGGTGAATGAATCAGCATATGCTTCAATCCGCCGTTTCCTCCTGGGTCATATGTACTCCAGGCATCTGGTATCATCTTTGGGGAAGAAGAAAGAATTGAGTATTTTGAAAGGCTTTGCTGGGAGTGCGGCCTCAGAGGTGAGGGAGAGTTGGGCATTTTCTTCAGGTTTGCCCTGCCATAAAAGACGAAGGTCGACATATATAGAGATAATATCAAGTGGTGGTACTTTTTACCCTTGTCGACAAACGTTTTGATCCCGCAAATCCGGCTCTTTGAAATAGTGGCGCCTCTTCGATCTTTGAATACGCCTCTTCGATTTCTGAGCAGGCGCCCCTTCGATTTCTGAACGACGCCCCTTCGCTTTCTGAACGACACGTGGTAGTGCAGATGCGGCTCCTTTTGACAAAGCTGCACGCGTCTTCTGAAAAGCAGAGAAAGCGTCGCCGAACTTTGCGCTTGTCGGCTAAAGATGTGTAGATGCGATGATGGCCTCCACGTGTTTTCAGCTTTGTCAGAAATCTTTTGACAAAGTTGAACGCGTTTTCTGAAAAGCCGAGGGAGCGTCGCCTAAATTACGCCGGAAAATTCGGCTCTTTGAATCGGTGGACGCGTCGTCTTGGCTTTTTATAGAGCTATCAATCACCCCAACACACACACTCTGAAGATTTCCCATTCCTGAAACTCGACTCCGGCCCTTTGTGAAATTTTAACTCCATCCACCCCTTCTCTTTGAACACTTTTGAAAAAAATGGCAAATTCATCGAACCTTAGCTTAGATTTGAGTCTCAGCAGCGATCCGGTTGCGCCCCGTCAAGGTAATGTATGGCGCCCTTCTTTTTTATCTTCTAACGGTCCTCTTTCAGGTGAAGACTCTGTGATGCAGGACGCCACAACAGCTACAATAGTAGCTAAAAACCTCCTCACTCCGAAAGATAGTAGGCTGCTGTCAGGACGGTCCGATGAGTTGGCCGTTCAAGAGTCCCTCGCACTTAGTGTTCAGTGTGCGAGTTCTGTGTCCAACATGGGCCAACGCCTGCTTGCTCGGTCCCGCCAAGTGGAATCGTTGATGGCAGAGGTGGAAAGACTTAAGTAAGAGATCCAGCAGCTTAAGTACGAGAATAGAAGTTTGCATGTGCTTGCAAATAACTATTCGTCGGGGATGAAGAGGAAGCTTGATGAGCTGCAAGAATCTGAGGGTCGAATTCACAGTGACCGTCAAAGGCTTGCGTCTTATCTCCAGAGGCACCTTTTTCCTGGGTCATCCAGCGCTTGGCCAAGTATTGAGGCCTGGAATGCTCTAGCTCCGATGCCTCCCGCTCCGATGGCTTCCGCTCCGATGCCTCCCGCTTCTATGCCTCCCGCTTCTATGCCTTCCGCTTCTGCGCCTCGTAGTGGGGCTTCACGCAAACAACCTTTGTGAAGCTCCACCTTTCTCCATGTTTAGTATCTTTCTTTCTCTCTTTTTTTTTATTTTTTTTTATTTTTTTTTATTTTTTTTTATTTTTTTTTTATTTTATTAACATAAATAAAATCAAACGGCATGGAATTGGTCCTTGAATGGAAGGTGATACTTGAAGTGAACCGGCAATGGTTTGAATTCTAGTGTAGGTGCCTGATTCATAAAAAACAGCAAGTTAGTATAAAATGTAAAGGAATTTGAAAAAAACTTACTTGTTTTGTCCGACAAGAACTCAATGACAAACACCACTCCTTTGAAAGTTTCAGGGATATTGGACTTGGCCAGATTGCAAGTGATGGTTATGACTTGTCCAATGTCATCAAATTTAACTTCTTTGGATTTTGTGGTTTCAAGAACGTCCTCTTTGATGAATTCATGACATTCCCTACTTGTCACCTTTGAAAGGGCTTCCAAGATGTCTTTTTCACCTTCTTCTTCCTTGGAAGTCATGAATCTGCAAGGAATAGGGATACTTGTTGGAACGGGGTTAAAAATAATGAAATTTGGAACAACCATACCTGTATTAGACGGCATAGGAGCAATAGGTGCCTCCGGTAAAGGTGTTTCCACCCTTTCCGTGGGTTGGGTGTATTCCTCTTCCTTGTGATTTGATTTTGATGGTTGAGGGTCCGTTCCAACCTCCTTGTCACTTCTCAACATGATAGCATTGGTGTTTTCAAATTCTCCCTTCTGATTTGCAATGGTTGAACTAGGGAGTTCGCCTTGGTCTCGAAACTGTCCTACGAACTCCGCGATCTGCCCAATTTGCTTATCCAAGTGGTCCAACCTTTGTGGTGGCTGCATAGGCGTTGAATAGAACTCCTCATATGGCTGCCAATATCCTTCTTGTTCAGCCTCATTGTCTTGATTTTGTGAGCCCTGCACCAAACAAATTAATTCATTAAGCTTTTGATTATAATCTATTGACGAACTTGACTTTGGTTGGGCATATTGAATATGAGGTTCTGGTGGCTGCCAATATCCTCCTTGTTGAGCATTTTGAGGTTCCCACCACATAGAGTTTGAATGATCACTCCAATCCGAATTGTAAGTATTGGAAAACACGTTATTCCTTGATTGAAGATTAGATATATCAACTCTTTGCATTTGGGACCTTTCCATGAGCTGTGACAAAAGAGAAGCGTTATCAAGTGCCATGTTGTTCTTAACAAACAAAACACAAATAAAAACTAAATCTAAAAGACAATACAGAAACAAACAATCCAAGGGATTAGCAAATTTTCTAATCCCCGGCAACGGCGCCAAAATTTGATGCGAGATTTATACGCACACAAATTAAACCCTCTTTTTGTCAATTGTAGTATATGTATAAGTAGGGATCGTTCTGGACCGGGCATTAGGAGGGATTGTTAACCACTTGGATTTGACTCAAAAACGTAAAATAACAATATGAAACTGATGCGTGAATTATACGCGCACAAATTAAACCCTCTTTTTGTCAAATTGTAGTATAGGTGCAAGTAGGGATCGTTATGGACCGGGGATTAGGAGGGATTGTTAATCTCTTGGAAACTGACTTAAAAACGTAAAAACAATATAAAACACTAAACTAGACTCAAGGAATTCAAAAATACTTTAAAACATAAACTAAACAGATTCTAACAAGTTCAAAAGACTCAAAACTCTTAAAAACACAAACTAAATTGATTTCTAACTAATTTGTCATTAAAGTAAAGGGGGATTTAGGTTTTGACAAAATTAAACTAAATGAACAAATTGCAATTAAAACAGAATGTAAATATGAATGTGAATAAAATATGGATGATGGAATAGCCAAGGGGTTCTTCTCCACACATGTTACACTTGCATACAAGATTGATTCTCAGTTGGTCTTTCGATAAATTATGAAACTCAACGCCCCGGGTTAATTAGGTCCGCTTAAATTAACCGTCAAGTTTTCCTTAAGTTAATGAATTGGATGGGTTAGCGCAACGCAATTCACCACATTCTCCAAAAGTCCTTTACGTGAACAGCACAATAAAGATACAATCAAAGATCATTAAGCATTATGAAAACTATAAGTGTTGACGAGGCATTCGTTACTATGGAATACGCATGAAACTTATGCCAAGAATTCATTTAACGCGATTGTTTATAAGCAACCTCCACTACTTGTGAATATAAGTTCATAACAATTAGGTGAAACTCACTTATATTCTAGCGTCATATTCATGCATGAAAATTAAGCGCGCATTCTTAATAAACATACATAAATAAGTTATCAATCAAACGGTTAAACAAATTGAATCAACAACTTATGAAATTCCAACGAAAGTTAATCAATTCATATTGCAAATATAAACATAGTTTCGAATCACCCCCTAGCTAAAGGGGGTTTAGTTCCTCATAACTTTGAAATCAAAGAAACACCTAAACATTCCAACAACTCAAACTTGAATTGTATGAACGTTTAGGCACTCTTCTCTTCCATTCCTCATACGTACAAAACAAAGAGAATTAAATTTAAACTTTGAAATCAAAGAAACACCTAAACATTCCAACAACTCACACTTGAATTGTATGAACGTTTAGGCCCTCTTATCTTCCTCGTTGTTGTAGCACAAGGTCTAAGGTGAGGTTTGGGGGATTATGGAAATGGATGAGGAGTGGTGTTTGGATTATAAGGGAATGGATGGGAAGCTCACGGCTAGGGAAGGGAGAATGTGTTTGTAATGTGTTGTGTATGAAATGAGATGTGAATTGAATTGAATGAATGCAAGGGTATTTATAGGAGTAGTGGAGGGAACATATGGCTATGTCATTTGTAGGTGAAGTAGGTGGATGTTGTAGGTGAAGTAGGTGGATGTTGTAGGTGAAGTGGATGTTGTAGGTGAAGTAGGTGGATGTTGTAGGTGAAGTAGGTGGATGTTGTAGGTGAAGTGGGTGGATGTTGTAGGTGAAGTAGGTGGATGTTATGTTAAGTGATAAGTGATAAGTGATATGATATGTGGTTATGATATGATAAGTGGTTAAGTGGTGATGATAAGTGATAAGTGATTAAGTGATATGATATGTGGTGATGATAAGTGATAAGTGCATGTGGGTTAACTAATGAAGGAAATGCATGTGCAATGACAATGTGTTAGAATGGATGCGTGTTATGCATGGCATGATTGGGATTAGGAAAGGTTTAAATGTCCTAAAACTAAAGAGAACAAGGTTCCAACACTTTGGCTCCAATTAGGTCTTCAATTTCGTCCAACACTTTGGCTTCAAGCATAAGCTATCCGTCCTTAGCCCAAAAGTGCTCCAAAAGTCTCCAAAATGCATCTTTTTGCTCCTTTAGCCCTTTGGACCTACAAACACACGAAAATAGCTTAAAGTACTAAAATAACTAAAGAAACATAACGTAAATGTACGAGAACAAGCCATTTAAGTCGCATAAATATGCTCCTATCAAATACCCCCACACTTAGCTTTTGCTAGTCCTCGAGCAAAACAGAAAAACAAAACAAAAAGAACAAAACACAACCTACACCTTCCAACAATCGTATCAGGGACTTCCAATGCACATGACAAGTTAAAAATCATTATTCTCACAGATTTGAGCCATCTTTACACTTAAGTACATTCTTAATCATAGTCACCACATACTAGTTCACAATTAAGCAATTAAAACACATTTCAAATGTAGTAACATGCCTTTAGAGAATTCCCTCAATTTCTTACTAGATGTACTCTCGTTTTTCATACAGATTTTCTGACTACACACCCTACACTAGGTATATGTGAGAAGATTGATGTAAACATGTAGACGAACACTCACATATGTTATAATAAGGAAAGCATTTTCTGGAGTTAATAAGCATGTTTAGATATGATCTCATGAATGGAATGCTACTACTTAGACGCGAGAACCAGTGACACCATAAGCTCATACCAAGTTCAAACTCCACAATTGAAATACATAACACTCAATATAGAAGTCAAAGGGTAGTAACGGGGCTAGGGTATTGGCTAACAATGAAAGGTGAAGGATAAACAAACATTCTTAAAGCAATAGTGAGCAAAGTATTGAATTAGACACTTAGAATTCCCTTAAGAACGCAGAAGTCAACTTTGAACACCCAAGGGAAAATCACACAAAACTTAGGGCCATATTCAACTTTTTGGACCCTTTCTTCAACCATCAACGCTCGTGAGTTCATTCTTACTTATTTTCACTCCTTTTTTTTTTTTTTTTCTTTTCTTCTTTTTCTTTTGAATCTCAAAACATACATATAAACGTAAGAACAAACTTTTACTCCCCCACACTCATTTTCTTGCATAATGTAACTCAAAAGGAATTCATTTAAGTCATGCTCACTAAACTTTAAGAACAAGGGTATAGGAAAGTCCTACTCTAAGCTAGGTAAGGGGTGATGTGGGTAAACAAGGAATAAAGGCAAAACGAGGCTCAACGGGGTTAAAACTTACAACATATACGAAGTATGGGAAGTAAGGCTATTTGGCTATGGTGGTGGTCACTACACAACTTCTTCTTGAATATGTGTTATGCAAATCAATAACATGCTTTGAATGAAATGGGCATGAGTTCTAGCATTTGGAACTATATGATGAAACGCCTTCTAAGTAGTAACCAAGCAAAGAATAATGAGATCATGCAACGACTTTAGAAAACAAGAAATCACAGATTATACTCTCCAAAGAACGTTATAGGCTCAAGTCTCTCAGGGTTGTAGCGTTTGTTTGAGTTCCTTCCTTCAAACATGTTACAAAAACGAATTTTTTTCTTTTATGATTGCATGTGAAGTCATACATTATAACCATAACCAAGCATATACCAAGAGTAAATCAAACTTTTCTCTATGTTTATAACTCTTTCTAACCGTCATGCAATTATAAACCAAATCCTTATCATTGTGTTGGAAGGTACCCTAAGACACAAACACACAAAAACGACTCAAAACACTCTTTTTAGGGTTTTTAAAACAAGTTTTTCAAATTTTTATGTGATTTTCGGAGTTATAAAACAAAACACACTAAAACACTCTAAAACAACTTAAAAACACCTTAAAACAGCAAGGAACAACATTTGAAGTTATGGGTGATAAAATCCCACGAATTTGCATTAAATAAACTTAGTTACCCCCCCACACTTAAATCAAACATTGTCCTCAATGTTTTAAGCATATGGTTCACACAAAACATAAGTAAACACACAAAAAACATTTAAACATACTAAACATGGCAGAATGTAATTAACAAAGAGAAGAGTTTAGGGACGCAAATCTGGTTATGGAGTGTAAATTCCCTCTTCTCCTTGGTGATTGCATTGAGGCTTTGATCTTTGTGATTCCACAGGCTTACTCTTGAACTGGTTTCCGCCCATCGTTGATTTTCCTTTGTGCTACTCTTGAACTGGGCAGCAGGATTCCTTTTAGGGTCTCCCCCGAAGGTCTGAGCTTCCTCCTGTTATCTGTTTCTTTGTTCAATCTTTGCAGGAGTGGTCCCTTCTCTGGAAGTGTATCAACCGTTGAAGATGACTACTCGAGAGCAACGCTAGGTAAGCAATCAGGAATAGATTCCGGGCAGTTGGCTCCAGATCGGTAGACTGACTCCAAGTGCCGGCTGATTGCTTCTTTTACTTTGCCATGCAAGTAAGAACAAGGACAAAGAAAAAGACAGGGAAAGAGCATGATATGAGATATTTTTGCTTTTGACCTTGATGATATGAGATACCTTTGCTTTGAAGAAACGGTGAATGAATCAGCACATGCTTCAATCCGCCGTTTCCTCCTGGGTCATATGTACTCCAGGCATCTGGTATCATCTTTGGGGAAGAAGAAAGAATTGAGTATTTCGAAAGGCTTTGCTGGGAGTGCGCCCTCAGAGGTGAGGGAGAGTTGGGCATTTTCTTCAGGTTTGCCCTGCCATAAAAGACGAAGGTCGACATATATAGAGATAATATCAAGTGGTGGTACTTTTTACCCTTGTCGACAAACGTTTTGATCCCGCAAATCCGGCTTTTTGAAATAGTGGCGCCTCTTCGATCTTTGAATACGCCTCTTCGATTTCTGAGCAGGCGCCCCTTCGATTTCTGAACGACGCCCCTTCGCTTTCTGAACGACACGTGGTAGTGCAGATGCGGCTCCTTTTGACAAAGCTGCACACGTCTTCTGAAAAGCAGAGAAAGCGTCGCCGAACTTTGCGCTTTGTCGGCTAAAGATGTGTAGTTGCGATGATGGCCTCCACGTGTTTTCAGCTTTGTCAGAAATCTTTTGACAAAGTTGAACGCGTCTTCTGAAAAGCAGAGAACGCGTCGCCTAAATTACGCCGGAAATTCCGGCTTTTCGAATTGGTGGACGCGTCGCCTTGGCTTCTTATAGAGCTATCGATCACCACAACAAACACACTCTGAAGAATTCCCATTCTTGAAAATCGACTCCGGCCCTTTGAGAATTAACTCCATCCACCCCATCTCTTTGAACACTTTTGAAAAATGGCAAACCCATCGAACCTTAGCTTAGAATTGAGTCTCAGCAGTGATACGGCCGCGCCGCGTCAAGGTAACGTATGGCACCCTTCTTTCTTATCTTCTAACGGTCCTCTTTCAGGTGAAGACTCTGTGATGCAGGACGCCACAACAACTACAATAGTAGCTAGGAACCTCCTTACTCCAAAAGATAGTAGGCTGCTGTCAGGACGGTCCGATGAGTTGGCCGTTCAAGAATCCCTCGCACTTAGTGTTCAGTGTGCGAGTTCTGTGTCCAACATGGGCCAACGCCTGCTTGCTGATGCGGGTTTTATACGCGCACAAATTAAACCCTCTTTTTGTCAAATTGTAGTATAGGTGCAAGTAGGGATCGTTCTGGACCGGGGATTAGGAGGGATTGTTAATCTCTTGGAAACTAACTTAAAAACGTAAAATAAAGTTTAAAACACTAAACTAGACTCAAAGAATTCAAAAATACTTTAAAACATAAACTAAACAGATTCTAACAAGTTCAAAAGACTCAAAACTCTTAAAAACACAAACTAAATTGATTTCTAACTAATTTGACATTAAAGTAAAGGGGGATTTAGGTTTTGACAAAATTAAACTAAATGAACAAATTGCAATTAAAACAGAATGTAAATATAAATGTGAATAAAATATGGATGATGGAATAGCCAAGGGGTTCTTCTCCACACATGTTACACTTGCATACAAGATTGATTCTCAGTTGGTCTTTCGATAAATTATGAAACTCAACACTCCGGGTTAATTAGGTCCGCTTAAATTAACCGTCAAGTTTTCCTTAAGTTAATGAATTGGATGGGTTAGCGCAACGCAATTCACAACATTCTCCAAAAGTCCTTTACGTGAACAGCACAATAAAGATACAATCAAAGATCATTAAGCAACATGAAAACTATAAGTGTTGACGAGGCATTCGTTACTATGGAATACGCATAAAACTTATGCCAAGAATTCGTTTAACGCGATTGTTTATAAGCAACCTCCACTACTTGTGAATATAAGTTCATAACGATTAGGTGAAATTCACTTATATTCTAGCGTCATATTCATGCATGAAAATTAAGCGCGCATTCTTAATAAACATACATAAATAAGTTATCAATCAAACGGTTAAACAAATTGAATCAACAACTTATGAAATTCCAACGAAAGTTAATCAATTCATATTGCAAATATAAACATAGTTTCGAATCACCCCCTAGCTAAAGGGGGTTTTATTTCCTCATATCTTTGAAATCAAAGAAACGCCTAAACATTCCAACAACTCAAACTTGAATTGTATGAACGTTTAGGCACTCTTCTCTTCCATTCCTCATACGCACAAAACAAAGAGAATTAAAATGAAACATTGAAATCAAAGAATCACCTAAACATTCCAACAACTCAAACTTGAATTGTATGAACGTTTAGGCCCTCTTCTCTTCCTCTTCGTTGTAGCACAAGGTCTAAGGTGAGGTTTGGGGGATTATGGAAATGGATGAGGAGTGGTGTAGAAGTGGAAGGGGAATGGAAAAATGGTGTTTGGATTATAAGGGGAGAGATGGGAAGCTCACGGCTAGGGAAGGGAGAATGTGTTTGTAATGTGTTGTGTATGAAAATGAGATGTTTTTGAATGAATGAATGCAAGGGTATTTATAGGAGTAGTGGAGGGAACATATGGCTATGTCATTTGTAGGTGAAGTAGGTGGATGTTGTAGGTGAAGTGGATGTTGTAGGTGAAGTAGGTGGATGTTGTAGGTGAAGTAGGTGGATGTTGTAGGTGAAGTGGATGGATGTTGTAGGTGAAGTAGGTGGATGTTGTAGGTGAAGTAGGTGGATGAGTGATGATAAACCAAATCCTTATCATTGTGTTGGAAGGTACCCTAAGACACAAACACACAAAAACGACTTTAAAACAACTCTTTTTGGGTTTTTCAAAACAATTTTTCAAATTTTTATGGGATTTTCGAATTATAAAACAAAACACACTAAAACACTCTAAAACAACTTAAAAACACCTTAAAACAGCAAGGAACAACATTTGAAGTTATGGGTGATAAAATCCCACGAATTTAAATTAACAACATTAGTTACCCCCCCCCCCCCCCCCCACACTTAAATCAAACATTGTCCTCAATGTTTTAAGCATAGATTCACACAAAACATAAGTAAACACACAAAAAGCAATTTAAACATACTAAACATGGCAGAATGTAATTAACAAAGAGAAGAGTTTAGGGACGCAAATCTGGTTATGGAGTGTAAATTCCATCTTCTCCTTGGTAATTGCATTGAGGCTTTGATCATAGTGACTCCACAGGCTTACTCTTGAACTGGTTTCCGCCCATCATTGATTTTCCTTTGTGCTACTCTTGATCTGGGCAGCAGGATGGTTCTTTTGGTTTCCCCCGAAGGTCTGAGCTTCCTCCTGTTATCTGTTTCTTTGTTCAATCTTTGCAGGAGTGGTCCCTTCTCTGGAAGTGTAACAACCGTTGAAGATGACTACTCGAGAGCAACGCTAGGTAAGCAATCAGGAATAGATTCCAGGCAGTTGGCTCCAGATCGGAAGACTGACTCCAAGTGCCGGCTGATTGCTTCTTTTACTTTGCCATGCAAGTAAGAACAAGGCCAAAGAAAAAGACAAGGAAATAGCATGATATGAGATACATTTGCTTTTGACCTTGATGATATGAGATACCTTTGCTTTGAAGAAGCGGTGAATGAATCAGCACATGCTTCAATCCGCCGTTTCCTCCTGGGTCATATGTACTCCAGGCATCTGGTATCATCTTTGGGGAAGAAGAAAGAATTGAGTATTTTGAAAGGCTTTGCTGGGAGTGCGCCCTCAGAGGTGAGGGAGAGTTGGGCATTTTCTTCAGGTTTGCCCTGCCATAAAAGACGAAGGTCGACATATATAGAGATAATATCAAGTGGTTGTACTTTTTACCCTTGTCGACAAACGTTTTGATCCCGCAAATCCGGCTCTTTGAAATAGTGGCGCCTCTTCGATCTTTGAATACGCCTCTTCGATTTCCGAGCAGGCGCCCCTTCGATTTCTGAACAACGCCCCTTCGCTTTCTGAACGACACGTGGTAGTGCAGATGTGGCTCCTTTTGACAAAGCTGCACGCGTCTTCTGAAAAGCAGAGAAAGCGTCGCCGAACTTTGCGCTTGTCGGCTAAAGATGTGTAGATGCGATGATGGCCTCCACGTGTTTTCAGCTTTGTCAGAAATCTTTTGACAAAGTTGAACGCGTTTTCTGAAAAGCCGAGGGAGCGTCGCCTAAATTACGCCGGAAAATCCGGCTCTTTGAATCGGTGGACGCGTCGTCTTGGCTTTTTATAGAGCTATCAATCACCCCAACACACACACTCTGAAGATTTCCCATTCCTGAAACTCGACTCCGGCCCTTTGTGAAATTTTAACTCCATCCACCCCTTCTCTTTGAACACTTTTGAAAAAAATGGCAAACGCATCGAACCTTAGCTTAGATTTGAGTCTCAGCAGCGATCCGGTTGCGCCCCGTCAAGGTAATGTATGGCGCCCTTCTTTTTTATCTTCTAACGGTCCTCTTTCAGGTGAAGACTCTGTGATGCAGGACGCCACAACAGCTACAATAGTAGCTAAAAACCTCCTCACTCCAAAAGATAGTAGGCTGCTGTCAGGACGGTCCGATGAGTTGGCCGTTCAAGAGTCCCTCGCACTTATTGTTCAGTGTGCGAGTTCTGTGTCCAACATGGGCCAACGCCTGCTTGCTCGGTCCCGCCAAGTGGAATCGTTGATGGCAGAGGTGGAAAGACTTAAGCAAGAGATCCAGCAGCTTAAGTACGAGAATAGAAGTTTGCATGTGCTTGCAAATAACTATTCGTCGGGGATGAAGAGGAAGCTTGATGAGCTGCAAGAATCTGAGGGTCGAATTCACAGTGACCGTCAAAGGCTTGCGTCTTATCTCCAGAGGCACCTTTTTCCTGGGTCATCCAGCGCTTGGCCAAGTATTGAGGCCTGGAATGCTCTAGCTCCGATGCCTCCCGCTCCGATGGCTTCCGCTCCGATGCCTCCCGCTTCTATGCCTCCCGCTTCTATGCCTTCCGCTTCTGCGCCTCGTAGTGGGGCTTCACGCAAACAACCTTTGTGAAGCTCCACCTTTCTCCATGTTTAGTATCTTTCTTTTTTTTTTTCTTTTTTTTTTTTTTTCTTTTTTTTTTTTTTTTTTTTTTTATTAACATAAATAAAATCAAACGGCATGGAATTGGTCCTTGAATGGAAGGTGATACTTGAAGTGAACCGGCAGTGGTTTGAATTCTAGTGTAGGTGCCTGATTCAAAAAAAATAACAAGTTAGTATAAAATCTAATGGAATTTGGAAAAAAAAACTTACTTGTTTTGTCCGATAAGAACTCAATGACAAACACCACTCCTTTGAAAGTTTCAGGAATATTGGATTTGGCCAGATTGCATGTGATGGTTATGACTTGTCCAATGTCATCAAATTCAACTTCTTTGGGCATTGTTGTCTCAAGTATATCCCCTTTGATGAATTCATGAAATTCCCTACTTTGCACCTTTGGAAGGTCTTCCAAGATGTCTTTTTCACTTTCTTCTTCCTTGGAATTCATGAACCTGCAAGGAATAGGGATATTAGGTGGAATGGGGTTAGAACTAATTGGAACAACCTTACTTGAATTAGATGGCGTAGGAGCAATAAGTGCTTCCGGCAAAGGTGCTTCAAATCCTCCCTTCGGATTTACAATGGTTGAACTAGGGAGTTTGCCTTGGTCGCAAAATTGTCCTACGAACTCTGCTATCTGCCCAATTTGCTTTTCCAAGTGATCCAACCTTTTGTCTTCTTGTCGAGCCTCATTGTCTTGATTTTGTGAGCCCTGCACCAAACAAATTAATTCATTAAGCTTTTGATTATAATCTATTGACGAACTTGAGTTTGGTTGGGCATATTGAATATGAGGTTGTGGTGGCTGCCAATATCCTCCTTGTTGAGCATTTTGAGGTTCCCACCACATAGAGTTTGAATGATCACTCCAATCCGAATTGTAAGTATTGGAAAACACGTTATTCCTTGATTGAAGATTAGATATATCAACTCTTTGCATTTGGGACCTTTCCATGAGCTGTGACAAAAGAGAAGCGTTATCAAGTGCCATGTTGTTCTTAACAAACAAAACACAAATAAAAACTAAATCTAAAAGACAATACAGAAACAAACAATCCAAGGGATTAGCAAATTTTCTAGTCCCCGGCAACGGCGCCAAAATTTGATGCGGGTTTTATACGCGCACAAATTAAACCCTCTTTTTGTCGATTTGTAGTATAAGTATAAGTAGGGATCGTTCTGGACCGGGGATTAGGAGGGATTGTTAATCTCTTGGAAACTAACTTAAAAACGTAAAATAAAGTTTAAAACACTAAACTAGACTCAAAGAATTCAAAAATACTTTAAAACATAAACTAAACAGATTCTAACAAGTTCAAAAGACTCAAAACTCTTAAAAACACAAACTAAATTGATTTCTAACTAATTTGACATTAAAGTAAAGGGGGATTTAGGTTTTGACAAAATTAAACTAAATGAACAAATTGCAATTAAAACAGAATGTAAATATAAATGTGAATAAAATATGGATGATGGAATAGCCAAGGGGTTCTTCTCCACACATGTTACACTTGCATACAAGATTGATTCTCAGTTGGTCTTTCGATAAATTATGAAACTCAACACTCCGGGTTAATTAGGTCCGCTTAAATTAACCGTCAAGTTTTCCTTAAGTTAATGAATTGGATGGGTTAGCGCAACGCAATTCACAACATTCTCCAAAAGTCCTTTACGTGAACAGCACAATAAAGATACAATCTTAGATCATTAAGCAACATGAAAACTATAAGTGTTGACGAGGCATTCGTTACTATGGAATACGCATAAAACTTATGCCAAGAATTCGTTTAACGCGATTGTTTATAAGCAACCTCCACTACTTGTGAATATAAGTTCATAACGATTAGGTGAAATTCACTTATATTCTAGCGTCATATTCATGCATGAAAATTAAGCGCGCATTCTTAATAAACATACATAAATAAGTTATCAATCAAACGGTTAAACAAATTGAATCAACAACTTATGAAATTCCAACGAAAGTTAATCAATTCATATTGCAAATATAAACATAGTTTCGAATCACCCCCTAGCTAAAGGGGGTTTTATTTCCTCATATCTTTGAAATCAAAGAAACGCCTAAACATTCCAACAACTCAAACTTGAATTGTATGAACGTTTAGGCACTCTTCTCTTCCATTCCTCATACGCACAAAACAAAGAGAATTAAAATGAAACATTGAAATCAAAGAATCACCTAAACATTCCAACAACTCAAACTTGAATTGTATGAACGTTTAGGCCCTCTTCTCTTCCTCTTCGTTGTAGCACAAGGTCTAAGGTGAGGTTTGGGGGATTATGGAAATGGATGAGGAGTGGTGTAGAAGTGGAAGGGGAATGGAAAAAATGGTGTTTGGATTATAAGGGGAGAGATGGGAAGCTCACGGCTAGGGAAGGGAGAATGTGTTTGTAATGTGTTGTGTATGAAAATGAGATGTTTTTGAATGAATGAATGCAAGGGTATTTATAGGAGTAGTGGAGGGAACATATGGCTATGTCATTTGTAGGTGAAGTAGGTGGATGTTGTAGGTGAAGTAGGTGGATGTTGTAGGTGAAGTGGATGTTGTAGGTGAAGTAGGTGGATGTTGTAGGTGAAGTAGGTGGATGTTGTAGGTGAAGTGGATGGATGTTGTAGGTGAAGTAGGTGGATGTTGTAGGTGAAGTAGGTGGATGATATGTTAAGTGATAAGTGATAAGTGATATGATATGTGGTTATGATATGATAAGTGGTTAAGTGGTGATGATAAGTGATAAGTGATTAAGTGATATGATATGTGGTGATGATAAGTGATAAGTGCATGTGGGTTAACTAATGAAGGAAATGCATGTGCAATGACAATGTGTTAGAATGGATGTGTGTTATGCATGGCATG